>NW_006286298.1:58524-64494 GCF_000327345.1 Myotis davidii | reverse complement strand
CTGGTTTCCTATTTATTCACCCACATTCTCACTCGTCTGTCGGGGCGGTGGCTGCTCCCCCCGCCTTCCCAGCGCTGAGCAATCCCGCAGGTGAGGGGCGGTCCGGTCCCTCCCCCGTAGGCTGCACACTCGCCCGCAGGCCCTGGCATGTCCCTGGTGCTACAGACCCCCCAAGGCTTCCTCCAGTCTGGGGTCGGGGACCCCGGGAGGTGCTTCCAGACCGCTAATAAAGACGATCTGCGTGAACGCCGCCCGCCTCAGCACAAACTTTATTCCTCTGCAGGGGCGGAGGGTGGGTCTGAGCGCTCAGCCTGGCTCCTCAGGCCCCTCTCTGGCAGCTCCTACGGGGGGCGTGGGGGTCAGAGGTGGGAGGCCTCCCGCCAGGAAGGCTGGGGGGCGGGCGGGCGTGAGGGGCAGCCTTACATGTGTGTGCAGAACTGGAAGAGGAAGAAGAGGAAGGCCGCCACCAGGATGCCCACCAGGATGTGATGGAAGAGCTTGGGGTTGGAACCTGCTGGACAAGGCAGGGGCGTCGGCCGGGGCTCCGCTCCGAGGCTCTGACACCGAGGCGGCCCCTCTCAGGCTGCTCCCCACCTGACTTCACAAAGATGACGGGTTTCTCCCCGATAAACCGGGCCACGGCCAGGCGCCTGGCTGGGTCGGAGTCCGGGTAATCGAAGAAGTCAGGTCTGTCTAGGAAGCGCGGGGACTCTGCTCCCAGGGCCCAGGTCTTGGCGCCCTCCGGGGTGGGTGCTGCGGACCACAGCGACGTCTGCGACAAGAGCCCCGCCGACCCCCGCCCACCCCAAGCGGCAGAGGCAGACCCAGGGCCTGCCAGGCCACACGGCCTTCGAGTGGCTATGGAGGGGCTCAACTCTGTCCCAGGAGCTTCTCAACGCTCAGCTGAACTTTCCGCCAGAAGGCCCACGCTGGAGGGGGTGGGTGGGAGAGAGCGTGGGGAACAGAGAGAAAGGCCGAAGCTTGTCCTCCCAGCCCCTGAGGGGGCACTGACCCCTCCCCCCAAGCTTTCCCCCTTCCCCGGCTCCGAGCACCACGCCCCACCTGCTGCAACGGCCCCCAGCCCAACCAGCCACACCCACACCCTCGCCCACTGCCACCGACTCATGACCTCTCCACTCCTGTGACGGGGCTGGGGCTCTATGAGGTCACAGCCCGGAGCCCTTATGACCACACACCCTGGGGTGAGGGGAGAGAGAAAGTGCTGGGGCTTGGAACCCTTCTCCAGCCACCCCAGAATCAGCAGGGGAGAGGCTGGGACCCACAGAGCCCCCACCCCTTGGGGTACACAGTGGCAGCCCCAGAATGTGGAAACAGGAGGGGCTTGGTGGGGCTAAGGACACCGTATTTGTAGAGAAGGCGCAGGTTTTCTGTGTAGAAGGGGGTAAGGCTACACACGTTCGGTTCCCTTGGATCAACCACCATGTATTGAGCACTTAGTACCACGCCAAGCACGTCACATAGACGGACTCAGCTACCATCACAGCCCCGTGAAGTAGGAACTGCCTTCACTGCCCAGGAGAGGGAGCCGAGGCAAAGTAATGTGGGCAGCGCACACTTCCCTGGGGTGTGCGTTTTCCTTCCCGAGGCTTCCCCGGGTCCCCAAATTCAGGAGCACAGGCATTTCCCTCACCCAAAACCCTGTCGCTTAGAGCTCAGCCGGGAACCAAGAGAAATAATAAGATGTCCCCCACTAGGTGGCAGCATTGTCCACGCCTGCCTGCCTGCCTGCCTGCTCTCCCTCCTCCCGGGAGACCCAGCTCCCCAGATCCAGGCCTTCACCCCACCTTCCCACAGGTGCCTCAGATGCTTCAGGCGTCGCAGGGGGAATGGCAGGCACGCGGTTGTCAGAGAAAGTCCCCTGGCCCATCTCCCGAGGCAGCTCTCAGTCATGCACAGAGCTGTCGCTGCTCCGCTCTCTGGGTGGGCTCCCTCAAGGGCCATCCCATTTCCCCTTTCTTGTCCCCAATCTTCTTCTTTTTTTTAAAAGTATATATATTTTTATTGATTTCAGAGAAGGAAAGAGGGAGAGAGAGATAGGAACATCATTGATCAGCTGCCTCCTGCACTCACCCCTCACTGGGGATTGAGCCCACAACCCAGGCATGTGCCCTTGACCGGCATTGAACCCGGGACCCTTCAGTCCGCAGGCCGATGCTCCATCCACCGAGCCAAACCGGCGAGGGCCCCGATCTTCTTTTATTTGTCACTTCCCAACTTTCACTCTGGCAGGCTGCAGTCTGCTTCAGAGAGTTAGCTCCCCTCTGATTGGCAGGGAGGGGCTGTCTGTCACAGATGTGTCCCGCCCTACCCAAGCCCAAGGACACATCAGGGTCTCCTTGGTGTTATTACACAGAGGCCTGTTCATGCGTGAGGTCTGCTCCCTCCTCCACTGGGTCCCCACCTCATCTCTCCTGCCCTCATGGGCTGCCCACTCCTGCTCCTCACAGCAACACCAGGAGGCATTGCCGTGTTCTGCTTCCTAAATAAGAAAAAAAACCCAGAGAGAAAAGGGGGAAAGAGGAGGGAAATACCTCAAGGGCCTCCTGTCGGGCTGGGCCCCTCCTCCCTACACTTACCTCTCCTAAGAAAGAGCAAGTGAGTTCCCCGGTCACAGGCATGTGAGGGCAGCAGGGACGAAACCCGGTTCCTGGCTCTGGGCCAGGGCCTGGCCCCACGTGCAGCTGCTGCTGGGGTTCAGCTGGGCGAAAAGGGGTTCAGAGCCTCCAGCTTTTGGGGTGGATTTTGCCGTTCCCTCAATTGCCTCAAAAGAATACAGCTGCCCTCTCTACCCAAAAAGGCCCCTTCGACTCAAGCAGTGAATGACCCATTCATTTACTCCTCCGATGATCAAGCGCATGCATCGAGCTGGGCTCCCTTTGCGGCTTAGATCTAAGCCGGCAGGCCCTGCTGTCTGCCTTCAGGGCGCACCGGGGAGAGAACTCAAGGACGCACATCATTAGAGCACAGACAACACCTAAGGGGCTGGCTATACGTGCTGTCTCTACTCCTTCACGTTGAATGTATTTTTCAACGCCTTCGGGCCTTTCTTTGTCCCACCACTCCACTGAAACCACTTTTTCCGAGTCCACCAATGACCTCATAACTTGCCAAACCGAATGGTTACTTCTCTAATCCACTCTGTCTGTCCGTCAGCATCCTGAACCTGCCTCCAGGCTCTGGCCACGCTCACGGGTTTCCGGGACTCCTTGTTCTCTAACCCACTCAGTCTTGGACCGTCTCTTTTCTATCTATACTCTCACTCCCTAGGTGATCTCATCCAGTCGCATGGCTTTAAATACCATCTATATGCTGATGACTCACAAATGTATATTTCCAGCCCAGCCCTCTCCTCTGAGCTCCACATTCCTCTACCCGATTTCCTGCTTCATGCCTCTGTATGTCCCCAAACACCTTGGAATCAATAGATCGCAAATGGAGCTCTTGATTCTCCTACCCCCAGCCTGCTCCTCCCTCCCGCTGCAGCCAGCGTCTCAGGGCTCCTCCCGATACTCTGCTCAGCACAGAAGCCCGGGGATCATCACAGATACCTCGCCCCCCGTCTCTCTTCTGACAAATCCGTTATCAAGACCTGTAGGCTTGATTTCCAACAGAAATCTCAAATCCACCCACTCCCTCCCCCCTGAAGTTCTGCCCCCTCATTTAAGCCAACCCCACGTCTCACCCAGCTTATGGCAGCAGCCTGTGGGCCGGTTGATCTCCCTCTGTTCCCTCTTCCCACAGTGAGAACAACCCGGGAAACACACGGCCACTACTTATAACTCTCCGGTGGCTCCTTGTGTGGATTCTGAACTTACCCTGACCTTCGAGACTTGCCCAGCCCTGTCCACCTACCCTCTTTGGATCTCTCCAGGCTTTCCCTTCCTTGGCACACTCCAGCCTTGGCATGAACCTCTGCCAGGGACACTCTTGCTCCACGCTTGGCCGGCCAACGCCTTCTCATCTTCCCGGTCGTGGCTGAGACAACACTTCCCCGGGGAAGTGCACTGAGATCCCACGCCTTGTGGCCGTCCCCAGTCACCGCACCGATCTCGCCGCGTGGGCCGTGTCTGTGTATTGTCTGTCTCTCTACAAGGCTGTGAAGCCAGAGGTGCTTGATCCTGGTCATAGTCACGGCACCACAATAAACAGTAGGTATTCGATAGATATTTATTGACTGAATGGACAGATGAAAAGCCTTTCCATCAGGACTCAGTCCTTCAACAAGGCTCTCTGCTGGGCCTGCGCCAAGCTCCCGGAGAAGACCCCAGGCTCTCAGGCTCTTGCCCAGCTTGCCCCTCCCCTCACTGCAGGCCCAGGTCTGCCTCCCCACCCCCCAAGCCCACCACTGCTTCCTAAATAAGTGGCATCTCCCTTAGCCCGGTCTCCTTTCTTAGCCTGGAGAGTCCTGAAGAAAACCTAATGGCTGCCTTTACTTGGAAAAATACATTCCTTTAATGCATTTGGATAGGAAACATATGCACATGGTACAAAACTCAAAGGGTGTAACAGGATAGACATTGGAAATAACTCCTACTCGTGCCTCACCCTGCCTCACGGCTACCTCCTCAGAGGGCACTGTAGTTACCACTTTCTTGTGCAGCCTTCCAGAGATAATTTATGCACAAATAAACACATATAAACTGCCCCCCTAAAATGGAAGCATTACATACGTGCTATTCTGTACCTTATTTTTTCCAGTTAACATGAGACTGTGAAGGCGATTCTGTACTAGCACATAAGGGCCTTTCTTTGCCAGGGCAGCACACTATTTCATTGTGTGAAATTGTGTCGTAGCGGATCGAACTGGTCCCCTACTCGTGGACATTCAGGTTGCTCCATGTCCTTTGCAAATAACCTTGAATTTCTATTATTTTGCTCGTGGGACCAGCATGTATATATAGATGACAAAATCCTAGAAGTGGCATTTCTAGGTCAAATAGTCTGTGTATTTGTCCTTTTGGTGCCACCATCAGACTGGCCACCCAGGTGCTGTCCCGTTACCCGTGGCCTCATCAACGCTGCGTGTTAACCGATGCTTTGAATTTCATGATTCGATAGATGACAAGTGCTATCTTTCTAGTTTGACTGTATTTCTCTCTTTTCAAAAATTGTGTGTTTAAAAAAATACACCTCACAATAGATCTTTTTTGTTGTTGTTAATCTTCACCCGAGGATATTTTGCCATTAGTTTGGGGGGAGAATGGGAGAGAGAGGGAAAGATAGAGAGAAATATCGGTGTGAGAGAAACACATTGATTGGTTGCCTCCTGCATTCAGAGCAGGGAGAAGCCTGCAACCAAGGTACGTGCCCTTGACTGGAATCGAACCCGGGACCCTTTGGCCCAGAGGCCAAAGCTCTAGCCACTGAGCCAAACCGACTAAGGCCACATGACAATGGATCTTAACATTTTCAGCAGACAGTTCACATCGGTGTGCAGCCACATTTCTCTTTTAAATCACAACATTCAGCGATGCCAGCTTAGTGCCAGGCCCAGCAACTTAGTGCAGGACAAACCGTGTGGCCAGACTGAGCCTGAGCCGGACGCGGGGCAGAGGGGCTGTTCCAGGAAGGCTCCTGGGAGGAGGTGAGCCAGAACGACCCCTGAAGGAAGGGGCAGGTCCGCCAGCAGAGGGGCTCCTATGAGTCCAGGTCGGGTGGCCTCAGAGATCCAGGTGTGTTCTAGAAACTGCACGTGACACTCCCGAGAGCCAGCGAGAGGAGCCCCCAGGAGATGAGAGAAGTCAGGGTCTTGGGCTGAAGGGCCTTGGAAGCCACTGTGAGGACTTTGCCTTTGGGGGATGGCAAGTTTGGGGCAAACGAGAGCAAAGATCAGAGGCTGCAGTGAGGCGGGCAGGTGGCAGGTGAGAAAGGCAGGCGGCTGGGGAAAGGCTGCAGCGCCCGGGGCTCGGAGCAGCCCGTGCCCCTCCGCACCCCCGAGGGACCAGGGAC
>NW_006286298.1:41740-57791 GCF_000327345.1 Myotis davidii | reverse complement strand
GGCCCCCTGGAGCGCCCATCTGAGGAGGAGGCAGCTGGGGAAGGGGCCCAGCGTGGGCTGCAGGTGGGGACCAGGCGGACCGGCGGACCCCGGGGCTGAACGCGGTGGGAAGTGCATGTCTCCAGGGGTGGGTGACACCCGGACTAGACAAGCGCCTGCTGCAGGATAGCCAGAGCCCCGAGAGACAGAGGAGACCTGGGGGTGGCTTCGGGGAGCAGGCAGGCCCAGGGGCAGAAGGGAGCCCAGAACGAGGGGCAGGAGCCGGGAAGATGACAAAGGGACACGGGCGGTAAGTGGGCAAGGCTGGGGTGGAGCCAGGACCTGGGGGGAGGGAGTTGGCAGCCCAGCCTGTGGAGCGAGGACCCAGCTCACAGGCTGACCCTCCCTCCACACCTAGAAGGGGAGGCCCCAGACTGGGAGGGTGCTGCCTGGCCTGCAGCCCGCAGCCCACAGGTGTGAGGAGTGGGCAGTGGCTCACGCTGGGACCTCCCCGCCCCCCAGACACGGTGCTGCATGAGGGGCCGCAGGGGCGATCGCATGACCATCAACATCCAGGAGCACATGGCCATCAACGTGTGCCCCGGGCCCATCCGGCCCATCCGCCAAATCTCTGACTACTTCCCCCGCCGGGGACCAGGACCTGAAGGGGGCGGTGGTGGAGGGGGCCTTGGGGAGGCCCCTGCTCGCCTGGCCCCCCTGGCCCTGGCCCCCCCTGCAGCCCTCCTGGGGGCCACCACACCCGAGGATGGAGCTGAGGTGGACAGCTATGACTCGGATGATGCCAGTGAGTGTGGGGGCTCCAAGGGCCCAGGGTGGTATTGGGGGCCTCCAGGCTTGTGGGAAGGGGATGGGGTCCTGCTGGGTGTGTGTGGGGGAGGCCAGGGCACAGGCACTACAGCTGCAGTCAGTGTGGAGACTACAGCTTTAGCGAGGCTCAATATTCAATATTTCTCCTGAGACAACCACCCACACAGCCCAGTTGCAGCCGAACCAGGAACCCAACACACAGGCTGGCAGGCTGACATGCACATACCTTCACGGCCAGCGCACCAGCCGGCCTGCCGCCGCGCGCTCACACACCAGCCTTTACACTCGGCCTCACGCGGCTTCTCTTCCCCAGCCACCCTGGGCACGCTGGAGTTTGACCTTCTCTATGACCAGGCCTCCTGCACTTTGCACTGTAGTATCCTCAGGGCCAAGGTGGGCGCTCCCCCCCTCCCCAGCCTCAACCCTGTTTGCCTCCCACCTGGGAGGGATGGGTTTCCATCCTTCCCTTCTCCCGGCCATGCCCCTGCTCCCCTCCCCACGCCCCCCTCCCAGGTCCCCTTCTCCTTGGCTCTCCACACCCCCAAGATCTACTCCGCTGAGGGAGGGCTGGGAGCTCACCGCTCTCTTTCCTCCCCTCCCCGCCAGGGCCTCAAGCCCATGGATTTCAATGGCCTGGCCGACCCCTACGTCAAGGTGCACCTGCTGCCTGGAGCCTGCAAGGTAATAGCTCCCTCCCTCCCCGAGTCTGACGCAGCTTCTGGGTCTGTCCCCAGCCTCCCCCGCTCTCGGCCTCTGTGGGTCTAGGGAACATGCATTGAGAATCCTTCGTCCCCACGCCGCAGGCCAATAAGCTAAAAACGAAGACGCAGAGGAACACTCTGAATCCCGTGTGGAACGAGGACCTGACGTACAGTGGCATCACGGATGAGGACATCAGCCACAAGGTGCTCAGGTGAGGCCCATCCTCCCTGCTACCAAACCTCCAGCTCCGGGCCTCCTCCGGGACAGCTGTCCTGGGAACCTTCTTTGGTTGACTTACTTCCCGTTAAGCCCCTCAGCTGCTCACGTACCATCAGTGGCGCCCCATCCCTTTGGCAGCGGGCCACGTGCTCCCTGGCATTCCTACCCACACCGCTCCTCCTGCCTCCAGCAGAGGGCTGCCCTCTCTGACCGGCCGTTCATTACTCTGATCCTTTCCTTTGCCTGTTGTCTCTTCTACCTGGAAAGCGCCGCTTCTCCTTCTCTTTCCGCCACCCTAAACCCCACTCCTTGTTCGAGGCCCCGCCTCCCCCTGAAAGCGGTCCCTGGTCCCCCACAGCCCTTTGCAGAGGTCCTGACTGAAGTCAGGGCTGTGCAGCGGAGGTCTGCTCATTCTGTTGCCTCTGTCCTCCCCGCCCCCCCAACATCTCTAAGGAAGGAAGTCTGAGGATAGTAAACTTGCCCAGTCATCCCTGAGGTGTTATGGGGAGAGTAGTCCGATAGGGAATGAAGGGCAGCAAAACCTAGGCTTCTAGAACTTTCCTTTGTTCTTGGGCAATAGGGAGTCATGGCAGAGTTTGTACCAGGGCAGGGGGGCAGTCAGGGCTGTGTTTTATTTAAAAAAAAATTTAGATGTTTACTTATTATTTTTATTGACTTTAGAGAGAAGAGGGAGAGAGAGAAATATCAATGAGAATCATTGAGCGACTGCCTCCTGTACGCCCCCCACTGGGGATGGAGCCCACAACCCGGGCATGTGCCCTGACCAGGAATTGAACCGTGACCTCCTGGTTCATAGGTCGACGCTCAACCACTGAGCCACACTGGCTGGGCAGGGCTGTGTTTGGGAGAGATCACCTTGATGTTGTGTGTGAGGTGGACTGGAGGGAGGACAGGCAGAAACCAGAAAGGCTGGCCCCCTAGTTCAGATACTAGAGAGTGAGGACTACATCACTCGCTGGGTGCCCCGCGGTATCCAGCCCCGGGCTATGCATTTCATTTTTTTAATATTTTATTTCTTACAGAGAGGAAGGGAGAGGGAGAGTTAGAAACATCGATCAGCTGCCTCCTGCACACTCCCTCCTGGGTATGTGCCTGCAACCAAGGTACATGCCCTTGACCAGAATCGAACCTGGGATCCTTGAGTCCGCAGGCCGACGCTCTATCCACTGAGCCAAACCGGTTAGGGAACGGGCTATGCATTTTACATTCCTTCATTTCACTTGGTCCTTACAGTAGCTTTAGGAGGTGGGTGAGTAGAATCTCCATTTTATGGATGAGAACGGAGGCGTCAGGAGGTTGACTTGCCCAAGCTCACACGGTTGCTAGTAGTGGCAGAGCTGGGGATGAACGCTCCTGCATGACAGCTACCCACGGGTGTCACAGCAGAAGCAAGTGCAGGGGCCGAAGGAGACAACACAGATACAAACACTCCTTTCTCACCTCTGGCTTCAGTCTCTCCCCGGCCGGCCCTCTGCATGCAGAACAGGACAGGAGCTCCAGAGGAGTGGGTGCCTGTCCAGCTGCCCCAGGCTCCTCCAGGCCGTCCAGCCCTCACAGCCTGAACTGGTGACCACACCCACCAGTGCCCACCCTACGCAGTCAGCAGGCTCCTGTCCACAGGCCCAGAAGGCAGGGATGGGGAAGGTCCCCCAGATTTGTGAAGGCT
Source organism: Myotis davidii (assembly GCF_000327345.1). Taxonomy (NCBI): domain Eukaryota; kingdom Metazoa; phylum Chordata; class Mammalia; order Chiroptera; family Vespertilionidae; genus Myotis; species Myotis davidii. The sequence continues at coordinate 54,376 of NW_006286298.1, read as the reverse complement.
TCCAGGTTCGCTGAGCAGGTCCTGATGGACCAGGGGACAGCCTGGGCAATGCAGAGGGAGGGGAGGGGCACAGGGCACACCAAAACATCCTCCTCAGGTGCCAGGCCTGGTGCTCACCGCAGCCCATCTTACAGATGAGTATTTAACGAAGGCAGAGCAGGACCAGCCTCAGGTGCCCATGGTTCCATTGGAGGCACTTTCTCACTGGAGGGGGGCCCAGGGACCCCAGGGCCCTGACCTTGGTTTCCCTGCCAGGATCTCCGTGTGTGACGAGGACAAGCTGAGCCACAATGAGTTCATCGGAGAGATCCGTGTGCCCCTCCGCCGCCTCAAGCCCTCACAGAAGAAGCATTTTAATATCTGCCTTGAGCGCCAGGTCCCGGTCCGTATGGGGCCGTAGGGTGCTGAGGGGAGGGGTTCCTGGGAGGCCGGGTTTCCAGAACCTTCTCTTTGCCTTCAGCTGGCGTCACCCTCTTCCATGTCGGCAGCGCTGAGGGGCATATCCTGTTACCTGAAGGAGGTAAGGCGCCTCACAGGGACCAGTCGGGGCGGGAGGTGGTAAGGATGCAGGCTGACCTGTGTCTGCCCCCAAGCTGGAGCAGGCGGAACAGGGGCCTGGGCTGCTGGAAGAACGAGGGCGCATCCTGCTGAGTCTCAGCTATAGCTCTTCACGCCGCGGGCTACTGGTGGGCATCTTACGCTGTGCCCACCTGGCTGCCATGGACGTCAATGGCTACTCCGACCCCTATGTCAAGACGTGAGCCCTTCCTTCCCCTCCCCTCCCCAGGGAGCCTGACCTCTGCCCTGTCCTCCTCTGGCCTATCCCTGACCACCCTGCTCCCCTGCCCCTGCCCCACCTCCTTGGCAGGTACCTGAGGCCAGATGTGGATAAGAAATCCAAGCACAAAACAGGCGTGAAGAAGAAGACTCTCAACCCAGAATTTAATGAGGTAAATGGGGAAGGGACAGAGCTCACAAGGGGCAGGGGTGGGGCCTGGGGCAATGCCTCATGGAAGGTGTGGCTTGCCCTGTCCCAGGAGTTTTTCTATGAGATGGAACTCTCAGCTCTGGCCACCAAGACTCTGGAAGTCACAGTCTGGGACTATGACATTGGCAAATCCAACGACTTCATTGGTGAGGGAGGAGCCGCTGGGTGGTGCTGAGGGCGGGCAGACCGGCAGCCGGCAGGGCCCTGATTTTGCCTCTCGTGCTCCCCAGGGGGCGTGTCCCTGGGACCTGGGGCCCGGGGAGAGGCCCGGAAGCACTGGAATGACTGTCTGCGGCAGCCAGACTCGGCCCTGGAGCGCTGGCACACCTTGACCAGCGAGCTGCCCCCTGCAGCCGGGGCTCTGCCCTCAGCCTGAGCTAGGCAAGCAGCTGCCCAGCACAGGCCCCTCAGGGCTGGGTCCAGCACCCAACCTTCCCACGAGTGTGTTGCACGTTTACACGGGGTGGATGCCCCGCCCGCCCTGCACTACCTGTCTTACTTCGTGAGAATCTCTGTGACTGTGGGTCTGTCTTGTGAGGGACTGTGGAGATCTGTATTCACATATGCAAACTTCCTCCTGCCTGACTCGCTACTACATGCAAATATGCAAACCATCCATCCTGTGCACACCTGCAGGGGAGCCCTGCCAGGGCCCCTGCCCCAAGAGCCCAGCTGCTGCTTCTCTCTTGCCTCTCCAGGCTGCCCGTCCCCTCCACCACAGGGAGGAGGTCGGATTAGGGGGGGTTTGAAAGAGAAGATTCCAAAAAAGAAAAGGACAAAAACCAAAAAAGAGCCACTCCTTTACTACAGAATCTTCGTTTGAAAACAACACATCTAGCCCTGCACAGCTGCCCTTTTAAATGCAGGGGGAGGCGCCGCGGGGTCCCGGCCTCTCCGAGGGGTGGCAGATGTTCCCAGCCACTCATTTAAATCAGTGTCCCCAGGACGGGGCCAGGATGTGAGGGCAGCCTCCTGCCCTTCCTGGGGAGGGGCCCTCCTTCCAGGGGACGTTTATGCATGTTTACGCCTCTTCTTCCGATTGTGTCAGTGGCCGCAGCATGGCAACTGGGCGTCAATAAATGTCTCTGTGGAAGCTGGGGCTCATGTGCTGGCACAGGGGGCTGGACAGGGGCCGGGCAGAGGGGGTCACTCCGGGATGTCGATCACCAGGTCATCATCTCCATCCAGGGCATCATCCCCGCTGCCTGCATCGCTGAACATCTGCCGAGGGACTGCACTCAGGATCGTAGGGGGGGGCATCTTAGTGGGAGGCAGTGGGGCCAGGGCTGCCCCCACCCCAGCCCCAGAACCCCGGCTGGGGAAGGTCAGCGGCCCTCCCACAGGGCAGTCAGGGGGTCCCACCGCCATCTCCAGCAGGGGGGGGGGGGAAGAAACACAGGGAGGGGCTGTCAGGAAGGAATGGGACCTCTAGGAGGCCGGCACTGCCCCTTACGGCAGTTCTGGGGGGTGGGGAAGGGGCAAAGGCTCATTCCAAGGGTACTGGACACAGCCAGGCCAGCCACACTGGAATCAGGGGCCTACCCCACCATAGCCACTTCAGAGTCTCAAACCAGCAAGTGCCTGGGGGTAAGGGGTAGTAGTGATGGAGGCAGTGATGAGGGCGGGAGGGGCTTACAGGAAACCAGGAGGGAAAGGCTGGGCCCTGCCTCACTCGGCAGCCCCTGTGACGGCACAGCAATCAGAGCCAGCCTGGGCCTGCCTGCCTCTAGGCACCTGATACCACTGGCCACCACTGGCCTTCTCTCCCTCCTCCTACGGTGGGGCTCACTGGTTTGGTGGTAGGGTGGGGGTGTCCTAGGTCTTCACCCCCTGCTATGTGAGTGAGGCCTCTTACATCTGGGCTGGCCCCTCCTTGGGATCCCCACAGCCACTGGCCTAGGCCAGGCCCTCCTCTCAGCTCACCTGGACTACGGGACCAGCCTGCTAACTGGACTCCCTGCCTTCAGCCTCTCCCAGCTCCAGCTCCTCCTCCACACTGCAGCCAGAGCGGCCTCTCTAAAACACAAATCTGAGCCGTCACTCCTCCACTTGATGGCCTCAGGCCCCTCGCTGCCCGCAGGGCAGGCGGTGCCGCATGCCTGAGAGCGGCGGTCCTTCCACCTGCAGTGTCCTTTTCTATTGGTCCTGCTGTGTCCTCTGAGGCTGGGAAGTGGCCTCTGTCCTGCCCAACCCTCCAGCCCCACTCCTGCCAGGTCCTGACAACCTTCCCCCCAGAGAACGCGGTGGGCTGCACGCCTTGCCTGTGAGCACAAACCGAGCACACACTGACAGTGATTCGCTTTAATGCTCTCTGGCCATTCTGACCGCCCTGGAAGGGAGGAGAGGTCAGGGGCCAGAGGAGAAAACAGGCTGCCAGGTCCCCACTGGGCAGTGTCCAATCTGGCCCTGGGTTGCAGGTGGCAGGAAATGCTTCTGTGTGGTCTTCACAGTGGCCCTTCTCATTGTTTTGACCCATTCAGCCCTCATGGCCCACCCTCACCCTGTTCCTGGGTGGCGTGGAGGGCCAGAGTGGGTTTTTCATCAGGGTCAGCACCTCAGGGTACAGGAGACTGCCAGGACTGGTGACAGGAGGCCAAGCACTGAATAGCACCCTTGTATCCAGTACGAGGCACCCATGTGTACACAGAGGAGCAGGCACGTACATGGCTGAAAAAAGCAGCGACACGAGGACTGTCCCCCTCCTCTGGCCACTACTCTTGATTCCTACTCCAGCTCCCACTTCCTAACCTGCTTGGACTCACTCAATGGCCCCCTCAGGTGACCAACAGCAGCTAGTGTTTACCTGTGGCTTCCTAGGGACCAGGCACTGGGCTGTGTTCCTTCCCTTCACTCGTGTTAACGTGACAGTGACCCAGTGACCCCAGGAGAAGCTGAAGCTCAGAGTGAAATGACATGCCCAAGGTCACGTGGGGGAGCTGGGGTTCAAACCCAGCCGAGTCTGACTGAGGCCCAGGCTCCTAACTGACCTGCTTCAGTCTTCATAGCGTTCCCTCCTCACGCCACGTCACTCAGAAGCCTCAACAACCCCCACTCCCTTCACAGACCTGCCCGCCTCTGCGCGTCAAGGCCTTCTACGACCCCCCATCCTAGTTTCCTTCCCAACACTGTTCCCTCATCCCTCCTGCTCCAGCCCAAACACCGGCCATGTCCTCTGTCTTCCTCCCACCACTGCCTCAGCCTGTAACACCCAAATCTCACTTACCCTGGGCTCAAGTGTTACCTCTTCTCTGAGGCCTTCCCTGAAGTCACCCCTTCCCCCAGCACAGCCATTGATCTGGGCCTCTCCCCGAACCAGTATTTTCTCTCCTGAATGTCTAGAGCTTAGCTCCCCAAAGCTTCTCCACTTCAGGACCAACCCCACAGAAAGCCTCCAACTGCCGAGCTCACGCCACACACCTCTGCCCATCGGCCCCAGGCTTCGCTGACCCTGGCCATCTCCACCATCCTGCCCTACAGGCCAGAACAAAATCCTTGCCAAGTAGGGTGGAGGGTCAGTGTGTCACGCATTACCTACCCATTTTTCAGGCTTAAGGGCCAAGGTTACACAGGAGTAAGTGGCAGAGCTGGGAGACGAACTCGAACGCACACCCAGCACCACCACAAGCATGTCCTCCCATCGCACTTCTGGTTCCAGAACCTTGAGTCCAAAGTCCACCTGACTTGAGAGCTGTCCAGCCTGGTACCTATTCCACTTAGACTCAGCCGGACGGCCACTGTGCCTTCCCTGTCCTCATGTCTCCTGGAGCTAAGGGCACAGTCCTCCCCTCTTCTCCACCCACTCTCCCTCGTGATCGAATCCACCTCCACGCTGATGACTTCCAGCACATACCCCGTGAGCCCCAGGCTCATCACCCAGGTGTCTTGTTGGCATTTCCAGACAGAATCTCAACATGTCCAAAACCAAACTCCTCATCTCTCCCACTCCTGACTTCTTTGGTTGCTCAGGCCAAAAACCCTGGAGTCAACCCGGACTTCTTTCTCACAGCCCACACTGGTCTTCCTGTGGCTCATTCTTTGCAATAGACCCTCTCTACTGCTATCTGGTCTACTGCAGCAGCCTCCTCACTGGTCTCCCCATTTCCATCCTGACCAGACCCCCTCGTCCTCTCTTCTCCCTCCCCAGTCTATTCTCCACACAGCAGTGCCAGCAATTCTGTTAATACGTAAATCAGATCAGATTCTCCCTCTGCCCAATCTCTCCAAAGACTTCCTATTCATTCATAGTACAAGCCAAAGTCTTTACACACCGACAGGGCCTTACACCATTTTACCCGTTATTTCTCTGACCTGCTCTCTGATCATTCTCCCCCTCTGACTTTCATTCGATCACATGGACTCCTTCCTGGTCCTTGAACAGCCAAGTATGCACACACACTCCTACCCCAGGGCCTTTGCACTGGTTAGCCTTCCTGATTGAAACACTTTGCCAGAGAGCCACATGGCTTGTTCTCATTTCCGTGAAGTCTCCACCAAATAACACCCCAGACCACCTAACCATAAACACCATCTACTCTGGTGCTTCCCATCCTCTTCACCTGACTCCATTTTTCTGCACTGGTATCTATTTTTTACTTTCTGCCTATCTGCTAAAATATGAGCTCCACGAAGGCAGAGATTTGTCTGTTTTATTCACTACTTCATCTGCAGCACCTAGAACAGTGCCTGGTGCATAGTAGACACTCAGTAAACACTTGTTGAGTACGTGTATTTTGATTGCTCACTATACAGACACAGAATCTGAGCCTTGGAGGGTGAAGGAGCCCTGCTCAAGGTCCCATGGTTTCAATGGGTGCAGCCTTGACTTGATTCTAGATCCCACAACTCCGTCCCTCCCTCTGGGGCTGCCGGGCATCACAGAACAGCTGTGAAAATGAGCCTGCCCCCACCTCCCCCCGGTCACACTGCAACAGTCTAAGGGCAGGATCCCAGGCATCTTTACTCTGAGTCCTCCAAGGCTGGTCCTACCCGATTTATCTCCACATCGAGCCTGTGAACCAGTATCTCTCTGACCCAAATCCCTCAGTACTTAGCCCTGGGCTGGGCCCCCAGCAGCCCCAAATCAATCCTTTAAAATTCTCAGAGAGGCCCCCAGCCTCTGTCCTGAGCCTCCCTCAAATGGCTATCCTCCTGCCATTCTGGCCCCTCCCTAACATCCCCCGAACTGGGTACCTTGAGTTTCCGGGGCAGGCGGGGCCGTTTCTCCCGCTTGGGCCTCAGGGGGCTGGGCTCGGGCAGCTGCAGGGCCAGGTAGTCAGAAGGGAATGGGGGGTAGGGGGGGGAAGCCAGCTGCAGGTGGGAGTGGGGGGAATGGAGATGGGAAATGGAATGGATGGGTGGGAGGTGAAGGGGAAAATGCAAACAGGAAGAAGAATGGAAAAACAAGAGATGATGATGAGTGTGGCTTCTGAGAACAGAAGGGGATGGGACAGCAGCAGGACTTTGTCCTGGGGTCTGCTCTCCTCAGTCATATCTGTCCCCCATTCCTACACCAGAGAGAACCAGGCAGCCATGACTCACACCCCTCCAAGGGACGCTTGCTGGTCACACCCCGACTGATGCCCCCAGAGCTGGGCCAATTTCACCCTGAGGCCTGGCCTCTTCTACCCAAATGATGCCCACCTTCTTCCCAGGCATCTTAGTTACCATTTCCCATCCCTGAGCCCCAACTCACCGAGCTCAGGTATGGGGAGGGGGCCCCGGAGGCCTGAAGGGGAAACCCTGCTGAAGGAGGCAGAGAGAGGCTGGAGGGAGAGGGGGCACCCCCCATCGGAGGGCTTCTTTTCCTGGAGAAAGGATAGGGGAGGGGGTCAGAGGAAGCTAGGAGGCCCAGGTGCTCCCCCCGCCCCCAACCTCCATCCCCAGAGAATGATGGCTTCTTCTCACCTCTTGGGGGCTGGCGTGTCCGACAACTTGGGTGTCCCCTCTGTCTCACTGTTATCTGAAGATGCAGTGGCATCTGAGTCTGTGAGGGGGAGGGCTGGTCAGTGGGGAGGGTTCCTCTCCGCCCCAGAGGGCATGACCTCGACTCTGGAAGGGCGCCAGGCAAGCTGACTCTTCAGCTGGCGCGCACGTGCTATTCTGGGGAGCCCCGAGTCTCCAACTTCTTAAAAGGTCCTTTACATCTGACTTCCAAACACTTCCTGCCAGGCCACTCCATGGTGACACATGTTAAGCACTTCCGACCTGCCAGACTCTGACCAGGCACCTGGCATTCACCGCCCCTCCTTGTCTTCATAACCATCCAAGAAGGAAGGTGAGGGCTTCACTTCCACTTTTCAGATGAGGCCACTGAGGCTAAGAGTAAGGTGTGGGGCTGAACTTGAACCCAGGTCTCTGACTCTCTGGCCAATTTACGCCACTCTCTCCTCATTCACCTCTAAGCTGCTTTCAGCTCCTGCCTCTGCTCCACTCCCTATGGTCCAGGGTCCTGTTAATCAATCTCTCAACTTTCTCCAGTCTTTGTCCACTGCCCGCCCCCCATTCCAACTGCCACAAGATCAAGCCACTACCCTGTGGGGTCAAAATCCCCTAAGCAATCTCACCTCTCCTGCAGCACACTGTCCACTCCTACTCCAGAATGACCCCAAACTGATCACATCTGAAATGCTTAATGTGGCCTCAACCTACCTTTCTGATCTCCCAACCAAACTACACTCTTCACATCATGCCAATCAATTTAATAAAAAAACAACATTTATTTCCCAGTCCGTGCCTCTACCTACAAGGGCCATCACTCATTTGACAAATAACGGCTATGTGTATGTGCCTTTCTCAATTTCTTGGCTGAGATACATCCTTTAAGAAGCAAATCATATACATGTCTAATCACTATTGTACAGCTGAAACTAATATAATATTGTATGTCAACTGTAACTGAAAAAAAAAAAGTGATGTAATGGCACCTCTCTGAGAAGTCTTCCAAAATCCTTCAGGCCCAGTTAATTGCTGGCTGTTCCAGATTCTGCTCTCACACGTCACAGTTCTCCTTACACTGTGCTAACATGTGTCATGTGTGGGCATTTCCGTGACCAGACTGTGGGATTCTCCACGATACAAGTGGGCCTATGTGTGCAGCTCTTGCTCTTCAGATTGATCACACTCTGACCATGAACACGCCGACTTTCTTGCTTCCTACCCTGAAACCCCCCTGACCAGGAAGTTCACTGGAATCCCCGAGGGAAGGAACAAGCAGGCAGAGAGAAGCCAGAATAAAAGCCAAATGTTTTTGCCACGACCTAGACGAGCGGGCTTCCACCTACTTCTCTGACCTCATTTAGCATCTACTACCCTCCTGTAATATGTAGATGAATGGTGTCGTGTTCCAATAAAATTATTACAAAAACAAGCAGCCTGGCTGAATGCCATCTGCTGACCCTGCTCTGGATCAATGTTTAAAGGGGCCACAGAGAGAGGTGACTGTATGTGACATGGCTTCTGAGGGTCCCATCCTGGAACAGAGGCACAAATGCCACTCGAGGGCGTTTCGAACCGTGGGTCTCAGCTCATGGGTAGGTCATGAAGTCATTTTATTTGTTGCAATCAGCATTCAATGAGAAAAAAAAAAAGCAGTCTAAAAAGTGTCAGAAAAAATGTGTATAGTGATCTTAACACTTTCATTAAATTTTGTCTTATAAGTACTTAAGTAGAGACTTGCTCATGATGTGAAATGTATTGTTGATTGTAATAGTGCTTTAAAAAGTTTGAAAACACTGCTTTATGTGCTTTAGCCCTTCTGCTCTTCAGACTCTTCTGTTACCTCAGAGTATTTGCATTTTGTTATTCTCTCTGCCTGGAAACCTCTCATTCCTGCCTTCTAAGATTTGTTTGTTTTTTTTTCTTACCCAGGTCCTAGCTCCAAACTACTGCCTAAAAAAGGCCTTCCTTGGACACTGTTGAGACATCGCCTGCCGTCTGCTTTTATATGGTCTGCAAACTAAGAATGGCTTTTATATTTTTAAATGGTTGGGGGTGGAGGGACAAAATATAGTTTATGATGTGAAATTCAAGTTTCGTTGTCCATAAATAAAGTTTTACTGAAACACAGCCATGCTCACTTATCTATCACCTTTGGCTGCTTTTGCACTACAACAGCAGAACTACGTAGCTGTGACAAAGACTTGTATGTTCTGCAAAGCCTAAAATATTTGTTAATTGGTCCTTTATAGAAAAAGTTTATCACCCCTGCTCTAGCCTGATCTTATTCCTTTCAAATCTAACATTCTAATTTCTTGCTTACTTATACTGTCCCCAGCTAGGATAAAAATTCCAAGAGGCTTCATCCATCTTGGTCACCACAGTACCTCCAAAGTCAGTGCCTACAACACAGACGTTCAACAAACGCTCGAGTGAAGAACAGTGGCGGTGGCGGGCAAGCAAAGAGGCTGAGAACCCCTGGACGCTGGCTGCCTCCACGGCCTGAAAGGAGGCCCAGGAAGCTGGCTGCGCGCCGGGAACCATGTCGCCCCCCTATCAGGCATGCTCACCCGAAGAGTCTTCATCCACGTTCTCGTACTGCAGGAGCCGGTCTAGGAGGAAACTGAGGAAAGAGGCGGGGCGAACAGTGTTCACTGTGGCCGCAGCAACGCTGTCTGGCCCTTGTCCCTCTGGCTGGTCGGCTGGCGCCTAGCGACAGCCCCAGGCAGGCACCATGCCCTTGGGCCCGATTCCCGCAGCCGGGTCCGAGTACGTACCGCCACCGGGACCTCACCCCCGGGGTTCCCTTCTCCCGCCCGGCGGCTCACCTCTTGTCCCGGGACACCTTCAGCAATTTCCTCTGTGCCTTCCTCAGCTCCTCCTGGAAGCACTCGTGCTCCTGCATCACAGTCAGGGGCGCGCTGAGCCGGCGGGGCCCGGAACCTGGCGACAGCGCACCCCACTCCCTTTCCTCGTGGGAAAACCGCGGTCCTCCCGGAGGCAGGCCTCACCCCCACCTCCTCACCCCGCACTCACGTAGATGAGGAACTTGAGCTTCCGCTTCAGGTTCCGGTACTTTTTCTTGTAGTCCACTTCGCCGTCCGCCGGCCCGTTCATGACCAGCCCCGGAGCGGCGCCCAGCCCTGAAGTCCCGCTACCCTCCCAGCGCTCGGCCCCGCCTCTCCACCCTCCACTTCCGGAGACGAAGTCAAACCGTGCCCGCGGGGACTACAATCCCCGGCGTGCCCCGCGCCCAGGTTTCGTTACCACCCCGTTGCCCTCTCAGGGAATACCGGGAAAGGAACTTCGCTACCCGGGACGACGCTAAAGATGGTGTCGCCGCGACTTGATGACGTCACAAAGATGGCGGACGCCGGAGATTCGCCCTGACCGATTCTACGCGTGCTCAGAGATTGGCAGGCACAAGACTCTTCCCCCCGGGAGTCCTAGTTTTCAGGAGAGATGTCCCTTTTCTTCTGTCTTCCGAAGTCACAGCGGCCTAGCTGGCACGAGACCACGGACGGAGGCGTCGCGGACTGATTACGTACACCCAAAGGTTGCCGCGCCGAATCTAAAATAAGGGAGGAGCCGCGAGACTCTCCAACTGCCGGGAAATCAAGGTTTGTCTGGCAAAGCCCTCGGTCCAAGCGGCCCGCAACCGACACCCAACCGTCCTTTGCCTTACAACGCCACGACACTGCGCGTGCGCACGTTCCTGTCAAATGCGCTAGCGGAGGCCGGGAAGAAAAAAGGCGGGGGCCACCAACCCCAACCCGCGCAAAATGGCGCGGGAGAACGAGATGCGGGAGTTTACCCGTAGCTTCTTCCGAGGCCGCCCGGACCTCAGGTGCACTGGAGCTTGGGGTGGGGGTGGACAAGGGCCGGGCCGGGCTGGGGACTCCCCCTTGACATCTCTCTCCGCAGCACGCTCACCCACTCCATCGTGCGGCGAAGGTTCTTGGCTCACACCGGCCGCGACCACCTGGATCCCAAGGAGAAGCAGGTGCTGAAGCGGCTCGTGGAGGAGGAACTGCTGAAGATGCAGGTGTGGGCGGAACCCCCTCCACGGGAGGCGGGGCTTGTTGCTGAGGAGTAGGGGCCAGAGCGGGGGTGTAGCAGAGCATCACCTTGATACACGTTTTGCCCTCTTGATGCACAAACAGGGGGATGAAGCCGGTGCCAGAGAAGGACCAGACCTTGCCAAGAAGGCAAAGAGGCCTCCCACCTCCTGCAGTGACCCAGAGAGAAAAAGGTTCCGTTTGAATTCGGATTCAGGTTAGTGCCTTCTGCATAGTTGGTTCATTCAGAAAGTATTTACTGTGCATGTAATATGTCCCAAGGCATTGGATGAGGTCGTGAAGCCAGTGAGTCAGGAACCCGGAACAGGGTGGACTGATGGGCCGTTTCCTGCTGTCTCTCCTCTCCTTTCTTCTGTCTGAAGCAGGGTTTAAGACAACCTATCCCAAGTGGAGGAAAAGGGGCAGGAGGAACCTGTCCCAACCTTCTCTTCTCTCCACATTCCAGAGCCCAGTGCTGCAGCCTCCAGTCCAGACTGCTCCAGCCACCCAGCAAAGAACGGGATGGGGGCAGTAGCCAGCCCCACAGAGGAGAGTCCAAAGCGGGCCTCAAAAAGAGCAATTGAGAGCAGCGATGAGGAGGAACAGCAGAGGGACCTTACTGCATACAAGACTGGATTAGAGAAGGAGGCAGGGAAGGAAAGCTGGAAGGAGGAGGAGGAGGAGAGCTCTGCTAGAACAAGTAAGGTCTGGAAAGAAGAGAGCAGTGAGGAAGGGAATAAGGAAAAGGAGTCCAAAGGCAGGACTAGGAAGAAACGTGTGACAAAAAACAGGACCCAGTGGGATGGTGGCAAAAGGCAGAGTGGCAGCAGTGAGGAGGATGGGGAAGACAGCTGGCGGAAGTTGAAAACAGTTACTAAAGGCATGGGAAAGTCAGCTAAAGTAGAAAATGGAAAGACAACCAAGGGTGAGGCAAGCGACTTGGAGAGGGAGGTGAGTGACAGTGAGGCAGGGGGGACCCTCACGGGGGAGAGGAAGAAGCGCTCTTACAGGAAGAGCTCCAAGAAAAGCAGGCCCCGAAGCTCTTCCTCCTCTTCTGCAAACGGCAGCCCGGAGCCCAGAGGCAGGAAGGTGAGGACGAAGATGGGGTGGGAGGCCACCATTAAGAACAAGCAGGTACCAGACAAGATTTCAGCTAGTAGGAAGCAGGCCATGGAGGAGAGTGAGGACAGTGAGGAAGAAACTGCCCAAAGGATGGAAAACAAAAGAGCTAAAAGGCACCAGGAAAGTGAAATGGAGAGTGAGGGGGAGGAGACCCTAGCCAAGAAAGAGAACAGCGAGGAGGATTGGAAACCCAGAGCTCCAAACAATGGAGGGAAAAAGTCAGCTTGGGAGAGGAGCAGTAAGCAGAAAAGCCTGGCAGCAAAAGTGCTGGGAGACCGGGGGGACAGAGAGGAAGAGAAGGAAAAAGCAGCAGCAGGCAGCGGAGATAACAGTGGGGGAGATGAAGAGCCCCTAGTGCAGAGGAAGGGCAAGAACAGGACTCAGCGGGATGGTGGCAAAAGGCAGAGTGGCAGCAGCAAGGAGGATGGGGAAGACAGCTGGAGGAAGGTGAAACCAGCTACTAAAGGCATGGGAAAGTCAGCCAAAGTAGAAAGTAGAAAGACAACCAATGGTGAGGCAAGTGACTCAGACAGG
>NW_006286298.1:40992-41672 GCF_000327345.1 Myotis davidii | reverse complement strand
TACAGGAAGAGCTCCAAGAAAAGCAGGCCCCGAAGCTCTTCCTCCTCTTCTGCAAACGGCAGCCCGGAGCCCAGAGGCAGGAAGGTGAGGATGAAGATGGGGTGGGAGGCCACCTTTAGGTGAAGAGGGAGACCTAGAGTCAAACCCAGAAGACCTGACCTTCAGCTGTTGTCTTTTCTTGTCAGTCTGGTCATCGTGATGAGGACCACCCTGCTGTGACGAGACTAAAGCGCTACATTCGGGCCTGTGGCGCCCATCGCAACTACAAGAAGCTGCTGGGCTCCTGCCGCTCACGCAAGGAGCGCCTGTGTGTCCTCCGGGCAGAGCTGGAAGCTCTGGGCATGAAGGGTTAGGCCGGGTGTGCCCTGGGGCTGCAGGAGAGGTCCTTGGCTGCTGGGGAGGAGAGGATCACAAGATTCTTCTGCCCCAGGTAACCCTTCCTTAGAGAAGTGTCGGGCTCTAAAGGAGCAGCGTGAGGAGGCAGCCGAGGTGGCATCCTTGGACATCACTAACATCATCAGCTGTTCAGGTGAGGGGCTTCTTCCCCCTGCCCAGGAACAGATGGGGCTTGGACTGCCTCTGACCACTAATCTTCTTCTTCCCCCCAGGTCGGCCACGCAGACGCACGGCCTGGAACCCTTCAGAAGCAGCCCCCCCTGGGGAGCTATACCGCCGGACCC
>NW_006286298.1:12290-40963 GCF_000327345.1 Myotis davidii | reverse complement strand
CCCCACGTCCAGACTGGTCTCATATGCGTGGCATCATCAGCAGTGACGGCGAGAGTAACTAAGCTCCCCCGGCTACTAGGAGGAACTTTACACACTTGTAGAAAGCACACTATAGCACCCCCCACCAACCCAAACTCTGTGCCCAAAGAGAAGCACCTTTTTTCAGACTTGAAACCCCCAGGTACAGTTGCTGGGATCCTATTTGTTTCATGTTCTCAGTTTAAAGTGCTTACAGGAGTTTATTTTTTAAGACTCAATAAAGGAATGTTTGAATCACCTCATTAAATCTAGTCCCCCACTCTCATCCCACCCACGCCATCTAGTTTCCTTTAATTTCCCTCAGGTTCTCCAAAGGAGTCCCAGCTTTTAGACCCTGCCGTCCAGTCTGCACCAGGCTCTTTTAGAAGAGTGGCTCCTAATCTTCCTCCAGTCTGACTAGTGTGCCTCTCTGATCCTCCTGTCTTGTTGGAGGACTCTATGAAAAACTGGCTTTAAGATTGTGAAGCACAAAATGAAATAACTTGGAGACAGCTGGTGTTTATGTCTTCCGTCCCCTTTATAAAAACAGCCCCCTGGTCTATGGGCCAACCCTTTCAGCACTCAGGGGTTGGGGGTTCAGGACCTACACCTTACCAGTCCTCTGGCTACAGATGGCGCCAATGAGGTCACTTCAGGAATTTGCTGGGATTCTTGCTGTTGAAGTTGTTGGTAAGATGTAACCCTGGAGCTGCTAGGAACTTGAGCATGAAGTGAATCTTCTAAAAATCTTTGAAGCCAAAGCAAAGGGAAGCCGAGGTCAAAAGTCTAATGATCCCATCTAAGGCTCTGGATCTAGTAATGGCCGAAGTCATCAAAAACACTGCAACTTTCAGTTATACAGCCCAATAAATCCTCTTTTTAAATACAAGTAACATCATCACCTGCCACTGAACAGTCCTTAATACACAGCTTAGAAAGCATGAGTCCTGGGGTCTGTTAGAATAACCAACAGTTTATTAAAAGCTTGCCATGGGGCTCTGTGCCAGCCCCGTAACTGGGAGGGGCTGCCATGACTGCCCCCAGACCTGGGAGCAGCCCCTTCCAAGGTCCTTCCCTTGTTCCCCTGCCCCAGCACTGATCTCAATTAAAAAAAAAAAAAAGACAAGACGGCACAGGACTTCAGACGGCAACAGGGGAATGGAGAGACCCAGGCATCCTGACCCCAAGACCCCATCCTTATCCTTCTTCCTAAGAAGGCCCTTTCCTCCCGTACTCCCCACCCGACCCCCAGACTTGCTCTGTCACATCCCAGGTCTGCGGGGGCCTGGCGTCCCCAATCCATGGCCCCAATGCAGGGAGTAGTATAGTTCTCTGAATATATCTAGACCCACCCTTCCCCTCCCCCAGGGGACTAGATGAATATTTGACACAAACATCTCCCTCCTTTTCCAAGGCGGTGGTGGAGAGAGACCCTGGCACCATGGTGGGGAGGCAGGGGCTCCTAGTCAGCCTTGAGGAACCTATGCCCAAGCTGACCCTGGGCCACTGGCCAGCCCAAGAAGCTCATGAGATGAGGTTTGAGGGGAGCTGGAACTAACATCCTGTCCCCGACCCTTGGGTGGGCCTCAAGCTTATAAGCCCTCCAGAATCAGGCTCCACCCAACCCTGCCCCTGCCCCTGCATCTGCTTATCCACCTTGCACTTCAGGAGTAGAAGTGGGAGGAGCCGTTGAGGATGTGGGAAGCGACACTGGTGCTGCGGCTCAGGGGCCCAGGCACTGCGGCAGCAGGTGGGCCCACGTTGTCACTGCCACTGCCCCCCGAGGCTGCCCGTCGCAAGGGCTGGGGGCTGTTTCTTAGCAGTAGCAGGGCTCCACCACGGGGTGTCCCACTCTGTGCTGGGGGGCCCAGCCAGTTTGGGGGACCTGGGGGAGCCAGCAGGGAGGGCTGACGCCAAGCTGGAGGGGGCATGCCAGGTGGAGGAGGGCCATGGCTCCAGTGTGCTCCTGAACGGGGAACAGGGCGGGAGGGCCAGGCAGGGGCAGGCGGAGGAGCGGGATAGCCCTGGGCAGCAGCCTCGGCTGGAATGCCCCCCAGAGCCATACTGGAGAAACCCAGCCTCATGCTCTCAGCATCGAAAGCCTCGATCTCACGAGCCTGCCGCTCGAGCAAACTCCGGATTCGTTCAGAACGCCCTGTTTGCAGGGCCAGCAGCTCCTCTTCCACCTGGAACACCCAGAAGCGATTAGAGAGTCCAGTGAGGATTAGAGGGGACTGCCCACCCCATCCTGGAGGCCAAGCCCTCTTACCCGCTGCTCTAGCAGTGCCCGCCTCAGAGCTACTCTCTGTTCCAGCTCTCGCAACTCCCTCTCGTGTTGACTCTCCGTGCGAATCTTGATCTTACTCTGATAAGCATTGAGTAGCTCCAGTTCCTGTTGAAGCTGCTGCCGAAGGGCTTGGAACTCTGCCTCTTGGGTCTCATCAAGCCGCAGCTGGAAAATAGGAAGAACTAATTTTAAGGGACCTCCTCCCCAACCCCCACAATCCTCCCCTGCCCCAGGTAGGCCTGGGCCCTAAGGTTTCAAGAAGCAGCCAGTGTCAACATCTACCAAAATGAAAGGTCGTCATACCCTGTGACACAGCAATTACACTTCCAGGAATTTATCCCCAAGGTATACTTGCACATGTGCTCGAAGGTGTTCACTGAAGCGTTGTAATAGCAATATACTGGAAACAACCTAAATGTCCACCAATAAGGGATGGGTTAAATAAATTATGGTATATTCATACCATGGATAATTCTATGCTGCTAAAAAAAAATGAGATATGTGTACTGACATGGGAAGAGGTCCAAGAAATATTAGGTGGAAAAAAGTTAAAGAATAGTATGTAAAGTATGATTCATTCTTGTTTAAAAATTTTATGTAACTTCAATATGCATAGGAAATAATCGAGTACGATGAATTATTAACAATAATTCTGAAAAGTGGGATTGGGTAAAAAAATGGCAATGAATAGTGTTACTTTTTACACCATGTGTATATTTAAGTGATCCATTCCATGTTACTTATGTGTGATCACTTTTAGAACAGCAACCTTCAAAATCCTCCACAAGTCAGGAAATTGGCCTGAGGGCTACAAACATTTTGATTTTTTATTCACACATTAAACTAACTCAGGCTCAAGGAAAAATTACAGCCACACTTTCCTTGGTGGTTCTTGGTAGAATAGGCAGGCTGGCTTTGTCAAGACCTTAAGAAAATACTCAAGTGAGAGAATAAAACCATTGCAGAGAATACCAACAGTGGGAGGGATCTGAGGTTTTCCAGGAACAAAAAGCCCCTTTTCTATCCACCCCCTCCCCTGCTTTCAGGGCCCATAACCCAGTGGGAAATAGAGGCCACTCTCCGCCATGCTCCCTCTCTGGACCCCAGGCCTCACCGCCTGTGAGCTGAGCATCTCTGAGATGGACTGGTCGTATTGTTCAGCTAGGATTGCCAGCTTTCGGGTCTGTTCTTCCTTAAGCCGCTTAAGGAGGCTCTTGTGCTGAGCTTTAGGCGTCGTCTCCAGCAAGTGTGCCCGCAGAGCCTTGTACTGCCGAGTCTGGATCTTACACGTCTCCTGGAACTGCTTCTTGATCTGCAGCTCCTTAGACTATGCAGTGGATGGACCGAGGGGAAATGGGGGCAGGGGAGAGGAAGAGGGAGAGGAGGAAGAGGAAGAACAGGAAGAGGAGGAACAGGAGGAGGAGGAACAATCAGGGGAGAAGGGGAAAAGAGAGAGAGAGAGGAAGAGACAGAAACAGAGACAGGGAGAGGGAGAGAAACAGAAAACATGTTAGACAGAGGGGGCGGGGGGAACTGTATACAGACAGACATGGAGAGATGGGATTGTGTTGAGAGAGATCAGGAAGATTCTCAATGGGCAAGAGATGCAAAGAAAACAAGGTTCCGAGAGCATGTTCAGAGTTGGGTGGAAAACACAAGAAACAGCAGGAGAGTTCATGGACAGGGAACTGGAATCTTTAGAGTACTGAGGGCATACAAGAAGCTTTGACCATGCACAGAAAACACGACCTAGAGATAGAAGCATGTGAGCAGATACGGAATGTGTACAAGAAGAGTGAGAAAACCAAATCACACAACACACCCATGGAAGAGAGCAACACAGCTAAAGACAGAGGAAGGCCCAGGTTCAGTACCTCTGGGTGAGAAGGAGGGAAGGACAACCACCGAGCTGAGAAATGGATAAGAAGAGGTGGCCCCATCTCAGGCCACATAAGGCAAAGGGGCAAAGAAGTGGCCAGAAAGGGCCTGACAAGTTCAATGGGCCAACAGCTGCCACCCTGGCCAGATTTCCACATTCCAGACAGCCCCTTACACACTCAGCTCCCATTCCAAGCCCACAACCAATCCCATTTCCACAGCCCCCATACTCTCTTGCTTGGCCCCCAAACTCACCCTCCCCTACTATTCAGAGTTCCCAGTTCCATCCCCCAGCCCTCTAGAATAATGCCTGATGCCAGGAGAGAAATTCAGCTCCCAGGAAGGGAACAGGTTGGGAGACAAAGCAGGGGATGACAAAAGGACCAGAACCTAAGGACTCTCTTAAGGAATCCACAAATGGGAACTATGGGCATAAGATATGTCAAAGCTCAAAGAGGTCCAGACCACCAAGCTGGTGGTGGTCATGACGTAATAACCAAATCACGGCAGAGAGGATGAGGCTGAGGAATGAAAGGGGTTGAGATAACGTAGATGGAGGTGAGGAGGTCATGGGACTGGGGCCAAGGGTCTGGGTTGGGGCATACCAGGGAGCTAGGCGGCAGGACAAAGCAGACAGAGGCAGCCTGGGCCAAAGGTATAGTTCCGCTTAGATATTTTATTTGTGTTTGTCTTTTTCTTTTTTGATGGGGGAAAGGGGACAGGTTGGAAGGGAGACAGAAAAACAAAATCAAAGAGAGAAAAAAAAACACATGACTCTTTCCACCCACCACCACACCTGGCCCCAGGCCTGAGTCGATGAGGGTGAGGATGAGCACACACACAGCGGGAGAACAGCAATAACTTAAGGTGGGGGAGGAGCTTCAGGAGAACACAAAGTGTAACTTCTGAGCTCTACTGAAGGGGGCTGCCTGCCTAGAGGTCCAAGGGTTGGGGGTGGGGGGAGCACACTGAGGAAGGAGGGATGAAAGGGAGGACTGGGACTGCAGAATCTTCGCTGAGTAGTGGGAGATAAAGTGCTCAATGCTCTCGATTCGGGCTGATGAAACGCCAGAGTTGGTCACCTCCAGGGAGGCAGGGCCCGGGACTGACGGGTTCGGGATTTCCGCCCAGCTAGAGTCCCTGGTGGTGGTTGGTGGGAGGCAGGGGGCCCTAGCCTGCGCTGGCTGCGTGGTAGTAGTCGGGGAATACGGCTGGGCCGTTCAACCCGAAGCAGGCCCCAGCTGGCCAGTGTGTGGATAGCCCAGGGAGGCAAGCGGGAGGCCAAACCCTGGCTGGCCCGTGCCAGGTGCCAGTTCCAGCCCTTACACAGGGCCCAAAGCCTTGCCAATAGGGCTAGTGGGTGTCGGGAAGCCCGGGAATTACTCCGCCGAGGCCCAGGGACAGGCAGTCGACTGCGGAAGCCATCCTTGTTGGTCTTGGGGTAGAGGGCAAACAGACCCCGGTCCCCCACAGCCCCACAGCCCTGTAGGGCCCTAAAGGCCATGGGGGATAGGCGCAGCAGAGCCCGTAACCAGAGCCGAGAGATGGCCCGGCGAATCTGAGGTCCCTGCTGCCGCACCCATTTGCCCCCAGCTGCCATAGCTGCCAGTGGTAGAACCAGGCTTGGCCAGGCTAGGAGCCAGGCGGCCCCAAGGCCCAGAGGGACACCCATAAGGCCTCGGCACCAGCTCAGACCCAGGATAGCCCCCAGTGCAGTGGCCTGGGCAAGGAGTAAGAACAGACTGGGGGGCAGATGCAGAGCTGTACAAAGAAGTAGGTAGGAGGCCCCCAGGCCCACCAGCCCCACCTCAAGGGCTAGCAGCGAGGCCTGCAAGCCACCCCCACCCTGGGCCGCCAGCAGTGGGAGCAGCAGCAGAAGTAGTAGGGGCAGGAGGCCAGAGGAGGACCCCACTGCAAAGGAGAGGCCAGCCAGGAGGCCATGGGACAGGAGTCCAGGGAACTGGCTAGCAGAGCCAGGTCTCAGATATGTTGGAGGGGGTTCAGGGGGGATGTCTGGTGAGGGACAGCCATCTCCAGGATCCCTCGGAGTCCTAATTGGAGCCCCCTCCTCCTCTTCTTCCTCTTCCTCCTCCTCAGGGACTGGGGTCAGAGCTGGGCCTTGGACCCAGCCAAACTCAAATTCCTCATCCAGGAGGCTCCTATACTCCTTCTCCCACAACCTCCATGCCTCAGCCGCCTCCTGGCCCAAAATGTTCCTTTCCTGAGGTGTCAGGGATGGGACTCTTAGCTCCTCTATCTCCTCCTCAGTAAGACCCCAAACTTCCTCATCAACCAAACACCTATGTTTTTGTGGACTGGGACTAGGGGTTCCTGATTCTTCCCCCAAAATCCTCTGCTCTTCTGATTCCAAGGTGGCCCCTTCCTTTCCCAGAATCCTTCTCTCTGGAACTGCTTGCTCCTCCTCTCCCAGAATTCTTTGGCCAAAGACTGCCTCCTGGCCAGATGAGCAGGGATGCTCTTCTCTAGGGGTGCCTGTGCTGGGTGGTCCCAGAGCCCCAGGAATGGGGAGCGGGAGGGCCGGGGGACGCTGGCCTGCACGTACTTTGAGGCTCTTGGGCTGCTGGCGAACCTGGGCCGCATGCTTCTGCCGCAACTCTTGCTCACGCCGCTTGTTGTACTCCAGCTGGTTGCCCAGCTCTGTCTGGTGCTGCAGGCGGGTGAGCTCTGCCCTTGTGCGCTGTACAGCCTGGAGCTGTCTTAGCTCAAGCTCCCGTGTGGCCTCATGCTGCCGCAGCAGCAATGCACACTCCAAGTCCTTCTGTGTTTGTTTCTTGTTCAAGTCCTGAAGCAGAAGAGAGGCGGGGCCAAGTCCAGTTAGGAAACCTTGTTGGTGTGAGAGCCCCAAAACTCTTTGGCAAAAGGAGCTGAGGGTGGGAAGATGAGGGATATAAGGGAGCCAAACTCCTGGCTGGTCTGGGAACAGAATTTTTTTTAAAAAAATATATATTTTTATTGATTTTTTACAGAGAGTTTTTTACAGAGAGGAGGGAGAGGGATAGAGGGTGAGAAACATCGATCAGCTGTGTCCTCAGCTGTGTCCTACACGCCCTCCACTGGGGATGTGCCTGCAACCAAGGCACATGCCCTTGACCAGAATCGAACCTGGGACCCTTCAGTCTGCAGGCCAACGCTCTATCCACTGAGGCAAACCGGCTAGGGCTGGGAACAGAATATTAAGGGAACTCTAGCAGGGTCTTTCTGGCGGGCATGAGAAGCAGAACCATAACATGAAGGTGGGCTGAGGCAAAAGACAAGTGAGGCAAATTAAAAAGGATGTCTGGGCCCGGCCAGCATGGCTCAGTGGTTGAGCGTTGACCTGTGAACCAGGAGGTTGAGGTTCGATTCCCTGTCAGGGCACATGCCTGGACTGTGGGCTCCATTCCCAGTATTTTATTAAATTTTTTACAGAAAGGGAGAGGGATAGAGAGTTAGAAACACTGACCAGCTGCCTCCTGCACACCTCCTACTGGGGATGTGCCCACAACCAAGGTACATGTCCTTGACTGGAATCGAACCTGGGACCTTTCAGTCCTCAGGCCGACACTCTATCCACTGAGCCAAACCGGTTAGGGCTATGTATTTATTTTAAAAGGATGTCTGGGATCTGGGAGGGGAATGGGGTGACCCACCTCTCGCAGCAGATCTTGGTCCAGGCTATGACGAGCCAGCAGCATTTTGCGCTTATACTGGCGACACTGCAACTCAAAGTACTGGCGCTGCCGCCGCAGCAGCCCTGCCTCCTCTTCCGCCTGGCACTGCTGTAGCTGCTCCTTCTGCCGCAAAAGCCACTCAGCCTTCTCCCGCTTGGGTGTGCTGGGGTTCTCCTGAAGCTCCTGGGCAGTGGAGAGAGCAGGGTGGTCAGGGACTGCCTCTTTCACCACCAGGCCCTATCCACTGCGGGAGCCTATCCCACCTCCTTTAGTTGCTCCTTCCGAAGTTTGTAGGTTCGCTTCTGCGCCTCCAGCAGGGCAGCCAGCTCCTTCTTCTGCTGCCCAAGGATGTGCTGCTGGAACTTTCGTTCCTCAGCCTGGGCAGCTCGTGCCTCCTTCTCACCGATGGCCTGGTGCCGCCGTGACAGCTTTTCTGCCTCAGCCCCGAAGCCAGCCCGCTGTGCCTCAAGTTCTCGCTGCAGCCGTGCACTATGCTCCTCACGTTCACCCCTCAGCCGTGACTCCAGGGCCAGCAGCTGTTTCTGGTGCTGTCGTCGCATCCGCTTATAGCCACTTAGCTGCTCCCTCAGAGCTGAGTCCTGCTCATGCTCCTGGATCTGACGGCTGACCTGGGGCAGGAGAGAGGATGAGAAGAAGGGCTCAGCCTTGGCCCCCATTTTATTAGCACACACAGTCTTCATGCTCCATGAAGAAAGAACATGGGTTTTGACTCATGGGTTTAATTTGCACATTTGGTACCTTCCTCACACATAACCTCTCTGAGCCTGCCACCTCAACTGGATAATGACAATATAACTGACTTCACAGGTTGATGAGATAATAAAAGGTACTGAGCACGGGGCCCAGTGTAAAAGTAGGACAATTCAGACTAGTTCAAAAGAGTAATCATACAGTCCAGGCCGGTCTGGCTCAGTAGACAGAGCGTCAGCCTGTGGAATGAAGGGTCCCAGGTTCGATTCTGGTCAAGGACGCA
Organism: Myotis davidii; assembly: GCF_000327345.1. Taxonomy (NCBI): domain Eukaryota; kingdom Metazoa; phylum Chordata; class Mammalia; order Chiroptera; family Vespertilionidae; genus Myotis; species Myotis davidii. Next base: position 32,115 of record NW_006286298.1, on the reverse strand, counting down.
TAACTACGTTGCGGGCTCGATCCCTGGCCTTGCTCAGGGTGAGTGTGGGGGGCAACCAATTGATGTATTTCTCTCACATCAATATTTTTCTCTGTCTCTTCCCCTCTCTTCCATTCTCTCTAAAAATCAATGGGAAAATATCCTCAGATGAGGATTAATAACAACAAAAAGAGAGTAATCATACAGACTTGGGTCCCTGTCCCAGCTCTGCCACTTACTAACCATGTGACCTCATGCAAGTTAAGGTTGCTAAACCTCAGTTTCCTCGTCTATTAAATGGGGCCATAATACCTCCTCATAGAGGGCTGTGGAGATTACCTTTGATACATACTAGTATGTACTAGTGTCTAGAACACTGTGAACCACTAAGTATTGGCTTCACTCTCCTTCAGCAAACACTGAGGATCATTATAGCCCAGGTTCAGAACTGCCCTTGTGCGCTGTTGGACCATGAGATGTTGGAATAACAAGAACACTGGGACTGGATGTCCTCAGCTGAGATTTGAGCTCAGGTCCATTGTCCAGGTGGCCAATACCCTGGAAGTCACAGATTTCTCTGCACAGTATCACAAAGAACCAAGCATCACTGGATTTGAAGAGCTGACCTAACAGAACCAACCACATGCAGAGATCACTAGACCAAGTAAGGGGTTGTTGGTGCTTGCAGCGAAGCAGTAATGTAATCTAAATGTCTACCCACTTTTCCCTGTCAACTGGGAAAACACTGCTATGACTTAATGTTAGGAAAGGACCAATGTCGGCTTACAGAATGTGACAACCATCAACAATGCTAGGCAGTGCCTCAGGCAAGCAGGCCTCTGAGTCACGGCTGCCTCACCTCTCAAATGGGATCCTCCTGGCTCCCTCCCAGAGGAGCCGGGTTAAATATAGGCATGTATGTGAACCTGAGAGCCAATCACTGGTATGAGGCAGATGCCTGAACACCACCCTAGCCCTCCACAAACACAGAATCCAGCACATCTGTCATAATGCTGTTCAGGAGCATCCAATTGGCCAGGGGCCTGGGAAGGCACCCAAGGAGACATGATTTAAGCCCAGCCACAAAAATGGAGTAAGAGTTTCCAAGCTAGGAATACCCAATGTGGCCAATCCCCTGGAGGTTGAAGTGAAGAAAAGGCAAGAGACAGCTACCATAAGTGAGGGTAGAATTTGAACTTAACCATGTGCCATAGGAGAAAATCATTTCTGGACTTAGATGATTGGGCCTCTGGCCCGAGGGAGAATGGCTACACTTACCAGGGAGGCAGTACGGATGGTGGCAAAGTGGTCCCGGTTGCGGCAGTAGGCCCGGCGGCGGGCAGAAGAGGTGGTAGAAGTGGGAGCTGGGGCTGCAGGCTGCTGGAGAGGGCCCTGGGTCAGCTCTGGCTGGTAGGGGTCATCATATAGGTTGTCAGAGCCCTGGAGGAAAGGTGGAAAGGATACCTAGGCTCAGAGGCCACTGGGCCCACAGGGAGTTCCTTGCAGACCCAGTCAGATTTAGAGAAGAGGCAGTCATGCTCGGGCGGGAGAGAAGGGAACCCAGACAATGCCTGAGCTGAAGAGCTGGGGTTGGGCCTTTCCACTGTCAGGCCTACTCAGGGTGAGGGGCATACCGGCAGCCGGTGGATGATGGAACTGTGGGAGGTGACTGTGTGTTCCCCCTCCTGCATCATGGCCATCTCCCGGGCTTCAGGGCCTTCCTCCTCTTCTTCCTCCTCTTCCTCTTCCTCTTCTTCCTCCTCATTGTCTGAAGCATCTGCTAAGCTGTTGACTGAGCTGCTCTGACTAGAGGCGCTGATGGACATGCTGGGCACTGAGTGGCTACTCTCTAGACTGGTCAGCGTCCCAGCTCGGTGCATGTAGGGCTCCGCCTCCTGTAGACAGGGCGTAGGCTGTTGGGCGGGGAAGGGGAAGAACAAGGGGTGTGTACATGGAGGCAGCACAAGGAGACAGTGGGTGTGAGGAGGGATGGGTAAGGGGGCCAAGCAGCTGCTACGAGGCAAGTACAACATGGCGGTAAAGGGTGGCAGGGCAAGCTGGGTCACCTCCTCCTCCTCTGGGGCTTCAGCACCAGGGCCATTGGGTGCCTCTTGGAATAGTATCTTCTTCATCTTGCGGTACTGCAGGTTGTCCAGCTCCCGCACAGCATCCTTGGTCCTTTGAATCAGGTCCATAATGACTGTGGGTGGCCGCTCCCGGAGCACAAAGCGGTGCTGGGGAAAGAACGCTGAGGCTTGCTGCCAAGCACCCCCACCACCCTCAATATCCTATGGGTGCTGGCATTCCCTCTAGCCTGAGGCAATCCCCTGGGACCCATGTCCTCATGGGTGGATGCTGGCCTTGTCCCAACACTTCCTCCCGCATTAATTTTCACCACCCAATCTCCCAGTCTCTTATTCTTTCACCCATGGCTGACAGGCAAGACCAGTCACATCTGGATTCCAGTCCAGGTCCTCTTATCGAAGTGCTGCATGTCCATGGACATGTCATGAGGCCTCTCTGGGCCTCATAAGGTATCCCACAATAACAAAACAACTGTCAAACTAAACAATCTATGTCAGTTCCCAACTAGGGCTCCTTAGGCCCCCGTGGATCTGTGAAGGGAATAGGGGCCCCTCTACTTTTGTTAAGTCAAAAAACACCTAAGGGAAATCATACATTTACCCATGACAAGGCTACACAGGCTTTTGGCTTGATTTACATCAGATCAGTGTAGTAACCCTGGTTATCACATGCTGACCAGAAGTCCTGGCTTGCAATTATATACATCTTTGATTAATAAAACATGGGAAAACAAATTATTACTTAATAAAGGCAGTCTGGTAGACAAAATCGAACAACAGAGTCCATGGGGTAACAGGGAAGGGGTGGGAATTAATAAATGAAGTTTTTGGTGGGAATCACTAATTTCATTGAGGGGTTTCTTGTACCTCAAACAAGCTACAGTTCTAGAAGAATCCTAGGCCAGTGAGTCCTCACCTTCAGAAGAACCTCTGAGGTTGGTCTGTCTTGAGGGATTTTCTGAAGACAGGAGTCGACAAAATTCCGGAAGTACTCAGACCTAGTAGTCACAGGAGGGTGAGGGAGGGGTGGGGAAGGGATGAGTCAGGCAGCCTTACCCTATTCAAAGTAAACATCATTACATAAAAGGATACGGTCTTTTTTTTTTTTAGTTTTATTCATTTCAAACGGGCCGCATCCGGCCCGCAGGCCCTAGTTTGCCCACGGCTGGCCTAACCCCTGGGCCCAGGGACCCAAACCCTTACCAGTGTCCCGACTGGAGCACAGGGGACTCATTCTGTGCAATGTGGTATAAGGCACTCATCGCATTCATGTTAAACAGTGGTGGTTTCCGTTCCGCTACAAAGAAAGTTCAAGTGGGAGAAAGTGAGAGATGGCAGTGGGTAGAGGAGACTGGAACGGAAATCAGAAGATTTGGGTTCACATTCCAGCTCCCTGACTTCTTGGCTGCATGACTCTGAGCAATTCACATAATCTCAATGCACTCCCTCTGGAAAATGCAACACCCGTCCTTTCACCTGCACAAGGTGAAGTAGAGATCAAATAAAATAACACATGCAAAAGCACCAAAGAAGGCAGAAGAAAGCACATTCAGTTATCAGCCAAATTAGTATTTATTAGGTGCCAAATGAGAGCAAAAAGCTTGCTAAGTATTATGGGGAAGGCAAAGAAAAACAAGAAATAGGTCCTGTCCTCAACGAACTTCCAGTCTGACAGAAAGATTAAATAGGGCTGGACAAATAATATCAAGTTCAAACTGTTAGCTGGCACAAGAGGGAGACAGGTAAATGGCTGGGAAGCTGGGTGTGTGGTGGGCCTTCCCGCTGGTACATTTGCAGGGAATTCAGGGAAGGTTTTTTGGAAAAAGGGATATTGGAGCTAGACCTTAGATGAGAAATTGCAAGCCAGGAGCCCCAAGTAGCTCAGTCAAATGTTTTATGTTGTTTATATTTTTGGCCCACATAGTGATTTTTAAATTAAATTCCACATAACAAATAATAATAATAATCTAACTCTCCAGTTTATCTTAAAAACTTAGATCTGGTGAATTAGAGCCTAAATTCCCGCATAACAATGAGCTGGAGATAAGCAATAGCAATCTCCAGTTTGCCAAACTTCCAGTTTGCTTCTCTGATCCTGACTATCAGTTGCCATTTATCATCAAGATTGATGTTTTTTGTGTGTGATTTTTTTTTTAATTGTAGAGAAATATTTCTCTGTACCTATGTCTCTACCAAAACTAGGAATAAAATGCACAGCTCTGGATTTTTCTTATTCCTGACCTGCTTTACATCTTTGCATAACCTGTCTGGTTGCAGCCTCAAATGGTAAATGTAGACATGCGGAGATGGCCATGTTCAAATTTCTGCCCTTGGGCAGTGGACACAAAAGAAATCAAGGCAAGAAAGTGGAAAAGTACTTGGCACACCGGGGTGGAGCTCCTGAAGAGGAAAACCAGGCTTTAGGAAGCAGTCTTTAGCTTGGTGTAAGAAAAGATGGATATGACTTCAGAATTGAAAGCAACAGAGAGCCACTGCTGGCTCTGAGGAAGGGAGTGAAACAACAGAGCTTAAGCAGATGTCTGCGACATAGGAGAGACTGGCAGCAGGAAAGATCACTGCAGGAAGTTGCTTATAAGAATAACTAACAGCATCTTTCTTTTTTGTTTGTTTGTTTGTTAATCCTCACCTGAGGATATTTTTCCATTGATTTTTAGAGAGTGGAAGGGAGGGGAGAGACACAGAGAGAAAAACATCAATATGAGAAAGATATTCATTGGTTGCCTCCCACATGGGCCCTTACCAGAGCCGGGGATTGCGCTTCAGCCCAGGTACATGCCCTTGACTGGAATAGAAGCCACGACCCTTCAGTCCATGGGACAACGCTCTATCCACCGAGGCAAACCTGCTAGGCCAGGGGTCCTCAAACTTTTTTTTTTTTTAAATATATTTTATTGATTTTTTACAGAGAGGAAGGGAGAGAGATAGAGAGTTAGAAACATCGATGAGAGAGAAACATCGATCAGCTGCCTCCTGCACATCCCCCACTGGGGATGTGCCTGCAACCCAGGTACATGCCCTTAACCGGAATCGAACTCGGGACCTTTCAGTCCGCAGGCCGACGCTCCATCCACTGAGCCAAACCGGTTTTGGCGGTCCTCAAACTTTTTAAACAGGGGGCCAGTTCACTGTCCCTCAGACCGTTGGAGGGCCGGACTATAGTTTAAAAAAAAAAAAACTATGAGCAAATTCCTATGCACACTGCACATATCTTATTTTGAAGTAAAAAAACAAAATGGGAACAAATACAATATTTGTATTTGCATGTGGCCCGCGGGCCGTAGTTTGAGGACCCCTGCTCTAGGGCAACAGCATCTCTTTCTTGGGACAACTAGCCTATGTTTGGCACCCTGTTGGAGGTCTTACAAACATTATCTCATTAAATAGTTGTTTCAATAGTGCAGGCTGACAAATATGAGAATCTTGACATGGCTTCAAGGCATTATGAATTCACTGGAGCCTAACTCTGTCCGTATCACTCACTGCTCTTTACTGCATTATTCCAAATAACTGAAACTAGTTTCAGCTCCCCATGCCTGCTCTCACCTGTCTGAATGCTCTTCCCTACAGTCTTCAAACAGCTAACTACTATTTGCCTTGTGGTTCTATTTAGCTATCTCTGCTACAAGGAGACCTTGAGCCTCTGAACTAGGTCATATCCCTTGTTTTAGAGTTGTACTATTCCTTTAACTCCCCCATTCAGCTCTTACTACATTAAAAGAAAACATGCCTGTTTTCCCAACTTGAATATAAATTTCATGAAGGCAGGAGCCTTATTCACTGATATACTCCCAAACCTACTAGCACATACATGGTACAAAGTCTGCGCTAAAAAAAAAAGTTTAGAACTAGAGTATTAGACAGAAGAGATGAATGCTATGAAATCTTTAGGTATAAAAACTGGCAGAATTTGCACGAGCCAGTTTGGCTCAGTGGATAGAGCATCAGCCCACAGACTGAAGGGTCCCAGATTCAATTCTGGTCAAGGGCATGTACAGCGGTTGTAGGTTCCCTGGCCCAGGTTGGGGTGCATGTAGGAGGCACCCCAATCGATGTGTCTCTCTCACATCAATGTTTCTCTCTCCCTTCCACTCTCTAAAAATCAATGGAGCCCTAGCTGGTTTGGCTCAGTGGATAGAGCATCGGCCTGCGGACTGAAAGGGCCCAGGTTCGATTTCAGTCAAGGGCACATTCCCAGGTTGCGGGTTTGATCCCCAGTGGGGGGCGTGCAGGAGGCAGCCGATCAATAATTCTCTCATCATTGATGTTTCTATCTCTCCCTCTCCCTTCCTCTCTGATTAAAAAAATAATAAAAATTAAAACAACAACAACAACAAATAAAAATAAAAATCAAGGGAAAAATATCCTTGGGTGAGGATTAACAAAAATAAAATAAACAAATAAAAAATTGGCAGAATTTGACAGCTGCCTGTATTGGAAATCAAGGGTAGAGTCAAAATGAACAGAAGCCTGGAGACCTTAAAGGATGGTATCCTATGGGGATAATAAGAGAAAAAGAAGGGAATGAAGGGAAAAGAGGATGGAGGGAGCAGAGTGGAGGATATCCTTACCCAGCTCGATGCACGTTATCCCCAATGACCAGACATCCACCTTGCCATCATACTGCCCTTCATCCATTGCCAGGATCACCTCCGGAGCCATCCTGGGAGTTCAGACGGAAGAGACTAATTACCTGCCCAGATCCTGCCAACTCCTGCTCCCAACTTTCTGGCAGCTCTCTCCAATCACCACCACTCCCACTCACCAGTATGGGGTGCCCACAAAGGAGTTGGCAGGTGCCATGATGGATGCGGAGCCGAAGTCCCCCAGCTTTACCAAGCCTGGCTCCGACAGCAGGATGTTTCCAGCCTTCACATCCCTGCCAAAGAAGCAAAGCACAGGGATAAGACATGCATCTCAGGAAGGCTGGGTGGGCACATAGCACCAAGCTCCAAGGAGGCTTGTAGCCCAGCTAAATGCAGAGTGGTGTAGTGAGCACTCCCCTCCCTCCCAGACATCATCAGTGCTGCTTGTACCTATGGATCATGTTGTGGGAATGCAGATAAGCCAGGCCCTGAAGGGCCCCGTGGGTCACAGCTGCAATCTCCACCTCCTGAAGGGGTTTCTTATGCACTAGGGAGTGAGGGAAAAACATCAAGCTGAGGGAGACCAAGGGTGAGACTGGAACAAGTTTCCCTTAACCCTTCCCCTACAGCTTCTCTGCTCTTCTCCCTTCTTCCACTTGTGACAGTTACTTACCTTCTAGAAGGTCAGAAGCTGAGCCCAGGCAATACTCCATCACCAGCTAAGGAAGGGTCAAGGGTCAGAGATCAGCGGAACTGGCCACCCCTGGCCCATCTCTCTTGGGCAGAGATCCAAAATAGAGAGCTTCCTTGCTCTATCCTCCACTCAGGCAATGCCCCGAGGGTAATGACAGGGAGGAAGGACAACTGAGAAAATGAGGGGGTGGTGGAAGAGTCCCTAGAGTCAGAGCCTCTCCCACCTGAATCCCTTCAAAGCTCCAATCTCCATTCCAGCTCTTCCAACCCATGTGCCCTTGTTCCAACTGCTAATAGTCTAAGTCACCCTTCAAACCAGCCTCTCCTTCTGGGCAGACACTGCTGCTCATGGCTTTGTCTGAGAAATAAAAAGGTTGGGAGAGACTCACTCCTTCCCAAGATTCCCACACCAGCACTCCAAACAGAGCCCACCTAAGAGACTAGACCAAGATAAGAATGGGCCTGAGAGGGGGCAAAGATCGGGCCAGAGACAGGGGGCCAGCTCACCCAAGCTGTGTGTTCCCTCAGGTAACAGCCCCGGTACTGAATGGTATTGGGATGCCGGAGCTTCTGTAGGAACCGAACCTCCTTGATGATGTCCTGCCACTTCTGGGAGGCGTCAGGGGGAGCAGAGACTTACTCAGTCTGCATCTTGAGACAGGAGTCTCCTACCCCCAACCTGTTCTTGTTAAGTCTGACCCACCTCATTAGACTGCTTCCCACTGTAGGACATCTTCTTGATGGCCACCACCTCATTATTCCGGACATCCCGGGCCTAAAGGACCAGACCAGAAGGTGGTGAAGGCACCCAGTGAGAACTGGGCAGCGAGAAGACTTGCTGGCACAGCAGGAGAGGGCGTGGTGTAGTATAGAGAGCTACTTGGAGGTCCACAGCGGAGAGAATGCAGCCCCCTTCCCTGCCCTACCCTCCCAAGCCCCAACTCACAAAGTACACAGCTCCAAAGCTGCCATGGCCAATTTCCCGAAGGTCAGAGAAGAGCTTTTCAGGGTCATCCTTGAAAAAGAGCTCAGCCACATCAGGGTCCTTCAGGCTCCCAGCCCGGCTCCCAGCTGGCATGGTGGCCCCTGAGGGCCCTGAGAGTGGGGCCTGACCTGGAGAATGGAAATGGGGCCAAGGATGGGCTGTCAGAGAGAGGAAGGGGCCCCTCAAGTTTCTGCCTTCTCCTTCCTAGTTCCCTGATGAGGGGGAGGCACTGCTGAGGAAGCGAATGGGGAGATTAGGAACAACATTAAAGCTCAAAAAAAAAAGAGAAAAAAGAAAAAAAGAACTTGCCCTGAGAATCAAAGAATGGGCCACAGGGCCAGAGTCCCTAAAACAGCTAGGAAGAATGGGAGCTAAGCGTTCTTACCATACTCCTCAGACCTCAAGAAGCTCCATTTCCCTATAACCCCTACTTCCTCCTTCAGAATAAAAGATTCTGCCTCCCAGCCAGACCCCCAAATCCCCAAGGGTCCTGTCCCCCAAGTCCCACAGTCCAAATTTCCAGGCACCTTCCCATTCCTCTTAGCTTTGAGGCCCCCTCCTCCCTCAACCTCTCACACTCTGAAGAGAGCAGGAAATGGCCAGGCCGGAGGCAGTGGAAATCCGGCCATTGTTAGAAGTGGGTACTGGCCCAGAGAGGCCAGAAGACTCATTCTCAAAAAGGGCTAGGGACACTGTGGCAGGGACATCTAAAGTAGGAAGGACAGGGAGAGAAATGGCTCTGTGATCTGGGCTACCTTTTCTGTCCAGCCCAATTGCATAGGCATCACACACAGATACAGGGCATTTACGGTGTACAAATAACATTTATTGAGCATGTGTAGCAACACCTTACATGCATTACCTCTCATTCAATCCTCACCACACATAACCTTATGAGGTTATTACTGGTACCCTTATTTTGCAGATGAGGAAACAGGCTCAGGAAGGTCAAATGACTTTCCCAAAACTGGTCTTCTATCAATGTGCTTTCAAAACAGCACCGTGAAACAAGCAGGGCAGGATCATGATCACCATTTCACAGATGAGGCCACTGAGGCATAGAAAGGAAAGAGGACTTCTCCAAGGTCAGAGAACAGGACCTTCTCCTCTCCAGTCAGGCCTGTGTGCTCATTCCTCTCTAAGCAACTCACTACAAGCTCAGCCACCTCCTACAGGAAGCTTTCCTTGATCACTCAGTGCTTAGGGAGAACTGCTAGAGCATCCGGCCAAACATCCAGAGAAACTCCAGCATCAAAGCCAAGACCCCCCCCCCCCCAAACACACACCCACACCCACACCCACACGGGGATTCCAGGCCAAACTCCTGACTAAGCACTTGTTGGAATTCAGGCACAAAGGAACCTTCAGAAGAGCTGGACTCCCAGGGCAGTTCTAGCTCCTTAAAGAGCCTACCAATCTAGCATGTAATTATATTGTCATGCATTGTTTCCTATTGTGTTGTAAAGTTTGTCTCCTCAGCCCAACTGGAAGCTGGTGGGCAAGAAGCAAGCCCAGCTCGTGCAGAGGGCTCAGTCAGAATAGCCTGGAGGTTGATGGCCCTCAGCAGCTCCCAGGCTGCTCAAAGCAGGCCCTTTCTCCATTCTCCTGCCAAGCACCCCTCACCCCACCACACAACCACACACAAAGGCAGGAGCTCACAACTTGCCAAGGGAATCTTCGTGACCTCTTTACCAGCTCTCAACCAAGAATGCCAACACAGAGCCCTAGGCCACAGGCCATGGGGCCTCTTCCTCAAATAACATCGGACGTTTGAACGCCGACCAACATCTGCGCTACATCAGAACCACCTTCTAAAATGGACCATGTTAGCTCCATTCTGCAGACGAGGAAATCCAAGACTGTCTATCCCTACACTACCAGTAGTACATTCATCCTCAATATACAGCAACAGGGCTTTGGTAAGTTCCTTAGACTTGGTCTTTTCAGGAAAATGAAAGATAGCAGAGGGCTGTTGTGAAATATTTAACGAGATCCCATACTTAGGAACACTATGCGGACATTTGGCATATGGATTTTTCCTTCCATGCCTCCAGGGTCACCACAAGGTGTTAATACTTTGGGGACATCCCACCCCAGCAGCTTGGCTTTAACTAAGAAGAGACACCATTTGTCAGAAGACAGGGCCCTCTGAGGAACCCAGGCCAAAGGCTGGGATCACAGTAAAGATGAAGGTCAGAGTGCAGAGAAAAATCATGAGGCAGAGGTAGGCGCCAGAGCCTCCCTCCCCTCTGGAAAAGCTCCTGAGTACAGCCCTCCCGAACAAGGAAGCTCTTCTTCCTCCCATTCTTAAATCTTACCACAACTCAAATCCTGATTCTGCCACTGAGTGACCTTGGGCAACCTCTCCGGGCCTTAATATTCTCAACTATAAAATGGGGAGATAGCAATGAAAAGACAAAGGGAGCCCCAGCCCGTGTGGAAACGAAAGGTTGCCAGTTCAATTCCTGGTCAGGGCACGTGCCCCGGGGTGTGGGCTCAAGACCCAGCGGGGGGCATACAGGAGGCCGCCTATAGAGAGTGCTTCCCTCATGTGCTTTGCTCTCACATCGGTGTTTTTCCCCCTCTCCCTTTCTCTCCAAAAATCAATAAAAACATATACTTTTAAAAAAGGGTGAAGGGGGAGGGGGTCACGTGAGAAAATGGGTGTACAACATTTGTAAACGATAGATCACTGACAACTGTATGAGATTCTCACGACATAGCTGGGGGAAATACTGCCAGGCACCGCCAAACACAAATGCACAAATGGGCGCGCGCGCACACACGCGCACACACACACACACACACACACTTCCTTGAAAGGACAAGAGGCCCAACCAGGCCATGCCTAAAACACGGAGCAGCAGACCGACCATGGGGCTCAGAGACGTGGGGACCCCCACCCCAGACCAGCCAGTTAACAGGCTACAATAAGGCAGAGGAGGTGACTGTGAGGGGCACAGCTAACGGGGAGGATCAGAAGGGGGCAAACCCTTCCGATGAGCTCACACCCCCAGGGCGTGACGCCCGGTGACAGCAGAGACCCGTCACCTGAGGCCCCATCAGACGGACGCAATGAAGGGACGAGAAAGGGGAAGCGGTGGCAGCAGCAGGCAAGGCTCCTCAGAGGCTGACCACTGCCCCGCGGGGCTTCCCCCTCCCGAGGCGAGGGCCCTCCGCAGGCCCGGCGGCTGAGAAAGGAGCGCCCTTTCTTCATACCAGACACAGGGACCCGCGTCCCTGCACCCCGGGTCTCACCTGGTAGGGGTCACTATGGTGCCCCCGCGCTTCCGACTCCTCCTGGGGTCCTCCAGCGGCTCGGCCAAGCTGGGCGAGGGGCAAGGAGACCTCTCCCCTCGCCACCTCCTCCTCCTCGGCTTTCTCCCTCCCCGAGGGGCGGGCCCGGGAAGCCTCCCCGGGAGGGGAAGGGGTGACAGCCTGGTCTGACCTCGCGGTCCAGTCCTCCTCCTCGAGGGCGACAGCTGCCGAGTCCCGGGTTTCTGGCTGTGGGGTCTGAGCCCCAGAGAGCCGAACGGGGGGAGCTGATCTGGGACTCGAACGCACGGGGAGTAAACCCCGGATACTGCCGCCCGCAGGGCCCTGAACCCCGGTAAAATAAGGACCCAGGTTTGGAGAGGCTGGGACCCAAGTCGCGGATATCTGCAATCTGTGGGGCAAATACCCGGAGACTGGAGAAACGAGGGGTCAAGCCCGGAAATTCAGGACTGAAGCACCAGAGCCCCAGGTCTCCGGCCGCCGACAGGGCGCCCACCCCTAGGACGTCCGGCCAAATGGCCCCTCTCACGTCAGGGTCGGAGGGTGACAGCCCCACTCCCGCCCCGGCCTCCTCCCCTTCTCCTTCTCTCTCCTGTGGGTAGCTGAGAGACTGTAGCTAAGGGCAGTCCCGGCACCCTCTCGCCCTCTCCTCTTCTGTCTCAGCTTCTCGCCGCACCACAACCCAGGTCTCGTCCCGGTCTCCCTCTCCCTCTTCCTCCCAATTCCAAGATGGAGACCGGGCGGGAGCGCGCAGGCGCCGTAGGGACGCCCGGCCAAAGAGGGCGGGGCCGCTTCCTCTGGGGCCCCGCCCCTCTCTCCTGACCGCCGCGGCCTGGAAGATAGGCAGCTAGGGAGCGAGTGCGCACGCGCCCCGCCACGCGGACCCGGGTGGGAGGCGGGGCGAAGGGCGAGGCTTGGGAAGGGCGGAGTCCAGCGCGCTTTCCGACAACTGGCGGTGGAGGGGGCTGCGGCGCATGCGTTCGCCCCACCTTAGCGGGGAGCCCGAGCTTGTTGCTAGGGCAAGCTTTGAGGGGGCGCGGGCGGAAGGAAAAAGACGTGATCGCGCCTGCGCGCAGGGTAGATCCTGGGAGGAGTGAAGGGAGGGTGGTGTGTGGCGCGGAAAGGGCGGGAATATGGGCTGCTCAGCTTAGTAACCGGACAGGCTGGCCTTGGGCTGCCAAATTCGAAGAATCTTTGCCGGGTAATCTGTCACATCCTTTCAGCAAACTGAGGCCTTTTACATGACTAAACCCACCTGACTCTCAAAACTAGCTGAAATTATTTCATAGGCACAAGGTGGCAGAGCTGGGTCAAAACCAGGTGTTTTCCAAAACCAAGGTACAACCCTGCGGAGAGCTGCAGTAACCCAGGCCCTAGGTCAGTGATGGCGAACCTTTTGAGCTCGGTGTGTCAGCATTTTGAAAAACCCTAACTTAACTCTGGTGCTGTGTCACATATAGAAACTTTTTGATATTTGCAACCATAGTAAAACAAAGATTTATATTTTTGATATTTATTTTATATATTTAAATGCCATTTAACAAAGAAAAATCAACCAAAAAAATGAGTTCGCATGTCACCTCTGACACGCGTGTCATAGGTTCGCCATCACTGCCCTAGGACAACCTGTATCCTAAACTAAGAATCAACAAGGAAAAATCCCCTGAACCTCCCAAACCAACCTACTCTTAAAATTCCCACCTCATCTAATTCCCAATAAACACACTGCGCAGCATTGGGGGGGGGGAAATCCTTTTATTTCCCCCCACATTTTTGCTCTCGGCTTTCTGTAACATCTCTTCCAACTCAGAACCAAGGCCCAAGAAGTTGATTCACACCTGGAGAGAAAGAAAATAAAAAAACAGAGCAGGTGAGAGAGCCCTTGGGGGAAGCTCTGGAATTGCTGCAGAAATTGAGGGAAGAACAGAGGAAGTGACAACTAGAGACAGGGACAAGCCCTCCTCCCAGCTGGGATGGCCTCCGGACCCCAGGAAGTATCCCTTTTCCCGTCTGCTCAGATCTAGGGAAGGCCTGGTCTCTCTCCTCCACTCAGCCAGTCTCTTCCTCTCAGCACCAGTGGCCCACGGCCTGCAAGTGTCAAGTCACAGCATCTTAGCCTGGCATCGCGGTGCCTCGTTTCCTGTCTCAAGTAGGTGGCTGAAGCAGGCAGGCACAGCCCTAAGCAAAATAAGCAAAGTTGTGCCCTAGCCAGTTTGCCTCAGTGGATAGAGCATCGGCCTGCGGACTGAAGGGTCCCGGGTTTGATTCTGGCTAACAGCACATGCCCAGGTTGCAGGCTCGATCCCCAGCAGGGGGCGTGCAGGAGGCAGCTGATTAATGGTTCTCTCTCATCATTGATGTTTCTCTCTCTCTCCCTCTCTCCCTTCCTCTCTGAAATCAATAAAGAAATATATTTTAAAAAAAATAAGCAAAGTTGATCTTGAATGTCCTTCCCTGGGCTTAAGCTGTTTCTACTATTCCCACGGTTATGTCCTAAGGCACAGCAGCCAGCTGAAGCTAAGAACAATTTAAGAACTGGATGCAGGATATATGACTCTCAAATTGAATGAGAACCACCTAATGGTGAGAATATTTTACAGAAACATTGTTTTTCCTCAATGAGCTGATACACAAACTAGTTAGCCAATATGTTTCCCACTCCCTGCTGCTTTTGTGTTCCTCGAAGATTCTGTTAGCAGAATCAACTTTCTCTAAAGGCAGTGATGGCTAATGGAGAAGAGAACGTGCATGGAAAGTGCTGGGGCACATGGTATGTGCCTAGTAACAGGCATCATCAATCAATTCTTTTGAGCTGTTCAAGATGACTTTTACAAAATTTGAGTCATAAAACTGGATATCAGAATTTCAGGGCAAAAGCAAGACAAACATTATTCATATCCAGGACACATCATCAAATCCAAACCCTCTTAATTCACCATTGTTACCAAAAAGCTTCTTGGATGTGAACTAGATCTATGGGTGGATCTTAATATCTAAATGTTCATGGAAAGAAGTTAGTCACAAAAGAATATGTATGATTCTATCTATATGAAGTTCAAAAATAACTAAAACCAAATCATATTGTTTAGGAATGATTCTACGTCAGTTACAATTCCCACTCCCACCCCATCCCGTTCTCACAGGACTGGGGCAAAGAACCTTACCTGAGAACAAGACAGGAACCAGACCAGTGCTCTCAGAGCCGGGTTCTAGACCAGTAGGACTCCCGACGAGGGTGGAAGCACACAGCAGTAAAAAAGCAAAGAAGGCCACAGAAGAGAATCAGGAAGGAGCCCAAAACCAGCAGCCTGGAGCCACACAGGGCCAGCTCCTCCTAGGGGTGGGCACAGGGAGGGACGGAGAAATGAATGAGACGGGGAAGACAGAGAATCTTCGCTTAGGAAGACAGCTACTCCCAGCCGGAGGCTATGGCGAGAAGCCTCCACGGAGGAAAGGGCTCTCCACATCCAGGGAGCAACTAGAAGGGACATGTTATTTCTATACAAGCTAACGGTCTCATGGTCTACACACTGCCTTCTTGCCCAACATTGAACCTCCTAATAATGACTCTGTGAGAGTTCACTATTATCCACATTTTAAAAACGCGCAAGCAGGGCCCGGTCTGGAAACCAAGATCTCTGATTCCAAGCTCCCAGGCGATGCTCCTCACCAGGGTGTTTGCAAACGTGAGGGAAGAGTATGCCGCAGCCTCCTACTGTTCTCTCCCCTCCACTCGGCCAGTCTCTTCCATCCAGCGCCATTGGCCCCACGGCCTGCAGTGTCAGGCCATAGCATTTTACCTAACGTTGCAGTGCCTCATGGTCAGGCTCCTGCATCTCTCCTGCCTCTTCCCCTAAGTCATTCCTCAGTCCCTCCTCACTTTTCAATCTCTAGGCCTGTGCTCATGCTGGTCCCTTATGCCTGGAATGTATTTCCTTTTTCTTGAACCCCCTCTAGTGCATTACCTGCCCAAATATTCCTCATTCTTCAGGGATCAATCACTCTGACAGGGCAGAACAAGCCTGGGCCTGAGAGTCGGAAAGCCTAGGTTGAAGTCCTGCATCTGCCGCTTAAGTAGTTGTGTGGCCTTGGGCAATTCATTCCCTCTCTGAACTTGTTTCCTCATCTGTAAAATGGGATCATAACAGCTACCTCAAAAGGTTATTTAAAATGAGATAATGAATCTAGCCCTAACCGGTTTGGCTCAGTGGATAGAGGGTTGGCCTGCGGACTCAAGGGTCCCAGGTTTGATCCCAGTAAAGGGCATGTACCTTGGTTGTGGGCACATACCTAGTAGGGGGTGTGCAGGAGGCAACTGATCAATGTTTCTCTCTCATCGATGTTTCTAACTCTCTATCCCTCTCCTTCCTCTCTGTAAAAAATCAATAAAATATGTTTAAAAAAATAAAAATAAAATGAGATAATGAATCTGAAAGCACTCTGTTAGAAACTTCTGTGCACAATTCCCTTTCTTAAATGCCACCATGTCCGTGAAACATTCTCTGAAAATGTTCAAGTTAGAGTCAATTGCTCCTTGCTCTGTTTGAATAGTACTTTGCTCATATCTCTATGCTAACAATTAGTTTATTCTGCCTCTTAGTCCAGCTTCTGAATTCCTTTGAGGGAGAGGTCATGTTTTTTTGTTATTTAAAGACGTAATTAATAGTAATAGCTGCCATTTATCAGATTTCTATTATGTACCAGACATTGTACTAAGGACTTTACATTCATTCTCATTTATTTGTTGGAATTAGGAGACAGTATCATGCTTTCCATTTTACAGATGAGGAAGCTGAGGCTCAGAGAGACTCAGGTGCTTGTTCAAGGTCACAGCCTCCCAGTCAGTATTACAAAGCCTATGTTTTACCTACTGGGTAAAATTGCCTTCAAGCCCTGGCCGGTGTGGCTCAGTTGGTTGGAGCATCCTCCCTTGCACCAGGAGATCACAGGTTCAAGTTTGATCCTATTGGGGCCCGTACAGGAGGCAACCAATCAGTGTATCTCTCTCACATTGATGTATCTCTCTCCCTTTCTCTCTCTCCGCGCCCCCCCTCCCCGCCCCCCTCCGCACCTTAAAAAAAATTGCCTTCAAGATACAGCATGCAGCATGGAAGTCTATGAAACCCTGACAACCTGAAGCTCTTACCGAGGTGAGCAGTTTGGTGAGCGCAAGGCCTTCCTGGCTCCAGACCCGGACACAGTCCTCAGCCATCCTAGGGCTCAGGGTGACATTTCCTACTCCTTCCTCTGAGCAGGATATGGGTGGCTGGCTGGAGGGCAGGAGTCCTGGGACAGCACTAAAATACAGGCAGATCCCTGGGGTCCTTTCTGTGGTCACCCTGGCTGTAACGAGGACCAGCTCTCCTGCAGAAGGTCCTATGAGGAGCATGGGAGAGGAGATGGAAGAAAATGAAGGGTCGGGTGCGAACCATCCCTTTTCAGACTTCTATTCATTTCAAAGGCTTCCTACAGTTCCAGGTGTTTTAGCACTGGTTCTATTCAATGAAGTACTCTATACACCAACATTTACATCAATTAAAAAAGAAAATAAGTAGGTACTAATATAAACAAAAATTAATCTAAATTAGCTTACAACCAACAAAACAAACACATCAGTATTTACAAGGTTGCAGTGAACCGGGGATAGATACACATTGTCAATGTCAGTTTGTATAAACTAGTTCATCCTTTTTTAAGAAAGCAATTTTCGCCGAAACCGGTTTGGCTCAGTGGATAGAGCGTTGGCCTGCAGACTGAAAGGTCCCAGGTTTGATTCCAGTCAAGGGCATGTACCTGGGTTGCGGGCACATCCCCGGTGGGAGATGTGCAGGAGGCAGCTGATCGATGTTTCTTTCTCATCGATGTTTCTAGCTCTCTATCTCTCTCCCTTCCTCTTTGTGAAAAATCAATAAAATAAAATAAAAAAAAGCAATTTTCCACTAGGTATGAAAATGCATTAAAAGGTTCACATCCGGTCCTGGCTTGTGTTTCTCAGTGGTTAGAGCGTCGGCCCACATACAGAAGAGTCATGGGATTCATTCCCAGTCGAGGGTACATACCTGGGCCGCAGGTTCGATTCCCCAGCCCCGGTTGGGGTATGTGCAGGAGGCAACCAATCCATGTGTCTCTCTCACATAAATGTTTCTCCCCGCCGCCCCATTCCAATCGTTCTAAAAATCATTGGAAAAAATATCCTCAGGTAAAGACTAACAACACAACAGAAAAGGTTCACATCCCATTTCAAATTAGTGGAAAAATAGCCTATTCAGTTAATGGCCTTGGGACAATTCCATTTGTGAAAATAGGTTAGACTCTTATCTCACACTATCAAATTAAGTCCAGATATATTAAATACCTATATAAACAAACAAGCAAACTAAAAAAAAACCCCAAAAACCTAAGTAAGTATTAAAAGAAAATATGGGAAAATATTTTCTAATTTTAAAGTTGGGAAACACTTGCTAAAAATGTCACAAAATCTAGAAGCTTGAGTAAAGAACGAGAGCAATAAACTTAACCTCATAACAAACTGAAGGCTTTTATATAATGAAAGATAAGCTTAAAAAACACACACAAGAGTGCTTGCTGGGCAGCACATATACTAAAACTGGAACGATACAGAGAAGATTAGCATGGCCCCTGGGTAAGGATGACATGCAAATTCGTGAAGCGTTCCATATTAAAACACACACACACACACACACACACACACATACACACGAGCCCTAGCTGGTTTGGCTCAGTGGATAGAGCATCAGACTGCAGACTGAAGGGTCCCGGGTTCAATTCCAGTCAAGGGCACATGCCCAGGTTGTGGGCTCCATCCCCTGTAGGGGGTGTGCAGGAGGCAGCTGATCAACGATTCTCTCCCACTGATGTTTCTATCTCTTTCTCTCCCTCTCTCTTCCTCTCTGAAATCAATAAAAATGTTTATTTAAAAACACACACAAGAAACAGACTGGTTAAAAATACCTATAATAGATTTAACTGGCAAAAGGTTTACTAGCCAGAATACATAAAGACCGAAAAATCAAGAAGATAAAGACAACGAAAGATAAGCAAAGAAAGTGAATAGGAAGTTCAGAGAAAACATGAAAATGGTAAATAAACTTGTAAGAAGATACGCAACCTCACTAATAATCAGGAGAAAATAAATTAAAACAAGTAATTTCTTTGCCCATTAAATTGGTAAAAATGAAAAAGAGTGATAATAACAAGTTATTGAAGATTTGGAAAAATGGCCACTCTCAATTTGTGACATCTTTTAGGAGACAACTTGGCTGTATCTGTTACAATTTTAAATGGGTACAGGGAGGGACTAAAAAGATGCCTACCAAACTGTTAACTTGACAGGGGAGTTAGGAGGACTTTCACATCTGCTTTGTAACTTCTATTAAAGAGAGTACTCAAGGTAAAAAAAAAATCGGGGGGGGGGGGTCCATATCCTTTGACTCAGTAATACCACTTGTAGAAATTATTCCTAAGGACAGATTCAAGAGAAAAATACGTACCAAATATTTATTGTGATTTCATTTTTAAAATGCCAAAAGATAGGAAACAATAAAGACGTCTAACAATAGGGAAAGCATTAACAAATGATGGCCTTACCACTAAATGAATCACTTTACACCATTAAAATAATAATGCTTTTGTTTTTTGCACTAATACAAAAAACACAATGTCATAAGTGAAAAAAGAGAAATACAAACCAGTACGTACATTGTAATTACAATTGAGAAATGTACATGTAGAATTCTATAAGGGAACTCCCCTTTCTTCTGTGTCACCCAGATCAAATCAGTCACCCAGTCCTGTCAATCTCACACTTCTGTCATCTCTCTCAAATCAGTTCCCTTCTTTCACAGCACTGTCTTAGCTCAGTTTTTCTCATCATCTTTTTATTGCAACCACCTCCCAACTGGTCTTCCTGAATCTGGACACATTTCTTCCTGGCAGTCAGTCAACAAGTGTTATCTTTTTAAAAGAACAACACAAAAACAAAATCTTATTTCCCTGATTAAAATCTTTGAGTTTGCACAATGTACTAAATAAAGTCCAACTGCCTTGGCTTGACACACGAGCCCCTCCATGGGATTCTGAATGCTTCTTCAGGCTCATTACCTGCCACACCCTCAATAATCCTTCCCCTGTACCAGCCAAACTAAACCCTTGGAAGCTTCTGGACATGCCATCATGGTCCCCAT
>NW_006286298.1:6871-12233 GCF_000327345.1 Myotis davidii | reverse complement strand
CCTCTGGCTGGAAGGACATCCGCATAGCCCGGCCTCAAACCTCAGCTCAGGCACTGTATCCTTGGAAAAGCCTATCTTCACCATCCATGCTTGATAGATTTCTGAGTGCTCCCACTGTACCCTGTGTTCTACTTCACACATTGAACGTTATTTATTTACTAGAGGCCCGGTGCATGAATTCATGCACATTGAAAGGAAATTAATTAGAAGAAATATTTTGCAGGTTGGGGAGGGACTGTAGGAGGAGGGCTCCAGGGCATGTCCAGCCCGTCTAGCCCAGTCCTGATAGGCCGGACTCCAGCAGCAAGCTAACCTACCGGTCGGAGCGTCTGCCCCCTGATAGTCAGTGCACATCATAGTGACCGGTCAAAGGGTTGAACAGTTAGACACTTAACATATTAGGCTTTTATATACATAGATGTTCACATCTGTATCCTTGCTAGATGGTGAACAACTTGAAACAAGGGTCCATGTCTTACAAATCTCTGTATTTCCCATGCTTGGTACATCGTAAGTGTTCATTTTACTTGTTTATTTATTGATTCATTAAATGTTTTTATTGACTTCCAGTAGGTGTTCATTTTAAATTTTGTCCAAAGTAATCTTTAATGTTATTACTTTGTTTCTAGTCATTATTTTTTTTAAAAAGTCTTCTTTGCAGAAGCAAAAATTGACAAACTGATCCAAAAATTCATATGGAAATCTAAAGGATCCAGAATAGCCGAAACAATCTTTAAAAAGAACAAAGTTGGAGGACTCATATTTTCTGATTTTAAAACTTACTACAAAGTTATAGTGATCAAAACAGTGTGGTACTAACATAAGGATAGACATATAGATCATGGAATAGAACTGAGAGTCCAGAAATAAACTCATACATCTATGGTCAACTGATTTTTTTTTTTAAATCCTCACCCAAGAAGTTTTTATTGATTTTTAGAGAGAGGAAGGGAGGGAGGGAGAGAGAGAGAGAGAGAGAGAGGGAGAGAGAGAGAGAGAGAAACATCGATTGGTTGCCTCCTGTATGCACCCTGACCAGGGATTGAACCCATAACCTATGTATGTGTTTTGACCTGGAATCAATCCTGCAAACTTTTCGTGTACAGAAGAATGCTCCAACCAACTGAGCCACCTGGCCACGGCACATGGTCAAGGGTACCATGACTACTCAATGGGGAAATAAGAGTCTTTTCAACAAAACATGATGAGACCACCTGCAAAAGAATGAAGTTGGACACATCCTCACACCATACATAAAAATTAATTCAAAATGGATCATAGAACACTGGCTGGTGTAGCTCAATTCGTTGGAGTGTTGTCTTTTATACCACAAGGTTGTGGGGTTGATTCCCAGTCAGAGCACATACCTGGGTTACAGGTTTGATCCCCCGTTGGGGCATATGTAGAGGGCAACTGGTTGATGTTCTCTCTCACATTGATGTTTCTCTCTCTCTCTTCCCCTCTCCCTAATATCATTGAGCATATCCTCGGGTGAGAATTAAAAAAAATAAAGGATCCAAAAAACAAAACAATAAAAAATGTAAGAAAAAATAATAATTTTAAAAAGGATCATAGATATAAATATAAAAGCTAAAACTATAAAATTCTTAGAAGAAAAAAATAGAAATAAATCTTAGGGAACTTGGGTTAGGCAAAGTCTTCTTAGATATGCTACTACCACAAGCAACAATAGAAAAAAAAAAAGATAAGCTGGAATTGATCTAAGTTAAAAATGTTTGTGCTTCAAAGAATACCATCAACAAAGTGAAAAGAACCTAGAGAATGGGAGAAAATATTTGCAAATGACACATCAGATAAGAGACTTGTAGCTAGAAAATATAAAGAATCCTTACAACTAAATTAAAAGACAAATTACCCAATTTTAAAAATGAGCAAAGACTCTGAATGTATCTTTCTCCAAAAATATGGCAATGGCCAATAAACACCTGAAAAAATGCTCAATATCATTAGCCACCAGGAAAATGCAAATCAGAATTACAGTGAGATACTACTTCCCATTGACTAGGAGGGCTATAATAAAAAAGACAGATAATAGCAAGTGTTGGAGTAGATGTGAATTGGAACCCTCCTACACTGCTGATGGGAGTATAAAATGGTAGAGTCCCTTTGAAAATACTCTGGCAGTTCCTCAAAAGATTAAACAGAGTTACCATATGACCCAGCAATTCCACTCCTGGTTATATACCCAAGAGAAATCAAAATATATGATCACACAGAAACTTGCACACAGCTGTTCACAGCAGCATTATTCATAACAGCCAAAAAGTGGAAACAATCCAAATGTCAATTAAATGATAAATGCACAAATAAAATGTGTAATAGTCATACAGTGAATACTATTAAGCAAAATAAGTACAAAATTTATGTACTACAACATAATGCTAAGTGAAAGAAGCCAATAACAAAAGACCATTATTATATGAAATGTCCAGAATAAGCAAATCTACAGAGACAGTAAGTAGACTAGTGGTTGCCTTGAGTTGGGAGGTTAGGAGAAAAAGGAGAATGACTGCTAACGGGTACAAGATTTATCTGGTAATGAAAATGTTCTAAAATTGTGATGATGGCTGCACACCTTTGTGAATATGTGAAAAATCATTTAGTTGTACACTTTAAATGAAATTTATGGCATGTGAATCATTTCTCAATAATACTATTACATGTCAGATACATTCCTTTATTCTTGCTCTTTGATCACAGATGTATACCTAGACATACAAAGACCTACCCTACATATACATACACATATGTGATTCATAGGAGAATCTTAGAATGATAGTGTTGAAAAGGACCTCAGAAGTCACTCCCAATTATTTATTTACTTATTTATTTAAATTCTCACCTGAGTATATTTTTCCCTCCATTGATTTTTAGAGAGAGTGGAAGAGAGAGGGAAAGACAGAGAGAAATAACTGTATAGATGTGAAACACATCGACCAATATTTTTATAGATTTCAGAGAGGAATGGAAAAGGAGAGAGAAACAGAAACATCAATGATGAGAGAGAATCATTGATCAGGTGCTCCTGCACACCCCCTACTACTGGGGATCGGGCCGGCAACCTGGGCATGTGCCCTGACCCAGACCGGGAATCGAGCTGTGCGGTGTGATGAACTGTGACCTCCTGGCTCATAGGTCGACACTCAACCACTGAGCCACACCAGTCGGGCCATCTCCCAATTTTTTAGGTAAGGAACCTGAGGCCAAATCTCACACAGGAATTAATGGAGCCCACCGACTCACTCTCACTCCTTATTTTCCCAGAAGACTTTAAGCGCTTTGGATGATGTCTAATTGTTTTCTGTATCCTCCGTAGCACATAGAGCTGTGTCACACACACAGCAGGCACTGAAGACATTAGTTTAAAGCAGTGGTTCTCAACCTGTGGGTCGCGACCCCTTTGGCGGTCGAACGACCCTTTCACAGTGGTCGCCTAAGATCATCCTGCATATCAGATATTTACATTACGATTCATAACAGTAGCAACATTACAGTTATGAAGTAGGAACGGAAATAATTTTATGGTTGGGTCACAACATGAGGAACTGTATTTAAAGGGCAAGAAGGTTGAGAGCCACTGGTTTAACTGAACAGAACATGCTTCTTAGACATCCCTGAGAAAAAGCTGCCTCTATGAGGAGAAGGCTGGAGGAATGAAGAGGGATGACAAAGAACATTAGGTCAAATCTAGCCCATGTCATCACCTCCAAGAATAGAATCAAAGAACCTCAGAGCTAGAAGGGGAGAGAGAAAACATTTATAGAGAACCTACCCAGTGGGCATCGTTTTCACTGTCAGTGTCTAGTCCTCATTACAGTAGGAGTGACTAAGGGATGTGCCTAAGGGTCACCAGGTTGGTGAGTGGAGAGGCAGGCCCCATCCCTGAGTGTTCCGATGCCCAACCCCCACAGTCCTCCATCTCACCTTTCAATCCCATCTGACTACCCCGCACCGTGGCTTGAAATGTCTGGGTCTTGTTCCTGCCTGGACCATCTCCGAAGTTCAAGGTGGTCAGCAAGCCCACCACGTGGGACCCATGCCACGTCCCTGTGGCTGTCGTGGTCGTAGGGCACAGGGTCAGCTGGCCGAAAGATCTCAAGAAGGAGACCCAGTCCTGTGGGCAAAAGGAAGGTGGGAGAGAGGTGAGAGAGCAGCAGCGAGAGCAGGCCTCCAGGGGCAGAGGAGCGGGAGGGTACTCACCTGAGGGATGTCGGGGCTGCGCAGGCCAGTCCTGTGAGTGAGAAGGAAGCCGCCAAGGCCCAGGCCAGAGAGGCCAAGCAGCAGCAGGATCAGAGTGGCACAGACCAGCGGTGGGTGGTGGGCCAGGCAGAGATGCAGGTTGTGCCCTGCCTGACAGCTGCCCATGGGGAGCAGAGGGGTCCGGGCCTCCACGGAAAACCTGCTGGAGGACAGGAAGGGAGAACTGGGCAAGAGCCTGCCAGGCAGAAGGCACTTACCCATTTTCCTCAAAGGAAAGCTAAGGCACCCAGGAGACCAGGGCCGCGCCCACCACCACGGACAGTGGCAGAGCCAGGACAAGAATCCAAGGCTCTTGAGTCCAGGCGTTCACCGCCCTGCACCACTCAGCGAATGTTTCCTGCATTTAATTTCTGAAGCAATCAAGGCGGAAGTGGGGAGCAAACTGTGCTGGAAAAGGGAACCCGAAAAGGAGCAGTCTTAAAAGTAGAAATTCAGGAAACAGCTGTTCTGGGCCTAGGGTTTGGCTGCAGAACAGCCAATAGCCCCAAAGGAAGCGTCTGACGAAAAGAAACCC
Organism: Myotis davidii; assembly: GCF_000327345.1. Lineage (NCBI taxonomy): Eukaryota > Metazoa > Chordata > Mammalia > Chiroptera > Vespertilionidae > Myotis > Myotis davidii. The sequence goes on along the minus strand of NW_006286298.1, from coordinate 7,438 downwards.
ACTTTGAGGTCAAACCGCTCCGCTTGAATCCTCCCCTGCCCTTCCATGGCCACGTGAGAAAACTCAGTCCAACTCTGGGAGGTTAGCATATGTGCATGGGAGTGCTAACCCATGTAACCAGGACTGCACGCGGCAGATAGAAGCGGTTTGCATAATACGTGGCCACGCAGGAGCTCAACAAATGTCCACTTCTTTTCTATTTTTTTCTGTGCCATATTTATCTTCAGGAAAGGTGAGGCAAGGCGGAAACGGAGGCGTGCGGACTTGAACACGGGAGTGGCGGGCCGCGGTCTGAAGCCCGGCCCCGCTTCCAAGCGGAGTGCTCGTTCCCAGGCGGGAAGCGACAGCCTGATGCCAAGGAACATCTGGAAAGGGGCGGAGGGGAGCAGCGCGCCGGGAAAGTGCAGGTGTCACCACGCTCAGCCCCGGCCCGGCCTCCCCTCCCGGCTGGTTTGCAAAGTGGGGGAAGCAGGAGGGGAGGGGACAGAGCTGGGGGTCGGGGCCGCTGCTGCCCCGGGCCTCCCCTTCCCCAGCGCCCCTGCAGGAACTCTACACGCGCATCCCTGC
>NW_006286298.1:0-6559 GCF_000327345.1 Myotis davidii | reverse complement strand
CTTTCCTGAAGCCTGATTATGTTGACCGTCTCCATGTCAGGTCGGCCCTGGCTTTTAGGGACTCCTTAACGCAGAGGGTCCTACAGGCTGCGATAGACACCATCGCATTTCCGTTCTGCTCACGTTTCAGAGTTCTGCCTGCCGAGGTCCGTGCGTCCGACGTGAAATAACGGGACGCCGGGAGCAGGACCCTGTATGCAAACCCTGGTTCTGTTCGCCGCTGCATAAACCATGACCAGGCACTGGTGGGGGCTGAGTTTATCCTGTTAAAGAGGGTCTTTCTGCTAGTGCATTCCTCCGTGGGAAGCTGAGACACAGTGTGGGAACATGAGCCCAGTGTTCGCTGAGCACAAAACCAGCACCGGACAAACACTGTTGCAACAGAATCTGAGTATTCAACTCAGGCTTCCTTACAGCAGAGACCAGGCCATATCTGCACCACCACCTCCACACGTTTATCGTACGGATTCCTCTCATAGGTGGTCAGATGACACTTGGCAAGGGTGCCGAGGCCATTCTGTGGGAGGACAAATAGTCTTATTCAACAAATGGTGTTGGGAAAACTGGACATCCATGGACAAAAGAACGAAGTTAAACCCCTACCTTTACAACATATACAAAAGATATTTCAAAATTCGTGGAAGAACTAGATGTAAGAGCTGAAACAAACTTTTAGAAGAAAACGTAGGGGGAAACCTTTATGACATTGGATTTGGCAATGATTTCTTAGATATGACACCAACAACACAGGCAACAAAAGGATAAACTAGATAAATTGCACTACATCAAAATTTAAAACTTCTGTGCATCAAAGGACACAACAGCCAATTAATGATTCTCTCTCATCATTGATGTTCTTCTCTCTCTCTCTTCCTCTCCCTTCCTCTCTGAATCAATAAAAAATAAAAAAGAGTAAAAAAGGTACATTACAAGCTCAACAAACTTCAAATAGTATAAACTCCAAGTAGGATAAATTCAGAGAGACCCACACTGACACATTATGAACAAACTGTCAAAACCCAAAACTAAACAGAAAACCTGGAAAGCAGCAAAAGAGAAGTAACTTGTAATGTGCAAGGGATTTTTCAATAAGAAAAATGCCAATATTTCATCAGAAGTTGTGGTGGTCAGAAGTCAGTGGGATAACATACTTAAGTGCAGAAAGAAAAATCTGTCAACCAAGAATTCTATATCTCACAAAATTGTCCAATAATAAAGGAGAAATTGAGACTCCCACATGAACAAAAGCTGAGAGAGTTTATTACTAGTAGACTTGCCCTATAAGAAATGCTAAAGGGAGTCCTTCAGGCTTAAGTAAAGGGGCACTTTTACTTAAAATTTATGAAGAAATGAAGACTACTTATAAAGGTAACTACATAGGTAAAATATAAAAGTCAGTATTGTATTTTAGGTTTTGTAACTCTTTTTCCTATAGGATTTAAAAGACAAATGCATAAAACAATAATTATAGCTCTATCATAATCAACACACAATGTATAAAGATATAATTTGTGACTATATATATGAGGCTAATATGCAAAGTGTCCCCTCGGGAGTTCCACTGGGAGACCGGAAGTTCGATTGCTTGCTATGATGTGCGTTGACCACTAGGGGGTGGCGCAGAACGTAGGCTCCCTTTGCCCTGATCACTGGCCAGGCCTAGGGAGCCTACCTGTGCACGAATTTCATGCACTGGGCCTCTAGTAACAATATAAAAGGGGAGAGACAGTGCTGTATAGGAACAGAGTTTTTGTGTAGTATTGAAGCCAAGTTGGTGTTAATTAAAAATAGGTTGTTATTATTTTGAGATGATAATTATAATTCTGAAGGAAACCAATCAGAAAATAATTATAAAATATACAGAAAAATGAAAAGGGAATTAAAATGGTACATTACTGCCCTAGCCAGTTTGACTCAGTGGATAGAGCATTGGCCCGTGGACTGAAGGGTCCAGGTTTGATTCTGATCCAGGGCACATACCTCGGTTGCAGGCTCAATCTCCTGTGTGGGAGGCAACCAATAGATGTGTCTCTCTCACATCTATGTTTCTCTCTCTGTTTCTCCCCCTCTACTCTCTCTAAAAATTAATGAAACAATATCCTCAGGTGAGGATTAACAAAATATTTTTTAAATGGTACATTACTAAAACAATCAAACATTAAAACAATAGTGGAGGAATGAGGATATGACAGACAGAAAAAAAGAACAAATAGCAGAAGTAAGTCCTTCTTTATCAGTAATTACTTCAAATGTAAATGGATTAAACTCTCCAATTAAAAGGCAGAGTTTGGTGACATGGATTTTAAAAAGAAAACATCTATATGCTGTTCACAAGAGAATCATTTTAGATCCAAAGGCACAGAGAGGTTGAAAGTAAAAGGATAGGAAAAAGATATTCTATGTAAATAGTAACCAAAAGAGAAGAGGGGTGGTTATACTAATATCAGACAAAATAAACTTTGAGTCAAAAATTGTTTCGAGATACAAAGAAGGAATTATATATTGATGAAAGGGTCAATTCATCATGAAAATATTACATTTATAACATTATATAGGGTGTCCCAAAATTCACGCAAGAAGTAATTTTGATAAAAACACAGGTTTATAATTAAAAATTGTAAATTTTTTATTGATTCATAAAGTATACAGTATAGGGTTATGCATGGAATAGCACATCGGGTAAATGGCCTCCATGGCTTTGCTGGCACATACGCAAAACCGTGGTCTTCATTGGTCTTCGTTGTCCCTGCTCCTGGGCCATAATCGGTACTTGGTAATGCTTATCAAATTGAAGGGATTGAAATCAAAGGGCAACAGATATTAGAATCTGATTCAATAAATCAAGTAAAATTAGGCTTTTATTTTGTTGTTGTTGTTGTTAATGCTCACGCAAAATTCAAACCTTGCGTGAATTTTGGGACACCCTATAAATACCTAACTATAGAGCCCCAAATATATGAAGCAAAAATGGAAAAAAAAGTTGAAGGGAGGAAAAAACAGTTCTTTAATAATAGTTAGAAATTAGGTATATAAATGTTTAATCACTATGTTATAAACCTGCAACTAATAATATTGTATGCCAACTCTAATTGAAAAATACATTTTTTTTTGTTAATTCTCACCAAAGGATATTTTTTTCCATTGATTTTTTTAGAGAGAATGGAAGGGACAGACTGAAGGGGGTGGGGGGGAGAAGAACATCAGTGCGAGAGACACATCAATTGGTTGCCTCCTGCATGCGCCCCATAAGTTCCAATCCTGGTCAGGGCACATACCTAGGTTGTGGGTTCAATTCCTGGTTGGGGCACATGCGAAAGACAACCAATTTCTCTCTCTCTCTCTCTCCCCCCCTTCCCCTCTCTCTAAAATCAATAAGCATATCCTCAGGTGAGGATTTGTATATAATGGAACTAGATAGAGGTAATGATTGCACAACATTCTAAATGTACTTAATGCCATTAAATTGTACTCTTTTAAATGGTTAAAATGGTAAATTGTATGTTATATGTAATTTACCACCATTTTTGTTTTATTTTTTACCACAATTTTAAAAATGAGTTTATTACTTTTCCTTTTTAAAAAAATATATATATATTATTGACTTTTACAGAGAGGAAGGGTGTGGGATAGAGTGTTAGAAATACTGATAAAAAAAAAAAAAGAATAGAAACATCGATGAGAGAGAAACATCTATCAGCTGCCTCCTGCACACCCCCGACTCGGGATGTGCCCGCAACCAAGGTACATGCCCTTGACCGGAATCAAACCTGGGACCCTTCAGTCCGCCCCATCCACTGAGCCAAACCCGTTAGGGCTTACTTTTCCTTAATATATACTCCTGTTACTATATCTTCACCTCAGGTAATAGTATCACCATCCACCCAGTCTCCCAAGCAAGAATCCTTAGTCAGCCTTGACTCCACCCTCTCCCCTTCCCTGCCACATCCCATCCAACATCAAAACTGTTTTGGGAATCCGTCTCCTCTCCATGCCCACCGCCTTTGATTACCCCAGGCTCTCATACTCTCTCATCAGGACTATTGCAGCTGTCTCCTAACCCTCCTCTCCGACTCCAGTTTCTCTTCCCTTCAACTCATCATCCATGTTGCCTCCTGAGGTAGCCTCCTAAAAGAGTGCTCTCGGGACTCTGCTGCTCTACTAAAGACTTCTGTTAACTTTGGGACAAAGTTCTAATTTCTGGTACATATAAGATCCTTACGACCTAGCCTCAATCCTCCTTTCCAGCATCATTTTTCACTCCAGCCACATAAATGTCTTTCAATTCTAGCTATTCCACACCACCATATTTTATTTTTTTAAATATATTTTTTATTGATTTCAGAGAAGAAGGGGGAGAGAGAGAGAGAGAGAAAGAGAGAGAGAGAGAGAGAAGGAGAGAGAGAGAGAGAGAGATCAATGATGAGAGAGAATCATTGATCGGTTGCCTCCGGCACACCCCCTTTTGGGGATTGAGCCCCCAACCTGGGCATGTGACCTCCTGGTTCATAGGTGGACCACTGAAGCCCGCCAGCTGGGCAACACTGCCATATTTTTAGGCAGTACTCTCCTCTCTTTGTGAAACACACTGACTGACTTCTACCTGTACACACTTTATCTTTCTTCAAGACCAACCTCAAAGGTCACAGCCTCTGTTTCCCCAACTCTCAGAATTGAACCTCCACCCCCATCATGTCTTTGCAACACTCCATCCACTACAGTACAGAGCACCCTGCATTTTAACGTTCTTATAGAAAGTCTGTCGTCTTTGGATTGTGAATTCCTCGAAGGCAAAGACTATGTCACATCCTCCTCTCTATAACCTCAGCACTCAGCAAGGGGCCTGGCACGTGGTAGTCTCAAAATGTCGGTGTGTTCATTCTCCCATTCCCCTCAGCAACTGTCCTAAATCTCTGCCATTCTCCTCAAATCCTTTACCCAACCTCTGACCCTTCCATCTGAACTGTCAGCAGATGACCTCACCAGAAAGAGTCCATCACCCATGAAATCCTTTAACGTTCTGCCCTTGCCACTCACCCCTGCGCCCCACGGACACATTTCATACATATGCATCCAAACTTTCCTCCTCGCGGCTGTTTACAGAGGAAGCTCTGTCCCTCCTCCAGCTCCCGGCCAGTTCTTTCACTGTGCGTCAGCTCCCCTCTTACCGCCTCAGTGCTTCCTCAGTCATCCTTCTCTCCTTTCCCACCTGAATTCATTCAACAAATATTCACAGAGCAACTCTGTGCGCTTGGGTGCTGGAGTTATAATGGAGAAGGAGTTAGGTAATGTTCCATACCTCATAGAGCTTCCATTGTAATGAGAAATGTAGACAAATAATTTTGCAATGGATATGGAGGAAATGAATATGAAGATGTAGGGAATAAGAGACAGGTCACTTTATTAATTTTTTTATCCCTCACCTAAGGATATGTTTATTGAATTTTATAGAAAGAGAGGAAGGGAGGAAAAGAAGAGAGAGAGAGAGAGAGAGAGAGAGAGAGAGAGAGATATCAGTTGCCTCTCATATGGGCCTGGACTGGGGATTGAACCCACAGCCTTTCTGGTGTACGGGACAACACTCCAACCAACTGAGCCACCCGCCCAGGATCAGGCCACTTAAATAAGGAGGTCAGAGAAGGTGTTTTTGTGCCGGTGATGTTTGAGCTCATGCCTGAAGATGCGAGTGAGTTTTCTGCATGACAGTCTAGAGCAGCGGCTCTCAACCTGTGGGTCGCAACCCCTTTGGGGGTCGAACGACCCTTTCACAGTGGTCGCCTAAGACCATCCTGCATATCAGATATTTACATTATGATTCATAACAGTAGCAACATTACATTTATGAAGTAGCAATGATAATAATTTTATGGTTGGGTCACAACATGAGGAACTGTATTTAAAGGGCCGGAAGGTTGAGAACCACTGAAATAGAGGCTATAATTTTTTAAAAGATCAATGAAATTAAAAGTGGATTTTTGAAGACATACACACATTTGAAAATCCTTTAGACAGACTCATCAAAAAAAGAGAAAGAGTCCAAATAAATAAAATCAGAAATGAAATAAAAGTTACAACTGATACCACAGAAAAACAAAAAATAAGCAACTATTCTATACTAAAGGCCCGGTGCACAAAATTTGTGCATGGGTAGGGTCCCTAGGCCTGACCAGCGATCAGGGCTGATCTGTGGGGTACTGGCAGGGTGATCAGAGGTTCCCTGCTGGCACCTGCCTTGGCTGGCCTGGGGCCTGTGGGCTGGGGCAGCTCCTGCACTGAGTATCTGCCCCCTGGTGGTCAGTACTGGTCACACCAACTGGTTGTTTCACTGATGGTTCCACCGTTTGGTCAATTTGCTTTTATTATGGGTAATAAAAGCCTAATATGCAAATTGTCTCCTGGACTTGGAGTTCGACCAGGGGTGGGGCCAGCCAGTCAACTGCCTGAGGCCCCTCCCCCTGGTGAGCTCTGCCCCTGATCAGCGCAGGGCAGGCTGGCCAACCTCCTGTGACCCCCCTCCCCCCCAACCAGCCCCACCCCCCGAAAAAAAAATGAAGAGGAAGGA
>NW_006286297.1:66912-68709 GCF_000327345.1 Myotis davidii | reverse complement strand
CTATATATAAAAGCTTAAGCAACTGTTACAACCAAAAGACCAGAACTCCTGGAATGACTGGTCACTATGACGCATACCAACCATCATGGGGCAGATACTCAATACAGGAGCTGCCCCCCTGGTGGTCAATGCGCTCAAACAGTCAACCTCCCATGGCTGGCGGCCTGCCAACCTCCCATGGCTAAGGCTCCAGTCACCAGAGAATCTGGGTTCCAGAAGTCTGTAGGAAGAGAGTGCCCAGGTGCTGGTCAAGGCAGAGTAGCTGCTCAGAAGGGGCAGAAGGGACAAGGCAGCAGCCTAACTGCAAAGACGTAAACACCACCACCATCTTATCTCTGCCACCACACCCTGCCACTCGCCCTCCTGCCCTTGTTAGCCACTTCTAGCTCAGCCCACACCTTTCTGGGCTCCCAAGCACTGATTGGCTAGCACTTCCATGGTGGTGTGCCACCACTGGCAGAGTCAGCTACCTATCATGCTTGGGGTTGGAGCCCTGAGAAAATGTGTGGCTGAGGTAGGAGAGATGACCTGTCTGTCAGCAACTCCCACCCGGGGAGAGTGAGGCTGCGGAGCACAGACAGGGAAGAAGAACTGTATTTCCACCTCAGAGTGTAGCTGGTGTTCAGGCTGTTTTGGGGCACCCAGTCTGTGGTCTTTGCTTGCTGCTACCTCAGCAACAAGCAACTAGATTGGCGCCTGCTGGACAACCTCCCACAGTTCCTCGCACCCCTCATGCACCAATTTGTGCACCGGGCCTCTAGTATATATTAAAAAAAAGAGAGAGAGAAAGAAAGGGAGGGAGACAGCCAAGACAAAGGATAAAAGGTTAATATTAAACTGTAATAAAATCACATCAGCATGTATGATATGACCATACCTATGAACTTCTATAAATTCCATACATGTATGTATGTGTACTACAAAATCTGAAAAAATTAGAAATGCAAAGCTAATCAGCTCATTCTTCCCAAAACCTGCCATGGCTTTGTGTGCCCCTGTGGGTCCATCCAGAATCTCAACCTGGGCTCCAGAAGCCCCTGCTCAGCTCCCCGCCCTCCTCCAGAGCAGCTCCCCTCCTCCTCTGTGTCATGGGCACACATTTCCCCAGGACCCCAGGGCCTGCCCTGAAGCTTCTGCTCCTCTAGCTCTTCACCTAAGCTGCTCTTCTCTGCCAGGAGACTCCCTCCATGCCCATCTTCCTGGGTGACTCTTGCTCACTTTTACAGGCCTCAGCTTAAACAGCAGTTTCTCGGGGGATTTTTCATGACCCCCAGATGTGGTTAGGTACCTTGATATATATTCCCAATGATGCTTGGTCCTTGCTACTATTCCATGTTACTATTAGCCACTTTTTTTAAAAAAAACTTTGCACACATTTCCCCAGCTGCTGCTTACTGTTTGCTGTTTCTTTATTGTATCCAGATTGGATAAGGGCCCATAGCAGGGTCCTGAGTTTTGCATCCTGGCTCTGGTAACAGTGGTGACCGAGAACCACCTCTCTAGCCCTCATGGCACTCACGGCTCTCTCAGCCATGACGAGCTCTTCCAGTTTTCCAGGGGGAGCAGTTTATACCCCCACATGGCATCCCTAGCCTTTCTCAGAGTATCTGCCACCTCACCCCCTGTACCTCTGGCCATCTGGGTTCCGTGGCGCCCAGGGTTCCCACTATGCTCCTTTCCCCTAGTGCGAATCCCTGGGCAGAGGAGCCCTAGTGGCTGCTGGAATCCCTCCTGCTCTGTGACCATGACCTGGGCCTGAGAGGAGCAACAGTGAGGGTGGCTTGAAATTCCAGAACC
>NW_006286297.1:62902-66578 GCF_000327345.1 Myotis davidii | reverse complement strand
GGGCAGGGGCCTCCATGAGCACAGGAAGGACTCGCATGTAAATGGGAGAGCAAACTGAGTGTCCTGCTCAGTAAGTGGACAGAAAGGAAGCATCCGTTTATCTCCTAGAAAGTGCCCTTGGCTTGTTGTCTGTGAAGTGAAGGAGGCAGGAGGCTGTCAGCCCACAGTGTTTGCCTCCTGGGGCTTCTCCTCAGGATGGTCCAGCATCCGCAGTCTCTCCTCCAGTCTCCGCTTCCATCCTTCTCTGAGCCTGAGGGGAGAAACAGTACACTGGGCTTAGTGCATTGGCCTCCATGCCTGCTGGTCCCACAATGGTGTTTTTTTTTCCTTGTAAAAGAACATTATTAAGAGAAACATATGGCTTTTACAAATTAGTGAAGGAAAAAGTAAATAGACAAATGAGCAAAGCCTCTGAATATATAATTTCCCCCCAAAGTGTATTCCTTCCTATGTGGATTCAATGTAATCTCAATCAACGTCCCATCTTTTGTAGATAAGAATAAGCGGATACTAAATTTTGTATGGAAAGGAAAAAGAAGTAGGTTAGCGAAAACAATTTTGAAGAAAAAGAAAGTTGGTGGACTCACACTGCATGATTTTGAGACTTAATATAAAGCTACCACCATCAAGACAACATGGTGTTTGTGAAGATCTATTGCAAATAGATCAATGGATTAAAATAGAGAGCCCAGAAATGAATATGCACAAATATGGCCAATTGCTTTTGACAAGGGGCAAAGACAACTCATTGGAGGAAGATATATATATATGAATGAATGGGGCTAAGACATCATACATCCATATTCAAAAGAAATTATGGACTTTGACCCATATTCCACATCTTATATAAAATAAATCATTGATCTAATGTAACTGTAAGACTAAGACTTTTTAGAAAAACACCCACAAAAGGTTTTCTTTATTATATCCCTTGGGACCAGAAAGAATTCTTAGATACAACACAAAAGGCATGAGTCATTAAAAAAAGAGGAAGATTTGGATTTAAATTTGCTCTGTGAAAGATACTGTAAATAAAATAAAAGATAAGCCACAAATAAAGAGAAGATATTTAAAAATCACATATTCATGGACTTGGTTCCAGAATATATAAAATTCCAAACTCAATGAGATGAAAATAAATAACTAAACATATAACTGGTAAAAAATTTGAACAGACATTTTACCAAAGAAGTTGTGTGGATGAGAAATAAGCCTATAAAAGATGTTCAACATAATTAGAAAGATGCAAATTAAAACCACAAGGAGATACCACCCACCTCATAGAATTATCAAAACAAACAAACAAACACCAAAAACCCACCAGAAAAATAAAAAGAAAAGAAAAATATGAAAACCAAACCAAACAAAAACTCTTGCCCTAGCATGTTTATCTCAGTGGTTAGAGCATAGGCCCTTGGAAGGAAGGATCATGAGATTAATTCCACTCAAGGGCATGTACCCGGCTTGGGGTGAGTGTGGGAGCAATCAATTGATGTGTCTCTCTCACATTGATGTTTCTCTCCCTCTGTCTCACACCTGCTCTTCTCTCTAAAAATCAATGGAAAAATATCCTGGGGTGAGGATTAAAAAATACCAAAAAAAAATGCACTATGTATTTAAAGTAAAATCCAAATATTAATTATTATTTTTCTTATCATAAGAGACACAGTATCCATCATTAGAAGGGCTCTGAACAAGTATCAGGAAACTGTTTCTTGAGACATGGTTGGTCATATACACATAGAATTGGAGATTGGCTCGTAGATGATACAAATTTGGAAAATAGTAGAAAGGCCTCTTCAGAGATAAATGTGTAAGCAAAGGACAGCAAGTACCATGAAGAACCACAGTAATGGAGATGACAAGAAAGGAAATGAAAAATCTCCAGGAAGAAAACTGAATCACATGGAAACGTGATATAAATGACAGAGATTTCAGGATTGCAGTTCTGAAAACACTCAACAAGATGAGAGAAAATACCAACAGGGAATTCAGTGCACTCAGAAAACAAATCAATACACAAAAAGGGTGCTTTACCAAAGAGATTAGAATTTTCAAAAAGAACTGATCAGAAATTCTGAAAATGAACAGTGCAATTAAGGAGATGGAGAGTAAACTATTTAGTGTAGAAAACAGAACTAACAAAATGGAGGAAATAATTAGTGATATCCAAGATATGAAGCAAGAAATGATGCATAGGGAAGAAAAGAGAGACCTAAGCATAAAGAAAAATTAAAGAGCTCTACAGGAGCTATCTGGCTCCATCAGAAAAGGCAATATTAGAATTATAGGCATTGTGGAGGAGGAAGAGAGGGAGCATGGAATGGAGAGTCTATTAAAACGAATAGTGGGTGAGAACTTCCCAAAACCATAGAAAGACTAGATCCTTGAATCCAAGAAGTAATCAGAACACCTAGTTATGTCAATCCAAAGAGTTCCTCTCCAAGGTATTTTGTATTAAAGCTGTTAAAATTGACGACAAAGAAAAAATTATCAAGGCAGCCATGGAAAAGAATGAAGTTGACCTACAAAGGAAAACTCATCAGAATTTCACCCAAGTTCTCAGCAGAAACTCTACATGCCAGATGAAAATGGTACCAATATTCAAATGTCTACAAGAGAGAAATTACCAGCCACAAATAATATATCTAGCAAAATTATCCTTTAAATATGAAGGAGAAATAAAGATGTTCCCAGACATACAGAAGCTGAGGGATTTTTATCACCAGAAAAGCTCAATTGCAGGAAATACTCAAAGAGTTATTCTACTTGAAACAAAGACCATAAAGTCACAACACTATAAGTAAGATCACAAAAAAACTTACAACATAAACAGGGAGAATTTGTGACAACAAAAATATAAAAGACGAGGGGTGACAGGTCTGAAGTGGCTAAGAAAGATGAAGATCAGAGGTACTAAAAAATGAAAATAAAATAAACAACAAATTACGGTGTATATACAACTCAATTTTTTATAAATCTACCTAGAGGCCTGGTGCATGACATTTGTGCACTTGGAAGGTGGGGGCTCTCAGCCTGGACTGCACCCTTTAGCAGTCAAGGAGCCCTTGGGGGATATCCAACTCATGGTGGGGAGTGGGCCTAAGCCAAAATTGGACATCCTGTGGAGGCAGGAGAGGCTCCCGCCACTGCCACTGCACTAGCCAGCTGTCAGCCCAGGTGTGGCTGAGGGGTGCTCCACCTGTGGGAGCACATTGACTACTAGGGGGCAGTTCCTGCATTGCGCGTCTGCCCCCTGGTGGTCAGTGCACATCATAGCGACTGGTCATTCCACCATTTGGTTGATTTGCATATTACCCTTTTATTATATAGGATGGTAACCACACACAGAAATCCCCGGAGAAGCTGGCAGCCCTGTGGTCCAGGATGCCAGCGCCTGTGGCCAGGGAAATAGGTTCTCTCTTCTCCTACTACAGTCATTACTTCAATATTCCCCTTCTGAATTTTTCTCCTGTGCTGCAACCCAACTCCACTTTTCATCGGAAGGATACAGAACAGAGAGAGCAGTGTTAAAAGCTTACATTTTTAAGCTGGTAAGGTTGGTACTTAAACATATAAATGGAAAACTAGAGTCCTCCTTAAGGTCACAAAGGCTACAAAGGACAGGGATAGCACATGACCTATTATATCCGGCAATCCATATGGGGACTGAAAC
>NW_006286297.1:51652-62835 GCF_000327345.1 Myotis davidii | reverse complement strand
TCCTGTTTCCTATACATACAGGTAGACTTTGTATGTGTGCATATACACAAATATTTTGGCCAAATCAGACCATATTGCAAGTTTTGCTTTCAATATTGCACCCAGAGCTCCTGGAAGGGAAGCTGCAGTACAGGGTTCTTACTGGCATCTGGTTCCGTGAGCTTATGGACCAGGACTGAGTGGAGGAAGATGGTCAGGACCCCACCACAAACACTTCTTGCTCTCATGGAATCTCCAGGACTGGATACTCTGACATGTGGGCTCCAGCATGCAGAAGAGCTTGGTTTTCACATTACATGGGAATGAAGCTGGGTTGGTGGCAGAGCTCATGTTTGGGTGTGGAGTCAGGCTATTTCCCTTCAGGGGCTAAGAAAGGTTTTTATAAGTTCATGTTGATTCAGCACATGCAAATGACACTTGTTTTCAGCTCGGCATGCTCACAAACATGGAGGCACGGTGCCTTGCTGACTAGCAGAAGTCCCAGCCGCCACTCCTCTTGTGAGTGGACATCTCAGCAAACAGACCACTTGGCTGGGCTGCTCCTATTTTAGGGACAGAAAACATAGAGAGTCCCTGAAAATCTGAGCTGATTCGTGTGCTGCAAGGCTCTGCACATGTGCAGGCAGGTGCTGCTCCTTGTCCTCAGAGCAACGTTGACACATGTCTTCTCACATAAGTACATGTTCTCCTCTGAGAGAACTCTTTTGGCTAGAACACAAGCTCATTTGCCAATGAGGAAAAGACCACACTGGCCTTCCCGCACAGATCTTAATGTATAACCCCAGATACGGGATCTTTCACACTTACTCATACCTATTGACCTAATCCTGAAATTTAATATAATCTCACATGCTGGGGATGGTTACAGAGGTGGGATGGGGAGATATTTTGTAGTTCATCTAGAACCTCATTGTTATTTATAGAAAAATGTTCATTTTATCTACAAGTCATTGGTTCTCAGTGGGATGACTATGCCTTCCAGGGAACATTTGTTAATGTCTGGAGATAGTTAACAAGAATTATCTGGCCCTAACTGTCAAATGTGCTGAGGTTGAGAAACACTGGCATAGATTGTGGTAAGACTGAATGGGTAGAGGAGTTTAACATGTCTTTAATTTTCTATACTTTATGATATTCTGACATCTTGAAACTCTTGCTGGCTACATAAACTCTGCCCATCCAGGACTTGCCCTCTCGTAGAGAGAGCAAAAAGCTCGGCTGCTAAGCATCTAGATCAATCCTGCTCCTATGACCCCAACTACTTGCTTATCTAATTGTCCCAGGTGAAGCCATATTGCCTCTGTCCCAAATCATCCCATGGCAAGGGACCAGGCAGCTAGGGACCACATCTATAGACTAAATAAATCCACTGGAATTATTCAGCTAACAGTCCTAACCTGATTACCTGCCCTACCTCGCCTTTCCCATGGAGACCCCAGGAAAGACTCTGGCTCAGACTTTCCCTTGGGTTCTGTCTTCTGCCACCTGGTGAGAAGCTGGTGTTTCTGCTGTGGCTCTGCATGGCCCGTGGTGGCCCCTCCCTGAGCCCTCATTCTTCCTTCTTCTTGGCTGCAGTGACTTTACCACACCACAGACAGCATTCACATTCTCAGAACAATGTGTAATGAAAATCATACAGTCTCCCCATCTTCACATCTGGCCTATTTCTGGGGAGCCCTACTTTCAAAAGTAATAGAGAAATCCCCACATACTTCCTCAGGGCACTCCTTCCCTGACGATCTTCCTCCAGCTCCCAGTAGTAAGTCTGTTTGCTAATTTCTTTTTCCCAGAAGCTTTTGAGCTCGTGACAAGTTTCACAGCAAAAGACTTCTTGTCGGATGTATTGGTTGTTCATCCCCTAAAATTAAACAAAAAGAAAATAACAAATCTCAGCCCCTCAAATAAAGCCATTCTAATGAGGAGTCATGAAAGATGGGTTTGAATCCAGACATTGCCTTGCATACTTTTAGTGACTCTGAACAAATCACCCAGCCACTATGAGCCTGTTTCCATAACTGTAACTGTGGACAATAATCGGAAAATATTGCAAAAAGATTTGAAATGAGCAAAAATTAAAAAGGTGTTGAGTAACTGTTCCGGATTATCTGGTTATAGATAGGCCGGGCACTTTCATTGTCCTTGAGCTAGTTCACAACTCTGTAAATTATAGAAAAAATGTGGTAGCACAAGTCATTCTTAAACATAAAAATGCAAATAAATTTTGTCCAGTGGGATGTAATTGATATCCCTAAGGATATCACCCAATTTTTCATAAACTTGTAAATTCATCTCAGTATTCTTTATTGCCTACATGTTGCTGTTTTTTTAAATTCTCCTTTGAATACGTTGCAATATCTTACGAGTTACCTCATTAATTAATTATTAAGCTTGGTACAATACTTGAAATGTTTATTTTACATTTTAAGAGAGTCATGATTTTAACTTTGTTAAAAAAAATTATACTTTAACAGTTGCTTTACTGCTGCATGTGAAATGGATAATGTATGCAAATAGTAAATAGGCACTCGACAAATGTTATGCTCTTTCCATTCTCCCTCACAGAATAACAATAACCTCTATGGTTTATTGAGCACATAGTGTGAGGTGGGCATTTTACACACGCGGGTGCATTTGATCTCACTACAACTCAGAGATGGGTGATGTCACACTCATTGGTCTGATGAGAAAACTGAGAGAATTTGCCTGTCGTCTCATTACTGAACATGAAGGAATGGGGATTTGAACCTAGGTTTGTCTATCTTCAAAGTAGATGCTCTTCTCCGACAATCCTCGTCATGAGACATGGCCACTGGGAGCTGAGAAGGAGGGCAGATGAGTGTAGCCATTACTGTGACTTCGGTCAAAACCCTTTCTGTGCTCTGAGTCCAAGTTTCCTTTTCCATGAAGTGGAGATTAAATATGATCATACAGAGGACACTGCCCAACACACTGCCATTCGCTCCCCAACGTTCATCTACCCACACAGCAGATGCTTGATCTTGGGAGCTGACAGTCTGAGTCCTGTCCCTCCCACGGAATCACCACAGACGTTCTCATTGTCTGTAGTTTATGTATGATATTAAATGCTTTGCTGCTTATTGACTCAGCCTATATTTCAGGTTTATCTATCTCTGTTTATGGGCTGAC
The DNA here is from genome assembly GCF_000327345.1 of Myotis davidii. Lineage (NCBI taxonomy): Eukaryota > Metazoa > Chordata > Mammalia > Chiroptera > Vespertilionidae > Myotis > Myotis davidii. The sequence goes on along the minus strand of NW_006286297.1, from coordinate 59,688 downwards.
AAGACTAGAAATTCTTTAATTTCAGGAACAAGATGCTTCCTTTCTTGTCCAAGGTCCAGTGTTGGGCTGTGTCCAGAGAAGCCTTTAGCAAAAGCACTGGTGGTGAGTTTCACCCTTACACCATTTAGGCTGTACATTTGGGAGTCACTGAGGGATGCCCAACATGTCTAAGAGGTGGTTATGTTACTACAGTTGACAGTTGCTACTCTGCTAAAGACTGGACTCAATCCTCCATGTTATTGCTCAGCCTAACTGCTTATTTAGCTGGAAACTGCTGGAAACCTGAACTTCAGCATCTAAGATCATGCTGACTTGTAAGAACTGCTACAAGGGGAAATGCATTTGTTTTAGATGGCTTGTAACAGCCTCTCCCTCTCACCCCCCCGCCTTTTTTACTTGTTTTGCATTTGTTGCTCCATATACTATGCTCATTGTGAGAAGCACGTTAGTAGGTGGGATCATCTGCCTTGTACTGTTAAGAAACAACATTGATAGCAATTTTAGAAAAACCTCATAATAAAGCAGGGAGCAGGGAATGAATGGTGTCCAGTGTTCCCTATGGGTACTGACCGCTGCTCTCTGCACCTGCAGAGGGGCTCTGAGGAGAGCAACAAGGATCGCTTCCCAAGTCGTCCTCTCAGTGGGACCAGGGAGAAGGGGAAGCGCTGTGATCTCCTTGAGACAGATCGTGGTGCTTTTCTAGTCACAGAAATAAGTTCTAAGGAACGTGCAGGTATGCACACCTATCAGGTACCTGAGCCTCCTGAATTGCTTAAAGGTCTTTGAGATAAAACTTGTATTTTTCCCCCGAGGAATTTTTCAAAGTGAGGTGTCTCCATTCTGTTCTTAAGCAACTTTTTATAAACACACGTTTATGTTTTTGCAGTCATTCATCCAAATTTCAATTTGCTACTTTCATCCCATGGTGTATGCAGATGGGAGGGAAAAAGACTTCCCAGGTGACCTCTCCTGAGATTCTCTATGAATATAGGATATTTTTATTGACAGCCACATAGCTGTGTTTTCCTTCACCTTTAATGGCACAAAACTCAGCAGCAGCAAGTTTAAATAACTCTAATGGTAGGAGTTCACAGGAATGAGTCATTCTGGTTATCTTCATAATAAACACTTAGGAAAAGTAGCTGCTTCCCCCCTTTAAAAATATCTCTCAGGATCATTCAGTTTACTCCCCCTCCCCCAATTTTGATATAAACATGGGTACAGAGAAATATTTCTCTTTTCTAAGATAGACAATAGGGTAAAAGGCATTGGCATTGGCAATGACACCCAGTCCCTGGGTGACAACAAGGAGTGACATGATTTAGGCATGAAGCAAGGCTGTTCTCACTAGTGGCCAGATAAATCCTGTGACAGACCCTCACCTACCGGTGGGTGGACTGGGGGTCTGTGATCTCTGGCTTATTGTTATGCTCTTCATTGAGCACATGTTGGATGCCTTCAGTCCTCAAAGTGCTTTACAGTCCTCATTCATTTCTCATAAGCCCACGCTTGTCCACAGTTGCAGAGGAGGTGCAAAAAGGCAGGCCATTGCCTAAGGTCACCCCATTGAAGGGAATGGAGTTGGGATTCAAGCCCTGCCCAACCCCCAAACCTGTGCTCACCACTGGCACACGACTTGGCAATCAGCCACAAAGATGGCACTTGTGGAAAGAGCTGGGTGGCTCTAGAAGCATACCTCCTGCTTCAGTTGTTCTGAGCCATGTGAAGATCATTAATCCCTTATCAATGCTGAATTAGATGAACTTTTTTTCAAGATTAGTCCATGCAATTACAGTAACACAGACTTCCTTTTCTCTCTCCAATACTTTTTGTAACAGGAGCACACCACAGCAGTTTTATGTGTTTCACGATAAGGACATACACACAGACACACACCAAAACAATCAATGCTCATGGACACGAACTCTTCCTGCACCCGCACTTTGTGAAATGTACTCTCACCATCCGGCACAAATGCCCCTTCCATCACCCAGCAATTCTGCCTCTACAGGTGCCGAGGATGTGGCTGCCACTTCATTTCCTCTCAGGTGGACCTTGCCCTTGGGATGAAAACACCTGAAGGGCTGATGCTCCTAAGACCAGGAGCAAGAAGAGGACAGCCTTTGCTGGGACTTGCTAGGTGTCTCCTTCCATCTCCACTTTGGGCCCCACTGGACAGAGATTAAAGTGAGATTCCTTTCTTCCTCTTCTGTCCTTCACAGATGGGAGTGGGAGCATGTGTGAGAGTGCTTCTCCTCAGGTCAGCACCTTTTTAGAAAGCATTTTCTTTTCCCCCTCTCCTCACAGTTCAGTCAAGCTCTTTGAATTTAAGTCTTGAGTCCCTGTCCACAGTTTCCCCTCCAATTAATATCCTTCAAAGCCTTTCAGACTTTGCTGACAACTTGACATTTGGGTCTTAAGAAAAGGTGCAAGTGAAATAAAAGGACAATTGGGACAGTAAAAGTGACCTTGAGAAACATATGTCCTTTCTTCAGCTTAACTTTCTCATATTGAAAAAATGGCTTTGCCCTAACCGGTTTGGCTCAGTGGATAGAGCGTCGGCCTGCAGACTGAAGGGTCCCAGGTTCGATTCTGGTCAAGGGCATGTACCTTGGTTACGGGCACATACCCAGTAGGGAGTGTGCAGGAGGCAGGTGATCGATGTTTCTCTCTCAGCGATGTTTCTGACTCTCCATCTCTCTCCCTTCCTCTCTGTAAAAAATCAATAAAAGATATTTTTCAAAATGGCTTTATCTGTGAATTAAATGTAGATTAGCAGCCGAAGTGCTCAACATAGAATAGAATCTGGCCCATGGTAAATGCTCATCATGATCATCATCAGCATCAATGCTCATAGCAAACTGCAGTGAATACAGTCTTAAATGCTAACTCACTTAATTCTCAACATATTGTGTTAGTTTCTATTATTCCTGTATTTCTGGGTAAGGATGTGAATCTGGGAAGTTAGTGACCTTCCCTCAGCCTCAGAGCCAGGAATCTAGCCCAAACCTGCTGCCCTCACAGACCCGGGTCTGCTCACTCACTGGGTGCTGACATGACACCTAAGTAACAGTGAGCAACACATCTCCCTCTGCAGTTGCCAATCAGACGCTGAGAATTATCTCCATGATGACAGTAGCTCTGGGAAGTAAGTCTTGTCATTCCCCCAGTCACCAGACAAGAAGCAGCTTGAGAAGGTTTAAGTGCTTGTCAGTATCACAGACTGTGTAACCAGTGCTCTCAGTCCTGTGAGCTTGGTCTGGTGTCTTGGTCACTAGATCAGACAGCACCCTTGTAGAGGACAGGAGCTCTGGGCACCCAGCTGGGAATGAGGACCAGTAAGATCATAAATATCAATCTAGTTAGTTGATTGGCTCAAAAATTAAATTTCAAACTGCTCTGTACATCAATATTGAGTCCATGCACAAACTGGCATATGGACCATAACAGGATTGTATGTACATTAAACTTCCTGAGTTGACAACTGTGCTCTGATTATGGAAGAGAATGACTGTGTTCTTAGGCCGTTCACAATGAAGTATTTTGAGATGAAGTCTCATGATGAGTCAACTTATTCTCAAATAGTTAGTCAAACTATGTAGAAAGATAAAGCAAATCTTAAAGCAAAGCAGGTGGTTGTAGGTGTATTTGGGCTAACAGTATATGATAACTCTTTCCTCACATAATCTGGGACCCATCGGGGGATGTTGGAGAGCCAGTTTTGGCCCGCAGGCCAGTCCTAGGGACCCCACTGGTACACGAATTTGTCCCCCGGGTCTCTAATCTTCAAATTAAAATATAAAAAATAAAAATTACCGTTCTCTCCATTCAAAAGAAAAATTGCCATTTGGCTTGCATCTCTCACATTTACCCCGCCCCCCGCCCCCATCCTCCTGTGCAATATACAAACCCCTGTAGATAAACCCTGGACAATTTTACCTTTTGACATTCTTTGTAGTGAGCATTTTTAATGCCAAAAGTAAGCAACTGCTTATGACACAAGTGGGGGCATTGCAAAAAGACAGGAACCACCTTGAAAGAGCTCCTGATAGCCAAAACTGGGAACAATTTGAGCAGCAAAATATTTAACATGATATTAGTTACAACAGAAATAATGAATCCAAACTAATATAAATTATTGAAATAAATAAATGAGGAGGAGAAACTCTTCTTTTTAGAATTATTCTGATGAATAAATGTAGAAGAAATGAAGGGATATAAAATCGCCATGAGAATGTCACAGTAATAATTGCTACAGACAGGATCCATTAATGGATAATAAAATTAGTGGATGAAACTTTAAGGAAAAGCAGGGTATTTGCCCATATAGCCTCAAAATATCCCTCCAAAAATTGCTAATTATTGTGGTGGTTTTCAAGATGACCACAAGTTCCTTGATTGCTCACCCTCCACTTCCCCCCAGGTGGAGCTGAACTCCTTCTCCTTGCATCTGATGAGACTTGGTGACTGATGGGAAAATGGTAACTGCAGTGCAGAAACAAACAGCACCTCAACCATGTGATCAAGGTTCACATCACTGAGAATAAGCACTGTTGATATCACATGGCCCCTGCCATCCTTCCCTAACTCCACAAACTTCAGTCTACCTGACTACAACCCATTGAACATGTCAAGTCACGTGCCATACTAGACATGTAAGTCAAACAAAGATTGAAAATATTGTCACAGGCCCTAACCAGTTTGGCTGAGTGTATAGAACATTGGGCTGCAGGCTAAAGGGTCCCAGGTTCAATTCGGGTCAAGGGCATATACCTTGGTTGCAGGCACATCCCCAGTAGGGGGTGTGCAGGAGGCAGCTGATCTATGTTTCTCTCTCATCGATGTTTCTAACTCTCTATTCCTCTCCCTTCCTCTCTGTAAAAAAAAAAAAAAAAATCAATAAAATATATTAAAAGAAAGGAAAAAAAGAAAATATTGTCACAGATTGATGAAGACTAAAGAGAAATGAACATATAGATTAGATATAGATAGATAAGGTATAGATATAGATGATATAGATATAGGTATAGGTATAGATATAGATATAGATATAGATATAGATATAGGTATAAATAGATATGCTGGGCTGAATCCTAGAACACAAAAAAAGGACATTAGTGGAAAAATTGAATGAACCTGAATAAAGTCTGTAGTTAAGTTTATTGTATCAATGTTAATTTCTTACTTTTTATCAATATACTTGGTTATGTAAGATATTGACATTAGGAAAAATTGGGGCACAGATTTGCAACTTTGTCTAAAGCTAAAATAATATCTAAATAAAAAGTAAAACAAGAGCATATATATCTTCCTGACACTCTTTTTTTAAAAACAAATATATTTTATTGATTTTTTACAGAGAGGAAGAGAGAGAGATAGAGAGTTAGAAACATCAATGAGAGAGAAACATCGATCAGCTGCCTCCTGCACATCCCCCACTGGGGAAGTGCCCACAACCCAGGTACATGCCCTTGACCGGAATCGAACCCGGGACCTTTCAGTCCGCAGGCCGACGCTCTATCCACTGAGCCAAACCGGTTTCAGCTTCCTGACACTCTTTGACAGTAATGAATTTGGGTTTTGTGCCTCATTGAAGAATGTTTTCGGCAAACACAGAGATAATGAATAATGAGCTCAGCCTGTGTCATGGAAAGAGTCCTGGACTAGGAGATAGGAAAACTCTACATGAGCAAGTTATTTAAACTAAGCCTCTGTTTTCTCTTCTGTAAAATAGAACTATATTTCACAAGTTTAATGAGTTTTTTGTTGAAAAAATGCTATGGTAAATATTTAGCACCTGACACAGTAAATGTTTAAGAGCATTATGGGTTGTCTAATTTACATCCATAATGTCAATTACCTACAAATTGAGGGCCAAAGACTCAAAAGCCTATGGGGTCTAGGTGTGTTTAGAAGGCTCTGTGGCAAATTCTAGAAAACATGCCCATTGAAAGGAGGCACCGCCACTCAGCTCCAGCTGATTGTTGCCAGTGGAGCAGATATTTGAGTTTTCTAAGAGAAGCTGGGAACCCTGATTTTTTAAAATGTGTAATCTTGTCTTTAAATTGTTGATAATGAATTTAACACATTGTATGGACCATAAAGACATATCTGTTGGCCAGATTTGTCCTTTTTAGTCACCAGTTTCTCAGTCCTATGTGGACTAGAGGGGAAAATCTCTGAGGTCCCCATGCCTTAGATTCCAGGAGGAACACACGTTGTGCACATGTAGAGTTAAAATAAAACACCACAAAGCAAAATCAATCAGAGTTTTGTTTCTTCTATCTCCCATGTCACTGCTAAGCACTGTAGGTTTATATTGGTAATATCCAGGCTGTTTCATTTGATTTCTAGTCACTAGTTGGGGATGGGAGAGAACTGGGAGACCATCCTGCCACACACAGAGAAGCCCTGGGACTGGATCTCCCAGCTCCATGAAACACAGAGAGCCTCCAACCTAGCTGGGTCGGAACTAGGAGATGGGTCTTCATTTTCCTTGACCTTGACCGCATGCTGTTGGCCCACAGCTGGATTCTAAACAACTGTGGGCCGAGGATATTGTGTAATATGATACCCTTCACACATGGTGTCATAGACTTGCTTGTGAATGGACGAAACACCTCTGATTTCCTCAGGTTGACACCGTTCATATAGTCAGTCAAAATTGTCCAATGGGTTTTGAGTTAAAAGTGGTAATTTCTCTAGAAAATTTTATATTCTGTCCCCATTAAATACATATAAAAGTTAAATTGGCTGGCTAAAATAGACCATTTGGCAAAAATACTGTTTCATCACTGCCCCCTACACCAGAAACATCCAGCCCAGTGGCTATTTGACATTCACTAATCAGTATTATTTATTTCTAAACAGAAAATGGACTGTGTGTTTCTTTTAAAAGAGTGGGCATGAGCCAGTCCGACTGCTCAAAAATAATTAAGTTTCCAGAAATATTTTTTTCTTTTAGGTCATCGAATATCTGGATGGCTCCTTATCATCTCTATTTCCCTGTTGAGTGAGAATTAGATTACGGTGGTGGATGTCCCACATTCCTATAGCATAGGGTGTGCTTTCCAAACAAGCTGGATGACTCTGATCAATAGAGCAGAATTCCTTAGAAACCCACGTGGTGTGAGGGGCAGCACGGCTTCCCAGGGGAGTGAACATAGCTGCACATGTGCTGCTAGTGCTGAAGGAATCAGATACTGGAGAGCCACAGAAATGAGACAGAATCGCCCTCACTGTCCCCACTCCCCGAGGGCTGCAGGAGCTCTTTGGTTTGCATATTAGGAGATACACACAAGTGAAAATCACCCAATGGCTCTCTTCAGAAAATCCCCACAATGATTTGGTCCACGGGTTTCAAAGTTTTACATGATTAGCGATGATGCTCCTTTAAGGCTACACCGGGAAAAGATGTGAATGAGGTCCTTGGACACAGCAAAACACTTCAGTGAGTGCTGAAGGATAGAAACCTAGTAGTAGCAGTCCTTTACCTCCTTTCTTGTTGCAGCCACTACACTTCCCAAAGACACCCACTGCTAAGGGTGTCTCATTGATCTTTCCCTTGTAATGAAAGCATGTGTGTGTATACAGAGTGGAGTGAAATAGGTTTACAGTTGTTCATACTGAAAACAATATGATAATACTATCCAATAAAAGAGAAACATGGTAATTGGCATACAACCGCTACCCTTCCCATTGGCTAATCAGCGAGATATGCAAATTAACTGCCAGCCAAGATGGTGGCCGGCAGCCAGGCAGCTTGAAACTAACATGAGGCTTGCTTGCTTCAGTGACGGAGGACTCCAACGTTTCCTGCCTGCCGCTGCAGGCCTCTGAGCTGCAGTTTGAAACATAGTTACAAATATAGAAGCTAAAACAACCCCAGAAACCTGCTTTAGTCTGCGCCTGGCTTCAACCAGCAGGATCGCAACATTGTAAGCAAAGGCCAGAAACCTACTTTCAGCAGCGGAGGTCTAAGAGCTGGAGCCAAGCCTCAAAGCTAAAGCTTGCCCAGAATAAAAAAAAAAAAGAAA
>NW_006286297.1:40353-50973 GCF_000327345.1 Myotis davidii | reverse complement strand
ATCAGTCGGACATCCCCCAGGGGCTCCCAGACTGCAAGAGGCCACAGGCCAGGCTGAGGGACCACCTCCCCCGCCAGTGCACAAATTTTTGTGCACCGGGCCTCTAGTCCTATATAATAAAAGAGAAACATGCAAATTAACTATCCCTCTGCTATGCTCAAGCCACGCCCAAAAGCCACACCCACCAGGAAATGAGGAGTATGCAAATTAACCCAACAAAGATGGCGGGTAATTTGCATACACATAGCAGAGTGGGAGAGCCAACAGCTTGGGGGGACGTGGCTGCCTTGGTTGCTCCCTTGGTCACTCCCTTGGGAAGACGTGGCTCCCTTGGTCACTGGAAGAAGAGCAGAGCAGGAGAACTGGAGGCTTGTGGGGATGTGACTCCCTCTATCGGGAAAACACAGAGCATGGGGAGCACCAGGAATTCTTGGAATTGTAGTTCTGATGGCATCCCCAGGACCGGAAGTAGAAGCCCAGAGCATGGGGAGCACCAGAAATGCTGGGAATCATAGTTCTGATGGCAGACGGATCTCCTAGACAGTAGAGCAAAATGAGCCTGGAGTAGTTACTGTTGCAGTTGGGAATGGAAGGAAAGCAAAGGTGAGAGACATTAGTAAAATCAGAGTGTCTAGGAAAAATTAAAGGGAAGATATCCTAAAACTTCCAGGAAATCTCCACCAATGGAGCAAAGAAAAAAAAAAGCCTCTGTTATTCTGTGAGCAACAAACCAAACTGGGTTGGGGGTCTCAGACAATTCGCTTTATGATTGCAAAGACAGAAACTCTTCATTCAAACCCAGGTGCCGCCCAGGCAAGGATCAAGGGGGCTCTGTAACACCCGGCAGGTTCGGTAGTCAGGACACCTCAATTCACAGCCACCAAAGTCCATTGCTTTTAGGGAAGCGGGAGCCGACTATTATTGTTGAGTATTCCTGACACTGTGTTATACACTTGTCATCTCATTTAATTTGCATAGCACTGCCCCCCCCTCCCTGCCCAGTGCACGAATCTTCATTCGCCAGGCCCCTAGTTAATAAATAATAATACAAGAATAAACTCTGCTTTGCGTATGCACAACTGTAAACACACTTTTGCCCCACCCTGTGAGTATATGACATTTTCTTTTCTGCAAGCAGGACTGTGCTATATGTACTGTTCTGCATTCTGATGTTTTCACTTAATGAAGTATCTCCTTCTAGCACTCATGGGTTTCAAAGTCTCCATGGTGTATGGCTATGCTGTAATTTATTCAACCAGTCTTACACTGATGGACTTTTAAATTCATTCCTGTTTGGCTCTACTACACAAAAACCCCGAGTGAATCATTCATTTTACTCACCTATATAAGCATATCTATAGCGAGACTCTTAGAAGTATAATTGCAGGTCAAAGGCCGCGTGTCTTTAAATATTGGGTGTGTGATTGCATATCGACTTCTGCAATTCTGTGAGTGTTGGGACCCTCGTGCCCAAATCCGCTAGGGCAGCAGAGACCAGCACATGCGGCTCTTGGTGACAAGATACAAGCACAGCTTGTGGTCTTGGACTCAGGAGACCACACCTGAATGGCCACCCCAGACAGACCTGGAAGGGGCTGGCACTCAAACATCTGTTGAATTAGTGAACAAACAAGCCATGCAGTGCTGAGATGGAGACAGTATGTGATTTAATTCAGTTACATTTCAAACATACAAACTCAGTATTCAAACAAGTAAACATTAACTTCCGTTTCATTGCATTCTTATGCTGATAGGAAAGACACACACACTTCCAGGGAAGTAACAAAAGGTTCCAGTTCTAACAGTCAACAGATATCTACATGGCCAATTCCAATTCCTGTTTCTCTATTTAAAAAAAATAATATTTGGCTTATAGTTATTTCAACCATATTATTATTGACATATAATTCCTACTTAATACATGTTTAATTGCCTTTTATTTCATGCATTTCATTGATTGTTAGAAAAGCACATTTTGTAGAATTTGACAGATTCTTCCCTTCACTGTCCTCATCTGTAAATTGAGGGGTTTGGTTTAGAGGTTCATCAAGGCTCCTGACTCTAACAGTCAGATAGATCCATCAGCATCAAGTTCAACATGAGAGGGGCTTTGTACTTTAGTTATTTCACTTCCAAATAAGAATATCTGGTTGCCCTACCCATATGTGAAGGGCAATATCAGTAATTAAACAAGCTTTTAGGAAAAGAGGACTGCTCTTTGATAAATAAACAGTTCTATTTCTCTGTATTCCCAAAAGCAAAGGCATTTTTATTAGCCTTTATATCTATTGAGAGAATTGGATTTATTTGCAGTAACTCATTACTAATTTTGAAAAGTCATAATTCCAATGGCAACCCTTAAATTTACTTTACTAATTAAGTAACATTTAAAGAACACTAGAAATCTCTTCTAATGAAAATTAACCAAATGAGATGTATTGAACCTTGACTTTGTGTAAGCTCATGCACTTATGTTTAATAAGGTATAGGTAATGGTTAATTGTATGAACTAAAGCAAAAGAAAATGCCAGTTTAAATTGCCAAGTTCCAGGTTACTCAGTGAAGTAAAATCCCCAATGAACGTTTAAACCTCCTGACCACCAGCTTTCTGAGGAGCCTCCATAATTCTGGCACCTCTAGTGAATATTTCCTTGAGACTCAGTTATTCATCAATCAAGATGAGATACAGTCTGTGTTTTATTTCATCTTAACAGAGCCTTGTCCAGTGAGATCAACACTAACTTCTGTTTAGTTACACTCTGCGACTTGACATTCCTGCATTACTGACACCTAGAAATCAGAGAGGGGAAGCTCTCTGGGCCTGTGGAAGTCGCTTCCCAGACTGGTGCAGGGTGGGCTGCTCAAAAGGAGGAGAAATGAGTCCAAGTGGGAAACAAAGGCACAGGAATAACAAGCATGTCTTAGCTTTCAGCCCCCAATGTGAGCTGTTCCCACTGCTGACAACACAAACTCCACAGACTGACCTTAAAGATGAATTGGCAGGTGAACTAATACCCTGCTTGGTGCACAGAAGGACCCATCTCCCAGCCCCAGTCCTCACTCCTCAGCTCTGACTTGTGAGGCCACTGGCGCCGCCCTGAAATCTCACCGTGCAGCCCTTTATATGTGGAGGGAAGGACTCACAGGGATCCCTTGCCCTCTCAAGGTCTTTGAACCAAATTAGTAGCAGAATCAGACAATACCTTTCCAGGGACATTGCAGCCTTCCCTGGTGGTGAGAGATGCTCTAAGCATCCTTTGCTGCCCCGCCTGGCCCCGGGCAGGCCAGCTTCGGATTGGCAGGTTCCATGAGTGCTATGACTTGGCCTAAAGCAAGAGAGATTTAGAATATGCCCTGGGTTATACATGTGTCCTGTTTGTCTGACACTTGTGAAAAGCCACGGTCTGCCCCTGGCGGGACTGGAATGGTGGGACAAGTCACTCTTGGGTGCAACATTACAGGGAGACTTAGAAAGGCATCGTGTTCTTTGGAGCCATTAATCCCTGAAGGGATCTGGTGATGACATATCACGGTTTGCTGAGTTCCCTCCCAGCTGGAGCAGGAGTTGACCTTTGATGAGTGGTTTTCAATAAAATGCATCCAAGTGAGATCAACTTCTCATTTTAGAGTGGCCCTTACCCTATTACAGAGGAGGACATGTCCTTCTTAGAAAAAACAGTTAGAATACTCACTCCTCTGATAACAAAAACAGCTCTGCTTTCATCAGATACTTCTCCTATTCTGCTAGTGGCATACCCATCACTTGGGTTAGCAGGTTATAAGTTTATAACTAATGTTACACATGACAGCTTATCTAATCTTAATGTTCAGATTTTATCTTGTGGAAGTGTTAATATTTAATATTGAATCTATAAAAGTAGTTTAATAAGCATGTTCACTTTAAACTATGTTCCTACTTTAATAGCAGAACCTAGTTCTACAGATGAGGTTTTCTTTTATCCTCACCCTAGGATATATTTTTCATCGAATTGAGAGTGAGAGCAAGAGGGAGTGTGAAGAGAGAGAGAAAGAGAGAGAGAGAGAGAGAGAGAGAGAGAGAGAGAGAGAAGAGAGAAACATCAATAGCTTGCTTCCCACAAGCGCCTCGATGAGGGATGGAACCGGAACCCCCATCCTGGGTAGGTGCCCTCCGTGACCAGGAATGGAACCTGCCACCTTTTGGTGCGTGGGATCATGCTCTCACCGGCCAGGGTGAGAATTTTTCTTTTTTATAAGGAAAGAGAGGAATTAATTCTGAAAACATATTGCAGGGTATGTCCCACAACAAAAGCAATAGAAGTGAAATTTCATATACAGAATACACATGTGTGCTGCTAAGAAAATAGAGTGAAACTGAATAACTAGCAGATGACAGATTACTACATGAGAGTTTCTTTTCTTTCCCCTCCCCTCCCTTCCCTTCCCCTTTTCTCTCTCCTCATCCCTCTGCTCTTCTTTCAGCTTTCCCTCCCCACTTCTCCTTCCCCTTCTCTCTCTTTCTCTCTCCCTCCCCTCCCTGTTTGTCACTGATATTCCAAAAGCCTTAAAGGTTATTTTGGTCACATGGGATTTCTCAGTTTTTGTTTAAACCATTAGCAAGATTACAAGAGATATTTGGATGTTTAAATTTTAGTCTTTCTTTTCTATTTAACCGCATTGGGAGAATAGGGGCATGAAGAGCTGAGGTCACATGGCTAGGAAGAGGAAGATTTGGGATTTGAACCTAAGCTGTGCAACTCTCCAGCTCTTATTCAAATGAGATGTTCAGTTTCAAGGAAGTGTGTGACTCTGCCACAGGCCCCACATGCTCCCACCATTCATTCCCCTACTGATAAAGAAGGGAGAAAAGGCAAGAAAAAAAAATACACTATGTGCTCAGGTCAGAGACCCTGCAAGACTCCTCCTCCTGGAAGATGGGACAGGGACAGGAAGAGCTGTGTGTGGTAGAGGCAGGATCCACATAGGGCCCTGCATCAGGTATACAGCTTGCTCTCCTCAGCCATTTTCAAGCATCACTGCCTCCTTCCACTCCTTCTCCATTGATGTGGAACCCTCACTGCCCTTTTCCTTGCCAATTCCCTCCCTCCCTCCACCAAGACAAGAACTGAAAATGCTTTCTCCTCCCTAGCCACAAACATTCGTCTTTCAAATCCACACAAGTTATTATTTTCATTTCTTTGCTTCTATTCGACTTTCCCCTTAGAGCAGCGGTTCTCAACCTGTGGGTCACGACCCCTTTGGGGGTCGAATGACCCTTTCACAAGGGTCCCCTAAGATCATCGGAAAACACATATATAATTACATATTGTTTTTGTGATTAATCACTATGCTTTAATTATGTTCAATTTGTAACAATGAAAATATATCCTGCATATCAGATAGTTATATTATGATTCATAACAGTAGCAAAGTTACAGTTATGAAGTAGCAATGAAAATAATTTTATGGTTGGGGGTCACCACAACATGAGGAACTGTATGAAAGGGTCACAGCATTAGGAAGGTTGAGAACCACTGCCTTAGAGCATATATCATTTTCGATTATAGGATCCATTGCTCATTGTCATTTTCTATTCTCTTCATCTTGCCTTCTTTGAAATTATTTTTCTGATATAAATGTCATTTGTTTACAAGACTTCCTCAACTGCATTCCAAATTGGGGATTCCTGTTGTGATTGAATGGTGACTATGACCTTTGTTGACAATATATATGTCACATATGTGACCGATGAAAGGTTAATGTCAATCAGCAAAATGTAAAAAAACTAAGAACAATGGGCAATAAAAATGGGCAAATGACCGAATAAGCAGCTCTTAGAAGAAATTCAGATAGTGAATAGATATTTGAAATTCTAACCAAATTGATTGTTAAGGAAACACAAAGTAAATAATAATAAAATACTTTTCAGGTATTTGAAGATAAAGAATGATAACACCCAATGTTAGTGAGTATTATGGAATCAGGAACCCTTATACCCTGCTGGTGGGAGCATAAATTAAAAAGTATGTACCATAATTTTTATTCATTTTGGGGAAATAAATCGCTTTAATTTTCTAATGAGTAAAAGACTGGCTTAAATACTTTACTGTCTAAAAGACTAAAAGAGCACCAATGTCTCTAGAGATGTTTTTAGACTTGAAAGTTTTCTCTCCAACACCATTTCCTCCCACCCTGTCCTATCTCACTCCTCTCCCTAAATAACCACTGTTAACCTTTTGTTGTGCATCTTTCCAGTGCTTTTCAATCATATGCATGCCAATGTGTGTGCTCACACACAGATGTATTCTTCTTATTGAGTGGATTCATACTATTATATAAATCTTCAACTTGCTTTTGTCACTTAATCTGTATGTTCATACGTTTGTTTTTTTCCACGTCAAGACTTATATAATGATGGCATTCCTTTAAATGGTTGTATAGTCTGTCTTAGAATGGCTATAGTCTCAGTGGGAGGGGGCATTTTGCCCCCTGGGGTGTATCTAGGAATGTCTAGAAACATATATATCTGTCACAGCTGGAGGGCTGTGTGTGCTACTGACATTTAATTGGTAGAGGCCAGGGATGCCACTAAACATCTTATAATGCAAACCACAGGCTCTGCTTGAAAAAATTTTGAAGCTCATTATTGAGCTCAAAAGTTAATAGTGCTGAAGTCAGAAAACCTGGGGCTACAACTTAAAATTCTCCTTATTCCTAGGTATTTAGATTTTGTTAGTTATCATTCCTGTACTTGACATACTTTGTGTACACTGTGCAAGTCTGTGGGAGATCCAGCTTTTATGGTTACGTTAGCTTATGTAATATTGGAGTCCTCTTTAGGAATATGATTATGAAATAAAAAATATGAAGCTGCTGTGGTTCACACAAGTGAGCAGACTGAAGCTTCAGTAGCTTCAGTCAATGGTTTCTGTGTCAGTTATTCTTGCAGGACAGGTGCCTAGAGGCAAAAGTGCTGAGTCAGTGAGCAGTTCCCTGTCACAGACTGTCTGTCTCCTGCAAAATTCACTTGTTGATTCTAATCTCCAAAGTTATGCTATTTGGAGGTGGGGCCTTTGGGATGATAAGCACATAAGAGTCATTCAGTCACGTGGATCATTCACTAATCTTTCCAATGGGATTAATGCTCTTATAAAAGAGCCCTCTCTTACCCCTTCTACCATGTGAGCATACATGCAAAGGAGAGGGTTGTCCATGAACCAGGAAGGGGGCCTTTACCAGACACCAGAACCTGACCATGCAGGCACCCTTATCGTGGACTCCAGCCTCTGGAATGGTGATAAACAAATTGCTCTTGTTTCTAAGCAACCCAGTCTATGGTATTTTTGTTAGAGCCCTCTAGCTGATGAATTTTAAGTTAAATCATTAATTAATTTTTAAATTTATTGTTGAAAGTATTACAGATGTCTTCCTTTCCCCTTCACCCCCATTAACTTTCTCCTCCCCACTCTTACCCGCTCCCAGGCCCTCACCCTAGTATTTTCTGTGTCCATGGGTTATGTATAAATGCATATAAGTTTTTTGGTTGATCTTTCCCGCCTTCCCTTCCTTCTAAGAATCCTTGATCTGTTGCAAGCTTCCATGTCTCTGGATCTATTTTCTTTGTCAAATTATTCTGTTGATTAGGTTCTTATAGGAGTGAGATCATGTGATACTTGTCTTTCTCTGACTGGCTTATTTCACTTAGCATAATACTCTCCAGGTTCCTCCATGCTGTCTCAACGGTTAAGAAATTCTTCTTTTTTTACAGATGCATAGTATTCAATTGTATAAATGTGCCACAGTTTTGTTTTTTTTTAACTGTTCCTCTATTGATGGACATTTGGGCTGTATCCAGATCCTTGCTATTGTAACTTGTGCTGCTATGAAGATTGGGGTGCGTATATGCATTCTGATTGGTGTTTCAGGCTTCTTAGGATATCTTCCTAGAAGTGGAATCACTAGGCCAAATGGCAGTTCTGTTTTTAATTTTTATTAAATAGAGAAATAAAATCATGAATTTAAATTCTGTGTCAGTTGTTCTGAGTTTAAACAGCAAATATTGATGAAACAAAAACAAATTAAATAGTAAAATTTAAATAAGTATAAACTTCGACTTCTGTGTTGATGGAAGTAAAAAACGTATTACTTGCAGAAAATAGGTTGAGATTTGCAACAACATGGATGTAACTGAAAGGCATTATGCTAAGTGAAATAAGCCAGGCAGAGAAAAACAAAGACTGCATATTGTCACTTATATGGGACCCTAAAGAAAACAAAGGTGAACTCACACAAGGAGCAAAAGTGTCGGCCCAGGACTGGGGTTCCCGGAAATGGTGGAGCGAGGTCTATAACAGGTCTTATAAACTTCCAGTTATAAGATGAGGCCTGAGAATCTAATAGCTGAAAACATTGAAATTTGGTATTATTGAATTTGCTAGAGTAGAACTTACATTTCCTCACAAAAAAATAAAAGTAAACATGTGTGGTGAAAACAAAAAACAGAGTTGAAGACAGAGGAGATTCTGAGAGGATCAGTCCCTGTGAAATATCCCAAATCCCTGAGAGCACGTAATTCAACATCAATGACACTGGAGAGTGGTGGGTTCAAGCCAAGACCTCCAAGAGACACCAGGTAATAACTGACTTCTAGGAGGAATAAATGGAAAACTGATGAAGGCCTAGAAGGTCCAGGAGAACACAGGGACGGAGCCTGCAGGCCTGGGGAGGGAGGGACAGTGGGTCTGCCTCCTCCTCTCTCAGAAGTCCTTTGTGACCTAGCACAGCTGTGATGTGAGCCTGGGTCTCTAGGCCACCATGGCTGCCAGTTCAGTTGCCTGAGGGCAGCTGTGCGATTCAGATGATGGAGAGCCTTCTCTTCCCTCTGAAAAGCACCATTGCTACCTGGCAGTGCTCCAGTACTTGCTGGGTGATCGATGTCTCTGTGGGCATCGTGTGTGTGGTAATGCTCTACCTTGTATTAGTCTATGGCTCTGGGAGTGATGGACCCTCCCCACCACTGAGGGAACATAGAAATGCCAGGAAGGTAAGGGTCCCTTGGCTCAGACTCAACACAGATGATTTTTTCTTTCCCTTCTTATTCCCACTTTTCTGAATGACCCAGCGAGGCTCCTTGGATGGGAAGAGAGAGCAACTGCTCTCAGGAAAGAATAGAACCTCATCCTGCTGGGAACCAGCCAGGCGGGGCAGGGGTTAAAGCAGGTGGGAGGATTTCTATGCAGAGATCTCCAACCAGGAGGCCAGATGTGGTGGGAGCTCTAGGGCACAGCCCCAAACACAGTGACCAGTGGCCAAGGACGGAATTCTAAGGGCTGGACCTGTGGGGGACAGGCCCAGAGTCCTGGTTCCCCACCACCTTCCTCGGCAGGTGTCTGGGGTGAGCCTCCCCTCTGTGGGGCTGATCGGAGGGCAGGGATCTGAGGGAGCACCTGAGGGCCGCTAGCAGGGGCCGGGGAGGGCTGTGGCCTGAGGGAACTCCAGGTGGGCCTGCAGGTCTGAGGAGGTGTGTGTTTCTCGAGCTGAGGAACACTGATGGAAGAAATACCTGGTCGGTCTCCAATAGAAATATTCCTTTACATTTTTCAAAGAAGAAAAACATGAGATGATTTTTATGCACTTCAAAAATAAAAGGGGGAAGAACCAGAGCGCCCCGGTAGGTAAATGTAGAGTCATATTGTTCACAAACCCTGAGCATCTGCCGCTTGTCTAGAGAGGAGAGTGAGAATGGGGTCCCAGCCCCTTGTTTTTCTTGTCTCAGCGTCCAGTGGAGCTGAGGAGGAGCCTCAGGGGCAGGAGAAGTTGCAGGAAGAAGAATGAAGCTTTGAAAGGTGAGCTGCTGCCCTCCTTCAGCCATGCGTGGGAGTTTGCCTCCATCTGCATGTCCCTGAGGCCCAGGGCCCGGTCCCCGAGGATGCCAAGGCAGAGCCGTCTCTCAGGAAGCAGAGCACTTGTGAGGCTCCAGGAAGGAGGGAGAAGGCAGATGCTTCCCAGATTCTGTGCTGGGAACTAAGCCTTAGGGCCTGGGAATGGGTGTCTCCCAAGCAGGGGTCCCAGGAGGGGCATTTGGGCTGCGGTGGAGCAGTACTGCCTGACTGGGAGCTGGGGCCTCCAGGGCCCGCTGTGGGCATTCTGCTCACCTTTGCTCAGGTTCCTCCCAGGCGCCCCTGCCCTTTCTCCCCCACAGGGAAGTAGGGAGGGCCGCAGGGGGTAGTGGATAGGAAACACTGTGTAAATGACAAAGCACTACCTGTCCTGAGCCTTGCTATTGCTGTCAGGGGTCATGTGGCCTTGACCCTGATGCTTGGGCTCCAGAATCAGCTCTCCTGGTCACTCTTAAAGGGCCATGGCATTCAGCCTCCTGTAAGACCCCCTGGCACAGGCCAGGGAGAGGGACTTTACCAGTGCAAGAATCTGTGCACCAGGCTGTTTCAGCCTAATCCCCACAGGCCAGGCTGAGGGACCCCACTGGTGCATGAATCCATGCACTGGGCCTCTAATATGCATATAAGATCGTTGGTTAATCTCTTCCTGCCCTCCCTCCCCCCCTTCCCTCTGAGAGATTCATCAGTCTGTTCCATGTTTCCATACCTGTGCACTGAGCATCTGCCCTCTGGTGGTCAGTGA
>NW_006286297.1:37056-40134 GCF_000327345.1 Myotis davidii | reverse complement strand
TTTTAAAAAGCCAGTGGGATGAGCACTGCCCAGGAGCAGAAATCAGCAGAGTCAGTCAGAGGCCAGTCATGCCAGTGCCAGCGCGAGGGTCGGGCCTTCCAGAAAACCTGTTCAAGGAGAGGGTGAGGCCCTTTCTGCAGTGCGTGCTCCCAGGAGAGGCAAGCACAGGGAGGTCCCCTGCAGAGAGGCCCGCCTGCAGCAGCCACTGCCGACAGCTGGGGGCCAGCCAGAAGCAGGTCAGTGATGGACAGCATAGCTGCTGAGGCCCACGTGCTCCAGACAGCTGCTGGCCACAGACGGGAACACCACTTCACCCGGGACTTCATGCCCCAGAGTCACATGGGCGCAAAGGAGGACTCCAGGCTCCAGCAGGTCCCCATCTCCGCCGCCTCGGGGTTCTGTGCCACAGAGAGGTGGCCCGTGATTTCCAAGCCACCCACAGTGGCCACAACAAGAGCAGGTGGAGCACAACTAAGGACAGCAAGTGGGCCTCCCACCCAGGGAGTCAGGGGCCCCAGGCAGATACTGCCAGCATGGGCCCAGGGTGGCACAGCCCTCAGGCCGACCCTGCCACTGCCTGTGGCCCTGTCCCAAGGCCAGATCTGACTCCTTGGGGTTGGCCAGAGTGCGCTGTGCATGTCTTTCCTGATGGGATTTAGTACAAGAAAGCACCTCTGCTGTGTCCAGGGAAACCCTTTCCTCCTGTGTGAGATCAAGGCCAGAATCATTGCCTCTCCTCTCATGCACAAGGACAACAGTGGTGACGGTGGGGTGGGCAGGTGGAGGACATAGAAGAGATTAATAGTGAAGGAAAAATTACAATAAAATTTTTAAAAACCTTCTCTCTTCTGGTCAACTGCAATGTCCTTCTCACACTTTACTTGATAAAAAGAAATTTCAAACATTTCAGTTCATAGAGAGAAAACCTGCTTTGTTTCTCATTAGCACATGCTCTATGCACTAATGCCTAAGGTCTTTTCTGAGAGTAACTTCCTGGTGATGGACAAGGTTGGGTAAAGGAACAATGCCACTATTTGGTGGATGCTTTAAGAAACTCAGTCAACATTCAACATATCCATGTGACTTGAATGTATTGGTGGGGCTTTTCCTTTCTTCTGTGATTGTTCTGGCTGGGGAGAGACGGAGGGATTCTTTCTAGGTTTGGTGATCTTTACAATTCAAAGCAAAGCAAAGCTAAGCCATGATACACAACTTATTCCTTTTTAATTTCTGCCACACTGAAAGTGAATTTAGACTTAGGCAAAGGGACGGCAACAAGTGCCATGAACAGAAAATTGCCACATGATTCTCAGAAACAGTGCCAGAGGATACACTCTTACTGCCAACGTATGAGAAGGTCCATTTCACACGGCCACACAAGGTCTGGGTATCATTAAAGAGCTTGGTTTTTATTAATCCAGTCAGTGATGATCTGGTCCCGGCCAAGGAATGTGAGAACAAACAGACAGGTAGACCCAGAAAGTGTCCCTGGGAAAGGGAGTGTAGGGGTTTTTGTTGTTGTTTTTTTTTAATAGGGGAACCCCATAGTAAAGTACTTCTCATTTGAATGTGATATTTGGACCCCTTTCTCAGCTCTTATGGTCTGAAATTTGATAACATGCAAAGTGAAGACAGGAGGTAGGGGTGCCAAACCCTGGCTGCACTCGGAAATGAAATGATCTCTAGAGAGAGCACATCTTGCTCCCCGGCAGCATGTGAAGTGCATCCAGCCCTGTGCTAAGGAGGCTGTGAAAATGCTCGTCTCTCCTGTGTTTTCTCCTGTGAACTAGGAGTGTGTGGGTTCATTGGCCCGGGCAAAGTTTCTCTCCTGGCAAAACTTGGGCCAGGCTTCTCCGAGCCCTCCTGTGAACTAGGCCTCAACATAGGCCTTGAGCAAACACTATCACAGTCTGTAACAGCTCAGGGCCACATCCCTGAGAAGACCCTAGTCCTCCTTAGAGTGCCTGCCTGAGAAAACTCAAGTTGGTCAAAAACAATGACTGTTTGTTCCAGCCAACACCTGGAGATAGGACCTCTGTCTCCCAGTCTCTGTGGGAGGATGAAATTCTACCTGGGATTGTTGCCAGTTCCCAGGCACAGCTGGCCTCTGGCATTGACACTGACTAGCCCTTTGTAAGTTTCCTGACTCTCTCACTCTCTTCAAAATGCACAGTCACCTCTGTACAAATCCAAGTGGAATTCAGTTCACACCAGACTCTCTCCCCCATGTCCATGGTTGTTACCGATTAAAATCTGTCCCTAACACTTTCGTGACTGCCTTTATTTTTGACATTCCCTTGGGCCAATTTGGAGATTCCAATAGAAATGGGCCAGAATCAGCTCAGACCTTTTGAAAGAATGAGAGAAGAAAAAAATCCTACTTATTACATGATTATTTATATTCTTGTGTTTTGGCTCCTATACTTATTTTCAAGTATTGAATGGTGAACAATTAATAACTCATATAACTCTCAGTAAAGGCTACATTTAGCATTCAGCAGACTTTCCAGTAAGACTGTCTTTCAGGGACATAATTGTGCAATTATCCTTATTGAATTGGGTCCATAACATTTACCAAACACCTGTGTGAGGGACTGCTCCAGCTGCCCAGGAAGCAAAGAGAAATAAAATCCTTTTCCCCAGAGAGCTCGCATGTCACCATTGTGACTGTCCCATGCCTGCTGCGAGGGGTGTTGTTGTGAGCTCTCTAGCGGGGTGCCTTCGGGTCTAAAGGAGAAGAGAGTGATTCTGGTGAGATGGAATGCTCTGTGTTTCTGACGGCAAGGCAGGTGTGACCTGGGTCTCCAGGAAGAGTGAGATTTTGACTAGAGGAGAAGAGGGGGAAAGGAGGCAGTGGGCTACAGGTGTAAATATTGGCTGGACTCTGCACTTGGGGGTTGGATAATGGAACAATCAATAGTGGGGATGAGGTAGGAAAGAGAGGAGGCATGAAAAGTGGGGGATGTGAAGTTATGGGACCGTGGCTACTCCACAGCCATGGGAATTCACTGGAGGTCTGTAAGAGAAGGGTGACTCCATCAGTCCTGAGAGGAGGGAGGATTAGAGAGGAGAGGGCTG
>NW_006286297.1:36131-37015 GCF_000327345.1 Myotis davidii | reverse complement strand
TCAGCAGGTCAGCGACAAGGTTGTTGGAAATACTTCTGAACTCTGCCTTGTTGAAATGGAAAGAGGCTGATTCAGTTCCCATATAAGCTACATAATTTCTGTCTGTAACAAACTGCAATAGGTGGAAGCTCCCTCTTAGTTTACTAGAGCTGCTAAAAATGCCACAGACTACACAACAGAAGTTAATTTTCTCCCAGATTTGGAGGCTAGAAGTCTACCATCAAGTTGTGGCAGGTTTGGTTTCTCCTGAGGCCTCTCTCCTTGCCTGGCAGATGACTGCTTTCTAACTATGTCCTCACATGCCATGGTCTTTCCTTTGTTGGTGCATATCCCTGGGGTCTTCCTGTCTATCCAAATGTCCCCAGTCAGATTGGCCTCATTCTAACTGTATTGTCCCTTTAAAGGCCCTGTCTCTAAATACAGTCATATCTGAGGTACTAGAGGTTAGGGCTTCAACATCTGAATTGGAGGGGGGCCAGGGGAAAAGATATAATTCGCTCATAACAGGACTCATGAAATGTTCTTAGTGGGAGGCAGTAGAACTTCATGGTTAAACACATGGGTCCCAAATCCACATTACTTGGGTTTAAATATTGAATTCTGTCCTTAGGCAAGTTACTTGACCTCTCTGTTCCTCAGTTTTCTTATCTGTCAAATAAGGATGTTCAGAATAGTCCCTACCTTCTATGGTGAGGGGTAAACAAAATAATGTATGCGAAGTGTTCAGAACAGTGCCTGGTATCCAGCAAGCTCTATATGAGGGCTTTCTTTAATTACCATGACTGTGGGCAGTGTGCTGGCAGCTCTGGAAGTCAATCCCACCCTGGTCTCAGGTGGATACTGGCCAGTGAGTTGCGTGGCCTGAACTTCTGTCCGAAACATTC
>NW_006286297.1:35056-36110 GCF_000327345.1 Myotis davidii | reverse complement strand
CACAAAGTCAGTTTCTTAAAGCAGGGGTCCTCAGTCTTGGCTGCACATTAGACATCGGAATCTGAGGAGATGGGGCCCAGGCCTCAGTGAATTTTTACACTTTCAGGTGTTTCTCCCATGTAGCCAGGATTGGAAATTGTTGCCTTAAGTCAGTGGTTCTCAACCTTCCTAATGCCACGACCCTTTAATACAGTTCCTCATGTTGTGGTGACCCCCAATTTCATTGCTACAAATTGAACATAACTAAAGCATAGTGATTAATCACAAAAACAATATGTAATCATATATGTGTTTTCCAATGGTCTTAGGCGACCCCTGTGAAAGTGTCATTTGAGCCCTAAAGGGGTCGCAACCCACAGGTTGAGAACCGCTGCCTTAAGTCCTTTGTTCCTCAAGAAAACTTGGAAACTGAGCTTAATGAGGTGGTTGCATAATCTTACTACTCACCACTAGCACCAGCATCACTGTGAGCACGTGGAATCCTGGCCCTATCTCAGACCTACTGAGGCAGAGGCTGCAGTTTAATAATTGCCCAGGGAATTTGCATGCACAGGAAAGTTTGAGGATTCTGGGAGGTACTTTGATATTCACAGGTGCTTTTTAGGGCCCTTTCTTCTGTGGAAAGAGGTCAGAATGTGGCTGCTAACAGCGCAATGGAGGATTTTTATTAATGCACCTGTTTGTGAAGGTAATAGTATATGTAAGCACAGGAGGGGGAAAGACCATTGCCTTTAGAGTTAGGGTATTCAAACGGAGGTCTCACAGCAGTCTGAAGTAGCTCGGCGACCTTGGGCAAGCCATCTAGCCCCTCTGAGACTCTGCTTCCTCAAGCAGCATTTAATGCTGCTTACACACTAAGTCTGTGCGAGGTGCCCAAAACAAAATGAAACAAACAAAATACTATTCCTGCTACTACACACACACACACACACACACACACACACACACACACACACTCATGCAGCCAACAGCAAACAAGGCTCTCAGGGGTTTCACATTTTAGGAGAAGTGACACAAAAATTGTTATACACAATAGACAAGCAACATCAAAGGC
>NW_006286297.1:26170-34947 GCF_000327345.1 Myotis davidii | reverse complement strand
TTCCCCAGAGCAATGATTTTGATATCACTGGAGTTTTTTACTTGTATTTTTCAAGTATCCTTAACACAAAACATTATGGAGGGGGCCTCTCTTTTCTGCATCTGGTTCTTAGAGTAGAGGCGGCTGGGGATTTGAGAAATGAAAGAAAAAGATAAGACACAAAGATGGAAGGAAAAAGCTGGGACAGGGTGGGACTGCCATCCTCTTCTGACGGAGAGACAAGGACCCAGCACTGGAACCGCGTGTTTAATTTATACTCCCAAATACCAGGAAGTAACATCAGTTCTGGGGGGGCCTGGCTCGTGGGTGTGATGAGCACTTCAAGGAGTCAGGCAGGAACCCGAGGGCGTGGCTCCACCTCAGGGCCCCTCCCACAGGGCGGGGCACTTGTTGTCCTTTGGCCACTAGGCCAGGGATTGGGGTCAAAACTGACTTGCTAATCAGAGGGAGGAGAATCCTATTCATTCCTGGTGCTTGGCTGGATTTACAATAATAAAACCCACTCCCCGACACCTGGGCAAAGATGAAAGTCAAGCTGAGAACACTTCTGCCTTTTGGGGTTACTAGTGTATGTTCACAGCTACCCAGTGTACCTAGAAGAGTACCTGGTACATAGTTGATGTTCAATAATAAGAATGTCAAATGAATTTATTAATTTCTCACCCTTTTATTCCTAAGCACCTAATTTTCAGTTAAAACCTATCCTCCGGCTGCCTCAAATATGCCCTTAACTTCTCCCACTCTTGTCTTTGCTCATGCAGACTTTTGTCCTTGCTGAAAATGAATCCACCTACTCATTAAGATTCAACTCCAATGTCATGTTCTTTGTGAAGTTCAGACAGAATTTTTTTCCCTCTCCTTTTGGATCCCAAGGTGTAGAGGGCCCCTGGGAAGGCACATGGGCATTTTCTCTAATAATTGTCAGCTGAATTCAGGGAGACAAGCAGAGCCACATCCTGGATACACATCTTACCCAAAAGGTTACCGGGAATGGAAAATGAGGAGCAGATAGGGCTTGTCCCAGCCTCAGGGCCTCAAGGCTGGCGAAATGTCAATGCAACATCTTGTTAGTTGCTTGTGCTTGCCTGATTAAAATTATCTGTAATTCTTGGATTCTTTTAGAGTACTTTTAAGCTTCATTATTTGTGTGAATTCATTTAGTTACAATTAAATAATAAGGTGTATTAAACTACTTAACTGGGCACTAAAATGCTAAAAGCAAACAAGGGGTGTGGATTCTACTCTTCTCTCAAGAGACTCAGGGTCCTCCGGACATATGGAGCCAGAATCAACCTGTGTAATAAGTATTAGCAAAGCAAAATTATCTCCTCATGTTTCCTAAACACATT
The DNA here is from genome assembly GCF_000327345.1 of Myotis davidii. Taxonomy (NCBI): domain Eukaryota; kingdom Metazoa; phylum Chordata; class Mammalia; order Chiroptera; family Vespertilionidae; genus Myotis; species Myotis davidii. The sequence goes on along the minus strand of NW_006286297.1, from coordinate 33,598 downwards.
TTTCATAAAACAAACAAACAACAAAAACGCTCACACTATTCCTAAGCCACTGGCATTACAAAAACTTCTATGGAAGTGAAAGGGGGCAGTGATAGAATGTTGTACTGTTCCAGCTTATAAATCTGCCTGGCAATCAAATGCCAAGACAATCCAGTGACTCCTTTTAAATTCAGTCACCATTCTCTTGACATCTCCTGAATGCGTTCATTTGTCCGTGAGGGTGACCTATGGAGACAAGGTGTACTGAGGGCAGGGGGTGAGGGTGGGTGTGCCTCAGTGTGGTCACCCCCCTCCATGGCCCCCTTCCATCTGGAAGCCAAAGCAGGCACTCAGGAAGACCAAACCCCCTTCCTTTCTCTTCCCCCCGCAGGGTGCAGACAGAGGCCACCAGCTCTCATTGCAAAAATCATATATTTTGGAAACAAATTTGTGCTAGGAAGAAGGCATTAGTGCATAGAGCATGTGCTAATGAGAAACAAAGCAGGCTTTCTCTCTATGAACTGAAATGTTTGAAATTTCTTATTATCAGGAAAAGCATGAGAAGGACATTGCGGTTGACTAGAGAAGAGAAGGATTTTAAATTTTATTGTAATATTTCCATCACTATTTATCTCTTCTATGTCCTCCACCTGCCCACCAACTGTCACCACTGTTGTCCTTGTGCATGAGAGGAGAGGCAATGATTCTGGCCTTGATCTCACACAGGAGGAAAGGGTTTCCCTGGACACAGCAGAGGTGCTTTCTTGTACATAAATCCCATCAGGAAAGACATGCACAGCGCACTCTGGCCAACCCTAAGGAGTCACACCTGGCCTTGGGACAGGACCATGGGAAGTGGCGGGGTCGGCCTGAGGGCTGTGCCACCCTGGGCCCATGCTGGCAGTGTCTGCCTGGGGCCCCAGGCTCCCTGGGTGGGAAGGCCCACTTGCTGTCCCTAGCGGTGCTCCACCCGCTCTTGTTGTGGCCACTGTGGGTGGCTTGGTGATCATGGGCCACCTCTCCATGGCACAGAACCCCAAGGTGGCAGAGATGGGGACCTGCTGGAGCCTGGAGTCCTCCTTTGCGCCCATGTGACTCTGGGGCATGAAGTCCCGGGTGAAGTGGTGTTCCCGCCTGTGGCCAGCAGCTGTCTGGAGCACGTGAGCCTCAGCAGCTCTGCTGTCCATCACTGACCTGCTTCTGGCTGGCCCCCAGCTGTCGGCAGTGGCTGCTGCAGGCGGGCCTCTCTGCAGGGGACCTCCCTGTGCTTGCCTCTCCTGGGAGCACGCACTGCAGAAAGGGCCTCACCCTCTCCTTGAACAGGTTTTCTGGAAGGCCCGACCCTCGCGCTGGCACTGGCATGACTGGCCTCTGACTGACTCTGCTGATTTCTGCTCCTGGGCAGTGCTCATCCCACTGGCTTTTTAAAACCCTGACTTCTCAGTGTTCCTGCTGTCCCTCATCCCAGGGCCATAGCCACAACCCACCCTATGGCCCCTCCCAGGTCAGAGCCAGGCAGCCTGTAGCCCTGGGGTCACATCTAGATTTGGGACAAAAGAGAACCTACGCAAGAAGGGAAATTTTTTACCTTCCCAGATGACAAATCAATTCCCGAAGCTTTTCCAGTTCTGGCAGGCACTCTCTGCAGGCTGGAAGTCAGAGGACTGCGTCACATGGTACACCAGGGCCAGGGGGTGTGACAGGAGGCTGAGTGCCATGGCCCTTTAAGAGTGACACTTTGGAGAGCTAAGGAAGCCAAGCATCAGGGTCAAGGCCACATGACCCCTGACAGCGATGGCAAGGCTCAGGACAGGTAGAGCTTTGTCATTTACAAAGTGTTTCCTACCCACTACCCTCTACGGCCCTCCCTACTTTCCTATCCCCTACCCCCTGCGGCCCTCCCTACTTCCCTGTGGGGGAGAAAGGGCAGGGGCGCCTGGGAGGAACCTGAGCAAAGGTGAGCAGAATGCCCACAGCGGGCCCTGGAGGCCCCAGCTCCCAGTCAGGCAGTACTGCTCCACCGCAGCCCAAATGCCCCTCCTGGGACCCCTGCTTGGGAGACACCCATTCCCAGGCCCTAAGGCTTAGTTCCCAGCACAGAATCTGGGAAGCATCTGCCTTCTCCCTCCTTCCTGGAGCCTCCCGAGGGCTCTGCTTCCTGAGAGACGGCTCTGCCCTGGCATCCTCAGGGACCGGGCCCTGGGCCTCAGGGACATGCAGATGGAGGCAAACTCCCATGCAGGGCTGAGGGAGGACAGCAGCTCACCTTTCAAAGCTCCATTCTTCTTTCTGCTTCTTCTCTTGTTCCTGCTGCTCCTCCTCAGCTCCACTGGACGCTGAGACAAGAAAAACAAGGGGCTGGGACCCCATTCTCACTCTCCCCTCTAGACAAGCGGCAGACGCTCAGGGTTCGTGAGCAATATGACTCTACATTTACCTACTGGGGAGCTCAGTTCTTCCCCTTTTATTTTTGAAGTGCATAAAAATCATCTCATGTTTTTCTTCTTTGAAAAATGTAAAGGAATATTTCTATTCGAGACCGACCAGGTATTTCTTCCATCAATGTTCCTCTGCTCGAGAAACACAGACATCCTCAGACCTGTGGGCCCGCCTTGAGTTCCCTCAGGCCACAGCCCTCCCCGGCGCCTGCAGGCGGCCCCCAGGGGCTCCCTCAGGTTCCTGCCCTCGGATCAGCCCCACAGAGGGGAGGCTCACCCCAGAGACCTGCCGAGGAAGGTGGTGGGGAACCAGGACTCTGGGCCTGTCCCCCACAGGTCCAGCCCTTAGAATTCCGTCCTTGGCCACTGGTCACTGTGTTTGGGGCTGTGCCCTAGAGCTCCCACCACATCTGGCCTCCTGGTTGGAGATCTCTGCATAGAAATCCTCCCGCCTGCTCTACCCCCTGCCCCGCCTGGCTGGTTCCTAGAGGGATGAGGTTCTAGTCTTTCCTGAGAGCAGTTGCTCTTTCTTCCCATCACAGGAGTCTCCCTGGGTCATTCAGAAAAGTGAGAATAAGAAGAGAAAAAACATCATCTCTGTTGGGTCTGGGCCAAGGGATCCTTACCTTCCTGGTGTTTCTATGTTCCCTCGGTGGTGGGGAGGGTCCATCACTCTCGGAGCCGTGGACTAACACAAGGTAGAGCAGCACCACACACACGATGCCCACAGAGACATCGATCACCCAGCAAGTACTGGAGCACTGCCAGGTAGCAATGGTGCTTTTCAGAGGGAAGAGAAGGCTCTCCATCATCTGAATCGCACAGCTGCCCTCAGGCAACTGAACTGGCAGCCATGGTGGCCTAGAGACCCAGGCTCACATCACAGCTGTGCTAGGTCACAAAGGACTTCTGAGGCAAAGAGAGGAGGAGGCTGACCCACTGTCCCTCCCTCCCCAGGCCCGCAGGCTCCGTCCCTGTGCTCTCCTGGACCTTCTAGGCTTTCATCAGTTTTCCATTTATTCCTCCTAGAAGTCAGTTATTACCTGGTATCTCTTGAAGATATTGGTTTGAATTCACTACTCTCCAGTGTCATTGCTGTTGAAAGTCTGAAATGCTCTCAGGGATTCGGGATATTTCACAGGGACTGATCCTCTTAGAATCTCCTCTGTCTTCAACTCTGGGTTTTTTTTGTTTTTTTGGGGGGAGGGGGTGGTGGTTTCACCGCACATATTTACTTTTATCTAGTTTTTTGTGAGAACATTTAAGTTCTACTCTAGCAAATTCAGTAATACAAATAATACAAATTTCAATGTTATCAGCTATTACATTCTCAGGCCTTGTCTTATAATTGGAAGTTTGTCCCTGTTACAGATCTCACGCCAGCATTTCTGCCAGCCCCAGTCCTGGGTAGACATCTTTGTTTCTCTTTAGAGTCCCATGTAAGTGTCAATATGCAGTCTTTGTCTTTCTCTGGCTTATCTTACTTAGCATAATGCCCTTCAGTTTCATCCATGTTGTTGCAAATCTCAACCTATTTTCTGCAGGTAATAAGTTTTTTACTTTCATAAATGCAGAAGTAGAAGTTTATATTTATTTAAATTTTATTATTTAATGTGTTATTGTTTTCATCAACCTTTGCTGTGTAAACTCAGAACAACTGACACAAAACTTAAATTCATGATTTAATTTCTCCATTTTATTAATAAAAATTAAAAACAGATCTGCCACTTGACCCAGTCATCCCACTTCTAGGAAGATATCCTAAGAAGCCTGAAACACCAATCAGAAAGAATGCATGTACCCCTATGTTCATAACAGCACAATTTACAATAACTAAGATCTGGAAACAACTCAAGTGCCCATCAGTGGAGGAATGGATAAAAAAGCTGTGGTACACCTACACAATGGAATACTATGCATTGTAAAAAAGAAGAATTTCTTAACCTTTGAGACAACATGGAGGAACCTGGAGAGTATACACTAAGTGAAATAAGCCAGTCAGAGAAAGACAATATCACATGATCTCACTCCTATAGGGAATCTAATCAACAGGATAATCTGACAAAGAAAATAGAGACATGGAAGCATACAACAGATTGAGGATTCACAGAGGGAAGGGAAGGCAGAAAGAGATCACCAGAGAACTTACATGCATTTATACATAACCCATGGGCAGAGAAAATACTGGGGTGTAGGCCTGGGGAGAGAGTAAGAATGGGGAGGAGAGGGTTAATGGGGGGGGGGTAAAGAGGAAAGGAGGACATCTGTAATACTTTCAACAATAAATTTAAAAAATTAATGATTTAACTTAAAATTCATCAGCTAGAGGGCCTAACAAAAATATAAGAGCATTAATCCCATTGGAAAGATTAGTGAATGATCCACGTGACTGAATGACTCTTATGTGCTTATCATCCCAAAGGCCCCACCTCCAAATAGCATAACATTGGAGATTAGAATCAACAAGTGAATTTTGCAGGAGACAGACAGTCTGTGACAGGGAACTGCTCACTGACTCAGCACTTTTGCCTCTAGGCACCTGTCCTGCAAGAATAACTGACACAGAAACCATTTACTGAAGCTACTGAAGCTTCAGTCTGCTCACTTGTGTGAACCACAGCAGCTTCATATTTTTTATTTCATAATCATATTCCTAAAGAGGACTCCAATATTACATAAGCAGAAGTAATCACAAAAGCTGGATCTACCACAGACTTACACATAAAGATATTAAGTACAGGTATGATAACTATTTAACTATTAAAGTCTAAATACCTAGAAATAAGGGGAATTTTATGTTATAGACCAAGGTTTTCTGACCTCAGCACTATTAACTTTTGAGCTCAATAAATGAGCTTCAAATTTTTTTGAAGCAGAGCCTGTAGTTTGCATTATAAGATGTTTAGTGGCATCCCTGGCCTCTACCAATTAAACGTCAGTAGCACACACAGCCCTCCAGCTGTGACAGAAATATATGTTTCTAGACATTCCTAGATACACCCCTCCAGCTATGACAAATATATATGTTTCTAGACATTCCTAGATACACTCCAGGGGGCAAAATGCCCCCTCCTGCTGCAACTATAGCCATACTAAGACAGACTATGCAACCATTTAAAAGGAATGCCATCATTGTATGTCTTGATGTTAAAAAAAAAACAACAACAACAACCACATAAACATACCTATTAAGTGACACAAGCAAGTTAAAGATTTATATAACTAGTGGCCTGGTGCACGAAATTCATGCACAGGGTGGGGGTATCCCTCTGCCCGGCCTGCGCCCTCTCCAATCTGGGACCCCTTGGGGGAAGTTCAACTGCCTGTAAAATTGGGCCTAAACCGGCAGTTAGACATCCCTCTCACAATCCGGGATTGCTGGCTCCTAACCGCTCACCTGCCTGCCTGCCTGATCGCCCCCAACTGCCCCCCAACACCGGCCGGCCTGTTTGCCCCCAGCTGTCCTTCCTTGCCAGCCTGCTTGCCCCCCACTGGCACGGCCTGATTGCCCCTAATGGCCTCTGCCTCAGCTCCGCCAGCATGGCTTTGTCTCGAACAACATCTGGGAGGTCTCCTGGTCTAATTAGCATATTACCCTTTTATTAGTATAGACTAGAGGCCCAGTGCATGAAAATTCATGCACTGGAGCCAGGGGGGTCCCTCAGCCTGGCCTGCTCCGTCTCACAGTCCAGGAGCCCTCAGGGGCAGGAGGTGACCAAGCGATCAGGGGAAGGCAACACCCCATTATACCTCTGCTGCTGCCACTGCCGGCAGCACAAGCCTCGGCCAGCCCTGATTACCTGAGCCTCAGGCGGCCTTGGGGGTCTGGGGGGCTGAGGGTACTGGGGGACTACAGAGGCAGGTGCGCAGGCCTGGCCTTGCTGTGTGCCTGCTGCCCCAGCGGGACTGAGGGGATTGAGTGCCACCATCTTGCAGCCTGTGCCAGAGTCACACACTTCCTTGAAACTGAACATCTCATTTGAGTAAGAGCTAGAGAGTTGCACAGCTTAGGTTCAAATCCCAAATCTTCCACTTCCTAGCCATGCGACCTCACCTCTTCATGCCCCTATTCTCCCAATGTGGTTAAATAGAAAAGAAAGACTAAAATTTAAACATCCAAATACTTTGAGATTAAAACTTCAGTAGAGTTAAATTTGCATAATTAATGATTTGGGCACTTCAGCAAGTTATTAACTGTGCAAAATTCCATGTTAGTAGCTTCAGTATTTATAGAATTGCTATACACCAAGTGGAATAACACCATGTAAGAAGTATTTGGATAACCTTTCTCTTGTAATCTTGCTAATGGTTTAAACAAAAACTGAGAAATCCCATGTGACCAAAATAACCTTTAAGGCTTTTGGAATATCAGTGATTAACAGGGAGGGGAGGGAGGGAGAAGGAGAGAGAAGGGGAAGGAGAAGTGGGGGAGGGAAAGCTGAAAGGAGAGCAGAGGGATGAGGAGAGAGCAGAGGGGAAGGGAAGGGAGGGGAGGGGAAAGAAAAGAAACTCCCATGTAGTGATCTGTCATCTGCTAGTTATTCAGTTTCACTCTATTTTCTTAGCAGCACACATGTGTATTCTGTATATGAAATTTCACTTCTATTGCTTTTGTTGTGGGACATACCTTGCAATATGGTTTCAGAATTAATTCCTCTCTTTCCTTATAAAAAAGAAAAATTCTCGTCCTGGCCGGTGTGGCTCAGTCAGTGGGAGCATGATCCCATGCATGAAAGGTGGCAGATTCCATTCCTGGTCACGGAGGGCACCTACCCAGGATGGGGGTTCGGGTTCCATCCCTCATAGAGGCACTTGTGGGAAGCAAGCTATTGATGTTTCTCTGTTCTCTCTCTCTCTCTCTCTCTCTCTCTCTCTCTCTCTCTCTCCCTCTCATCTCTCTTCCCTTCCCTCCCTCCTTCCCTCCCTCCCCTTTCTTCCTTCCTTCCTCCCACTCTCTAAAAGTCAATGGAGAAAAAATATCCTTGGTGAGGATTAACAAACAAACAAATAA
>NW_006286297.1:24547-26071 GCF_000327345.1 Myotis davidii | reverse complement strand
TTATTTTTCTCTCTTCTCTCTCTCTCTCTCTCTCTCTCTCTCTCTCTCTCTCTTTCTCTCTCTCTTCACACTCCCTCTTGCTCTCACTCTCAATTCGATGAAAAATATATCCTAGGGTGAGGATAAAAGAAAACCTCATCTGTAGAATTAGGTTCTGCTATTGAAGTAGGAATATAGTTTAAAGTGAGCATGCTTATTAAACTACTTTTATAGATTCAATATTAAATATTAACACTTCCACAAGATAAAATCTGAACATTAAGATTAGATAAGCTGTCATGTGTAACATTAGTTATAAACTTATAACATGCTAACCCAAGTGATGGGTATGCCACTAGCAGAATAGGAGAAGTATCTGATGAAAGCAGAGCTGTTTTTGTTATCAGAGGAGTGAGTATTCTAACTGTTTTTCCTAAGAAGGACATGTCCTCCTCTGTAATAGGGTAAGGGCCACTCTAAAATGAGAAGTTGATCTCACTTGGATGCATTTTATTGAAAACCACTCATCAAAGGTCAACTCCTGCTCCAGCTGGGAGGGAACTCAGCAAACCGTGATATGTCATCACCAGATCCCTTCAGGGATTAATGGCTCCAAAGAACACGATGCCTTTCTAAGTCTCCCTGTAATGTTGCACCCAAGAGTGACTTGTCCCACCATTCCAGTCCCGCCAGGGGCAGACCGTGGCTTTTCACAAGTGTCAGACGAACAGGACACATGCATAATCCAGGGCATCTTCTAAATCTTCTCTCTTGCTTCAGGCCAAGTCATAGCACTCATGGGACCTGCCAATCCGAAGCTGGCCTGCCCGGGGCCAGGCGGGGCAGCAAAGGATGCTTAGAGCATCTCTCACCACCAGGGAAGGCTGCAATGTCCCTGGAAAGGTATTGTCTGATTCTGCTACTAATTTGGTTCAAAGACCTTGAGAGGGCGAGGGATCCCTGTGAGTCCTCCCCTCCACATATAAAGGGCTGCCACAGTGAGATTTCCAGGGAGGGGAGGGAGGGAGAAGGAGAGAGAAGGGGAAGGAGAAGTGGGGGAGGGAAAGCTGAAAGGAGAGCAGAGGGATGAGGAGAGAGCAGAGGGGAAGGGAAGGGAGGGGGGGGGAAAGAAAAGAAACTCCCATGTAGTGATCTGTCATCTGCTAGTTATTCAGTTTCACTCTATTTTCTTAGCAGCACACATGTGTATTCTGTATATGAAATTTCACTTCTATTGCTTTTGTTGTGGGACATACCTTGCAATATGGTTTCAGAATTAATTCCTCTCTTTCCTTATAAAAAAGAAAAATTCTCGTCCTGGCCGGTGTGGCTCAGTCAGTGGGAGCATGATCCCATGCATGAAAGGTGGCAGATTCCATTCCTGGTCACGGAGGGCACCTACCCAGGATGGGGGTTCGGGTTCCATCCCTCATAGAGGCACTTGTGGGAAGCAAGCTATTGATGTTTCTCTGTTCTCTCTCTCTCTCTCTCTCTCTCTCTCTCTCTCTCTCTCTCTCCCTGTCACCTCAATGAAAAATATATCCT
>NW_006286297.1:18079-23415 GCF_000327345.1 Myotis davidii | reverse complement strand
ATTATGGAGTGTCCTCAGAAAGCTGGTGGTCAGGAGGTTTAAACGTTCATTGGGGATTTTACTTCACTGAGTAACCTGGAAATTGGCAATTTAAACTGGCATTTTCTTTTGCTTTAGTTCATACAATTAACCATTACCTAACCCCTTATTAGACATAAGTGAATGAGCTTACACAAAGTCATAGTTCAATAAATGTTGTTTGGTTAATTTTCATTAGAAGAGATTTCTTTAAATGTTACTTAATTAGTAAAGTAAATTTAAGGGTTGCCATTGGAATTATGAATTTTCCAAATTAGTAATGAGTTGCTGCAAATAATTCTCTCAATAGATATAAAGGCTAGTAAAAATGTCTTTGCTTTGGGGAATACAGAGAAATAGAACTGTTTATTTATCAAAGAGCAGTCCCCTTTTCTTAAAAGCTTGTTTAATTACTGATATTGCCCTTCACATATGGGTAGGGCAACCAGATGTTCTCATTTGGAAGTGAAATAACTAACGTACAGTGGGGCCTTGACTTACGAGTGTCCGACTGCAAGAGTCCACGGGCAGCGTAGCTTTCGTGGGTTCAAAGACTTGAAGGGAGGGCTGACGCACAAATGATACACACAAGACGGAATATTAATTTTTATGATTACAGAGGGAACCAGAGAATAACTCAACTAAAGAAGTGGAGTTCTCCCTGTTGCTCCTTTCCCAGCTGCTTTTATTAGCTAGAATACACAGTTGCCTTTAGGAATGCAAACAGACATATCAATGGTAATATTTAGCAAACCGTAAGATTGTCAGGTCTTGGGGGAGTTTGCTTTAGGCCATTGAGTCAGCAGCAAGTAATAAAATGTAGATATTCACCCTGCGAATATCAAAAGGAGTCCTGGTCAGCCTCCTGCCAGACTTCTCACATCTATATCAATTACTGTTGATCTTAGTCTGCAGCACCTGACTAAGGAGGTTTTTGAGATTCCAGCTGTCTCTCAGCAGATTTTTTGCATTGAGTTGTCAGAGTAATTTGAGTTAACGAGCTCCTTAAGGAGCTTGGTCTCTGAAAGAATTAAACTTGTAAGTCAAGGCCCCACTGTACAAAGCCCCTCTCATGTTGAACTTGATGTTGATGGATCTACCTGACTGTTAGAGCCAGGGGACCTCGATGAACCTCTAAACCAAACCCCTCAATTCACAGAGGAGGACAGTGAAGGGAAGAATCTGCCAAATTCTACAAAATAAGCTTTCCTAACAGTCAGTGAAACGCATGGAATAAAAGGCAATTAAACGTGTATTAAGTAGTAACTATGTGTTAATAATAATACAGTTGAAATAACTATAAGCCAAATATTGGTTTTTAAAAAATAAAGAAACAGGAATTGGAATTGGTCATGTAGATATCTGTTGACTGTTAGAACTGGAACCATTTGTTTACTTCCCTCGAAGTGTGTCTTTCCTATCAGCATAAGAATGCAATGAAAGGGAAGTTAATGTTTATTTGTTTAAATACTGAGTTTGTATGTTTGAAATGTAACTGAATTAAATCACATACTGTCTCCATCTCAGCACTGCATGGCTTGTTTGTTCACTAATTCAATAGATGTTTGAGTGCCAGCCCTTCCAGGTCTGTCTGGGGTGGCCATTCAGGTGTGGTCTCCTGAGTCTAAGACCACTAGCTGTGTTTGGGCCTTGTCACCAAGAGCCACATGTACTGACCGCCTGGTCTCTGCTGTCCTAGCGGAGATGGGGAGTTCCTCATAGCAGAGGGTCCCAACACTCATGGAATTGCAGAGGTTGATACGCAATTATACACCCAATATTTAAAGATACATGGCCTTTGACCCACAATTATACTTCTAGGTGTCTATGCTATAGATATGCTTATATATGTAAACAAAATGAATGATTCACTCGGGGTTTTTTGTGTAGTAGAGCCAAACAGGAATGAATTTAAATGTCCATCAGTGTAAGACTGGTTGAATAAATTACAGCATAGCCAAACACCATGGAGGCTATGAAACCCATGTGGGCTGGAAGGAGATACTTTCTTAAGTGAAAACAGCAGAATGCAGAACATACATATAGCACAGTCCTGCTTGCAGAAAAGAAAATGTCATATACTCACAGGGTGGGGCAAAAGTGTGTTTAGAGTTGTGCACACGCAAAACAGAGTTTATTTTTGTATTATTATTTATTAATTATTGGATTGTTTTTGGTACGAACAACTATAAACCTATTTCACCCTATACATACACCATACACATACTTTCATTACAAGGGAAAGATCAATGAGATACCCTTAGCAGTGGGTGTCTTTGGGAAGTGTAGTGGCTGCAACAGGAAAGGAGGTAAAGGACTGCTACTACTAGGTTTCTATCCTTCAGCACTCACTGAAGTGTTTTGCTGTGTCCAAGGACCTCATTCACATCTTTTCCCGGTATAGCCTTAAAGGACCATCATCGCTAATCGTGTAAAACTTTGAAACCCGTGGACCAAATTACTGTGGGGATTTTCTGAAGAGAGCCATTGGGTGATTTTCACTTGTGTGTATCTCCAATATGCAAACCAAAGAGCTCCTGCAGCCCTCGGGGAGGGGGACAGTGAGGGCAATTCTGTCTCATTTCTGTGGCTCTCCAGTATCTGATTCCCCTCATCACCAGCAGCACGTGTGCAGCTATGTTCACTCCCCTGGGAAGCCGTGCTGCCCCTCACACCACGTGGGTTTCTAAGGAATTCTGCTCTATTGGTCAGAGTCATCCAGCTTGTTTAGAAAGCACACCCTAGGCCAGTGATGCAAACCTTTTGAGCTCGGCGTGTCAGCATTTTGAAAAACCCTAACAACTCTGGTGCCGTGTCACCTATAGTAATTTTTTGATATTTGCAACCATAGTAAAACAAAGACTTATATTTTTGATATTTATTTTGTATATTTAAATGCCATTTAGCAAAGAAAAATCAACCAAAAAAATGAGTTCGCGTGTCAGAAGTTTGCCATCATTGCCCTAGGCGGTAGGGATGTGCGACAACCACCACCATAATCTAGTTCAACTCAACAGGGAAATAGAGATGATTAAGGAGCCTTCCATCCAGATATTCGATGAACTAAAAGAAAAAATATTTCTGGAAACTCAATTATTTCTGAGCAGACTCTAGCTTGCGCCCGCTCTTTTAGAAGAAATACACAGACCATTTTCTGTTTAGAAAGAAAAAAAACACTGATTAGGGTTCATGTCTCTTTAATCTCTTTCAATCTGTGACAATTTTTTCAGTCTTTTTTGATTTACGTGCCTAGCATGGCAAGTGACCTTGACATGTTTGACGAATGGTAGTCAGGTATTTTGTGTAATTGTTTGAATTTGAGTTTGTTTACAGTTTTCTCATGAATACACTGAAGTTTGTGGAGTTAGGGAAGGATACCACAGAGGCGATGTCCCCATCTGTCACATGGTGGCAGGGGCCATGTGATACCAACATTGCTTATTCTCAGTGATGTGAACCTTGATCACATGGTTGAGGTGCTGTTTGTTTCTGCACTGCAGTTACCATTTTCCCATCAGTCACCAAGTCTCATCAGATGCAAGGAGAAGGAGTTCAGCTCCACTTGGGGGGAAGTGGAGGGTGAGCAATCAAGGAATTTGTGGTCATCTTGAAAATGACCACAGTAATTAGCAATTTCTTGGAGGGATATTTTGAGGCTATATGGGCAAATACCCTGCTTTTCCTTAAAGCTTCATCCACTAATTTTATTATCCATTAATGGATCCTGTCTGTAGCAATTATTACTGTGATATTCTCATGGCGATTTTATATCCCTTCATTTCTTCTACATTTATTCATCAGAATAATTCTAAAAAGAAGAGTTTCTCCTCCTCATTTATTTATTTCAATAATTTATATTAGTTTGGATTCATTATTTCTGTTGTAACTAATATCATGTTACTTATTTTGCTGCTCACATTGTTCCCAGTTTTGGCTACTGGGAGCTCAGGAGATCTTTCCAGGTGGTTCCTCTGTCTTTTTGCAATGCCCCCACCTGTGTCTTAAGCCCCTGCTTACTCTTGGCATTAAAAATGCTCACTACAAAGAATGTCAAAAGGTAAAATTGTTCAGGGTTTATCCACAGAGGTTTGTGTATCGTACAAGAGGATAGGGTGGGGGTGGGGGTGGGGGTAGGGGTGGCGGTAGGGGGTAAATTTGAAAGAAGCAAGCCAAATAACCATTTTTCTCTTGAAAGGAGAGAAAAGTAATTTTTGTTTATTTCATTTTTATTTGAAGATAATTTTAAGGCTGTGAAACATTAAAGAATAAGGAATTATCACATACTGTTAACCCATGTACACCTACCACCACCCGCTTTGCTTTAACATTTGCTTTATCTTTCTACATAGTTTGACTAACTATTTGAGAATAAGTTGACTCATCATGAACCTTCACTTCAAAATACTTCATTGTGAACGGCCTAAGAACACAGTCATTCTCTTCCATAATCAGAGCACAGTTGTCAACTCAGGAAGTTTACTGTACATTCAATCTTGTTATGGTCCATATGCCAGTTTGTGCATGGACTCAATATTGATGTACAGAGCAGTTTGAAATTTAATTTTTGAGCCAATCAACTAACTAGATTGATATTTATGATCTTACTGGTCCTCATTCCCAGCTGGGTGCCCAGAGCTCCTCCTTTTCAGGGCTTTTGTGGTGATGATCCCTTTTGATGACAGACACTAACAGTCTCTTTTTCTGGGGCAGGTACACGTTCCCTCAAATGAGTGAGGAAGGTGGTTCAAACTGTGGGAGGTGATGATAGGACCTTTGGAACCAGACAGCACAGGTTCAGAGCTCAGCACCAGCATTTACTGGTTCTGTGATACTGACAAGCACTTAAACCTTCTCAAGCTGCTTCTTGTCTGGTGACTGGGGGAATGACAAGACTTACTTCCCAGAGCTACTGTTATCATGGAGATAATTCTCAGTGTCTGATTGGCAACTGCAGAGGGAGATGTGTTGCTCACTGTTACTTAGGTGTCATGTCAGCACCCAGTGAGTGAGCAGACCCGGGTCTGTGAGGGTGGCAGGTTTGGGCTAGATTCCTGGCTCTGAGACTGAGGGAAGGTCACTACCCAGATTCACGTCCTCACCCAGAAATACAGGAATAATATAAAATAACACAATATGTTGAGAATTAAGTGAGTTAGCATTTAAGACTGTACTCAATGCAGTTTGGTATGAGCATGGATGATGATGATGATGATGATGATGATGAGCATTTATCATGGTCCAGATTCCATTCTATGATAAGAACTTTGGCTGCTAATATACATTTAATTCACAGAAAAAGACATTTTTTTTTCAGTATG
>NW_006286297.1:11038-17987 GCF_000327345.1 Myotis davidii | reverse complement strand
GAGGAGAGGGGAGAAAGAAAATGCTTTCTAAAAAGGTGCTGACCTGAGGAGAAGCACTCTCACACATGCTCCCACTCCCATCTGTGAAGGAGAGAAGAGGAATAAAGGAATCTCATTTTAATCTCTGTCCAGTGGGACCCAAAGTGGGGATGGAAGGAGACACCTAGCAAGTCCCAGCAAAGGCTGTCCTCATCTTGCTCCTGGTCTTAGGAGCATCAGCCCTTCAGGTGTTTTCATCCCAAGGACAAGGTCCACCTGAGAGGAAATGAAGTGGCAGCCACATCCTCGGCACCTGTAGAGGCAGAATTGCAGAATTGCCAGGTGACGGAAGGGGCGTTTGTGAGGAGGGTGACGGTACATTTCACAAAGTGCTGGTGTAAGAAGTGTCCGTGTCCCATGAGCATTGTGTCTGTGTGTCCGTCCTTATCATGTAACACATAAAACTGTTGTGGTGTGCTCCTGTTACAAAAAGTATTGAAGAGAGAAAAGGAAGTCTGTGTTACTGTAATAGCATGGACTAATCTTGAAAAAAGTTCATCTAATTCAGCATTGATAAGGGATTAATGATCTTCACATGGCTCAGAACAACTGAAGCAGGAGGTATGCTTCTAGAGCCACCCAGCTCTTTCCACAAGTGCCATCTTTGTGGCTGATGCCAAGTCGTGTGCCGGTGGTGAGCACAGGTTTTGGGGTTGGGCAGGGCTTGAATCCCAACTCCATTCCCTTCAATGGGGTGACCTTAGGCAATGGCCTGCCTTTTTGCACCTCCTCTGCAACTGTGGACAATCGTGGGCTTGTGAGAAATGAATGAGGACTGTAAAGCACTTTGAGGACTGAAGGCATCCAACATGTGCTCAATGAAGAGCATAACAATAAGCCAGAGATCACAGACCCCCAGTCCACCCACCGGTAGGTGAGGGCCTGTCACAGGGTTTATCTGGCCACTAGTGAGAACGGCCTTGCTTCATGCCTAAATCATGTCACTCGTTGTTGTCACCCAGGGACTGGGTGTCATTGCCAATGCCAATGCTTTTTATCCTATTGTCTATCTTAGAAAAGAGAAATATTTCTCTGTACCCATGTTTATACCAACATTAGGGAAATGAAAAGGTTAACTCAATGACACTGATAGATGTTCTTAAAGGAAGAAGCAGGTATTATTCCTAAGTGTTTATTATGAAGATAACCAGAATGACTCATTCCTGTGAACTTCTAGTCATTAGAGTTATTTAAACTTGTTGCTGCTGAGTTTTGTGCCATTGAAGGTGAAGGAAAACACAGCTAATGTGGGTGTCAATAAAAATATCCTATATTCATAGAGAATCTCAGGAGAGGTCACCTGGGAAGTCTTTTTCCCTCCCATCTGCATACACCATGGGATGAAAGTAGCAAATTGAAATTTGGATGAATGACTGCAAAAACATAAACGTGTGTTTATAAAAAGTTGCTTAAGAACAGAATGGAGACACCTCACTTTGAAAAATTCCTCGGGGGAAAAATACAAGTTTTATCTCAAAGACCTTTAAGCAATTCAGGAGGCTCAGGTACCTGATAGGTGTGCATGCCTGCATGTTCCTTAGAACTTATTTCTGTGACTAGAAAAGCACCACGATCTGTCTCAAGGAGATCACAGCGCTTCCCCTTCTCCCTGGTCCCACTGAGAGGACGACTTGGGAAGCGATCCTTGTTGCTCTCCTCAGAGCCCCTCTGCAGGTGCAGATAGCAGCGGTTAGTACCCATACGGAACACTGGACACCGTTCATTCCCTGCTCCCTGCTTTATTATGAGGTTTTTCTAAAATTGCTATCAATGTTGTTTCTTAACAGTACAAGGCAGATGATCCCACCTACTAACGTGCTTCTCACAATGAGCATAGTATATGGAGCAACAAATGCAAAACAAGTAAAAAAGGGGGGGCGGTGAGAGGGAGAGGCTGTTACAAGCCATCTAAAACAAATGCATTTCCCCTTGTAGCAGTTCTTACAAGTCAGCATGATCTTAGATGCTGAAGTTCAGGTTTCCAGCAGTTTCCAGCTAAATAAGCAGTTAGGCTGAGCAATAACATGGAGGATTGAGTCCAGTCTTTAGCAGAGTAGCAACTGTCAACTGTAGTAACATAACCACCTCTTAGACATGTTGGGCATCCCTCAGTGACTCCCAAATGTACAGCCTAAATGGTGTAAGGGTGAAACTCACCACCAGTGCTTTTGCTAAAGGCTTCTCTGGACACAGCCCAACACTGGACTTGGACAAGAAAGGAAGCATCTTGTTCCTGAAATT
This sequence comes from Myotis davidii, assembly GCF_000327345.1. Classification (NCBI taxonomy): domain Eukaryota; kingdom Metazoa; phylum Chordata; class Mammalia; order Chiroptera; family Vespertilionidae; genus Myotis; species Myotis davidii. The sequence goes on along the minus strand of NW_006286297.1, from coordinate 15,707 downwards.
AAAGAATTTCTAGTCTTGTCAGCCCATAAACAGAGATAGATAAACCTGAAATATAGGCTGAGTCAATAAGCAGCAAAGCATTTAATATCATACATAAACTACAGACAATGAGAACGTCTGTGGTGATTCCGTGGGAGGGACAGGACTCAGACTGTCAGCTCCCAAGAGCAAGCATCTGCCGTGTGGGTAGATGAACGTTGGGAAGTGAATGGCAGTGTGTTGGGCAGTGTCCTCGGTATGATCACATTTAATCTCCACTTCATGGAAAAGGAAACTTGGACTCAGAGCACAGAAAGGGTTTTGACCGAAGTCACAGTAATGGCTACACTCATCTGCCCTCCTTCTCAGCTCCCAGTGGCCATGTCTCATGACGAGGATTGTCGGAGAAGAGCATCTACTTTGAAGATAGACAAACCTAGGTTCAAATCCCCATTCCTTCATGTTCAGTAATGAGACGACAGGCAAATTCTCTCAGTTTTCTCATCAGACCAATGAGTGTGACATCACCCATCTCTGAGTTGTAGTGAGATCAAATGCACCCGCGTGTGTAAAATGCCCACCTCACACTATGTGCTCAATAAACCAGAGAGGTTATTGTTATTCTGTGAGGGAGAATGGAAAGAGCATAACATTTGTCGAGTGCCTATTTACTATTTGCATACATTATCCATTTCACATGCAGCAGTAAAGCAACTGTTAAAGTATAATTTTTTTTAACAAAGTTAAAATCATGACTCTCTTAAAATGTAAAATAAACATTTCAAGTATTGTACCAAGCTTAATAATTAATTAATGAGGTAACTAGAAAGATATTACAACGCATTCAAAGGAGAATTTAAAAACACACACACACACACATATAGGGAATAAAGAATACTGAGATGAGTTTACAAGTTTATGAAAAATTGGTTGATATCCATAGGGATATCAATTACATCCCACTGGACAAAATTTATTTGCATTTTTATGTTTAAGAATGACTTGTGCTACCACATTTTTTCTATAATTTACAGAGTTGTGAACTAGCTCAAGGACAATGAAAGTGCCCGGCCTATCTATAACCAGATAATCCGGAACAGTTACTCAACACCTTTTTAATTTTTGCTCATTTCAAATCTTTTTGCAATATTTTCCGATTATTGTCCACAGTTACAGTTATGGAAACAGGCTCATAGTGGCTGGGTGATTTGTTCAGAGTCACTAAAAGTATGCAAGGCAATGTCTGGATTCAAACCCATCTTTCATGACTCCACATTAGAGTGGCTTTATTTGAGGGGCTGAGATCTGTTATTTTCTTTTTGTTTAATTTTAGGGGATGAACAACCAATACATCCGACGAGAAGTCTTTTGCTGTGAAACTTGTCACGAGCTCAAAAGCTTCTGGGAAAAAGAAATTAGCAAACAGACTTACTACCGGGAGCTGGAAGAGGATCGTCAGGGAAGGAGCGCCCTGAGGAAGTATGTGGGGGTTTCTCTACTATTTTGAAAGTAGGGTTCCCCAGAAATAGACCAGATATGAATATGGGGAGACTGGATGACTTCATTACCCATTGTTCTGAGAATGCAAGTGATGTGGTAAAGTCACTGCAGCCAAGAAGAAGAAAGAATGAGGGCTCAGGGAGGGGCCACCACTGGCTATGCAGAGCCACAGCAGAAGCACCAGTCCTAATCAGGTTAGGACTGTTAGCTTAATAATTCCAGTGGATTTATTTAGTCTATAGATGTGGTCCCTAGCTGCCTGGTCCCTTTCCGTGGGATGATTTAGGACAGAGGAAATATGGCTTCACATGGGACAATTAGGTAATAGGTAGTTGGGGTCACAGAGCAGGATTGAATTAGATGCTTAGCAGCCAAGATTTTGCTCTCTTTAAGAGAGGGCAAGTCCTGAAACGGGCAGTCTTTCTGTGGCCAGCAAGCTTTCCAAGATGTCAGAATATCATAAAGTATAGAAAATTAAAGACATGTTAAACTCCTCTACCCATTCAGTCTTACTACAATCTACACCAGCGTTTCTCAACCTCAGCACATTTGACAGGTAGGACCAGATAATTCTTGTTAACTATCTCCCAACATAAACAAATGTGCCCTGGAAGGCATTGTCACCCCATTGAGAACCAATGACTTGTAGATAAAATGAGCATCCTATATAATAAAAGGGTAATATGCATATTGACCCTATTGGTGGAACAACCAGAACGACCACTCGACCAGTCACTATGAGGCTCACTGACCACCTCTCGGTCTCTTTCGCTGGCCGGCAGGCTCCCATCACCCAATGGCAAATGGGAAACCGGGGGTGGGTAGCGGGGGATACAGGCGGCGCCAGGCCAAGGACCCCACTGATTGCCCCACACACAAAAGGCGACCCATGGCAGGGGCAAGGCTGGCGATCGGGCAGGAACAGCCGACCTCTCAGTTTCTCTCCCTGGCAGGCAGGCTCCAATCACTCAATGGCTAATAGGGCAGTGGGGGGCAGGGGCCGGGCCAGCTGTGGGCAGCTAGGGAAGATGCCTAGATGGCAGTCTAGGCCTAGGGACTGTACCCATGCATGAATTTTGTGCTCTGGGCCTCTAGTTTTTATATAAATAACAATGAGGGTCTCTTGTTTATATCTGGATGAACTACAAAATATCTTTCCTGTTACCATCCCCGGCACATGAGATTATACTAAATTTCAGAATTGTGTCAACAGGTAAGTGTGAATGTGGAAGATCCCATGTCTGGGGTTATACATATTAAGATCTGTGGGGGAAGGCTAGTGTGGTCTTTTCCTCATTGGCAAATGAACTTGTGTTCTAGCCAAAGGAGTTCGCTCAGAGGGGAACATGTCCTTATGTGAGAAGACATGTGTCAACATTGCTGAGGAAAAGAAGCAGCACCTGCCTGCACATGTGCAGAGCCTTGTAGCACACGAATCAGCTCAGTTTTTCAAGGACTCTCTATGTTTTCTCTCCCTAAAATAGGAGCAGCCCAGCCAAGTGGTCTGTTTGCTGAGATGTCCACTCACAAGAGGAGTGGCGGCTGGGACTTCTGCTAGTCAGCAAGGCACCATGCCTCCATGTTTGTGAGCATGCCAAGCTGAAAACAAGTGTAATTTCCATGTGCTGAGTCAACATGAACTTATAAAAACCTTTCTTAGCCCCTGAAGGGAAATAGCCTGACTCCACACCCAAACATGAGCTCTGCCACCAACCCAGCTTCATGCCCATGTAATGTGAAAACCAAGCTCTTCTGCATGCTGGAGCCCACATGTCAGAATATCCAGTCCTGGAGATTCCATGAGAGCAAGAAGTGTTTGTGGTGGGGTCCTGACCATCTTCCTCCACTCAGTCCTGGTCCATAAGCTCACGGAACCAGATGCCAGTAAGAACCCTGTACTGCAGCTTCCCTTCCAGGAGCTCTGGGTGCAATATTGAAAGCAAAACTTGCAATATGGTCTGATTTGGCCAAAATATTTGTGTATATGCACACATATAAAGTTTACCTGTATGTATAGGAAAAAGGATAGAAGAAAATACACTCAGGTATTAAGAGTGGTAAAATTTGACTCTTGGGATGGCAGTGTGTGTGCTCTATTTTCTCCCAGGTTTCTATAACAATACTGTACCATTTTGTAATTAGAGAAATAAAATATAGAAAAGGCCACCAAATGCAAATGGTGCATAAAACAAATGCCTTAATTCTCCAGGCTCCTACATGCCACAGAAATGACCCCGTCAAAGTTGAGTTAGTTTGCTCCTCTTCCATAGGAAAAATAATAAATCTTTTAAAATGTGAATTTTGATTAAAAATGGTGGTCGCATAAGTGGATGCTACACAGACACACTCCCAGGACCAAACTGGAAATACAACTAAAATTTTAAAAAAACAACCATCCTGAATAACCAACTGAAGACTAGCTGGAGAGAACCCTGATAACCAAGGATGGAAAGTGGAGACCACACAGAGACTGGTAGGAAGGGTGGAGGTGGAAAAGGACTGGCTGGGCTCCCACAGACAGCAGCTGAAGTCCTGAAGAGATAGCTCATCTGTGGGGTTTTCTGCTGTGGGGTCTAATCCCCAAGCTGGGCCCCAGCACAGAGCACTAGAACTGAGAAAGGTACTCACATAACCCAGCTGTGAAAAGCACTAGGGCTGTTGTCTTCCAGGGAGAGTCAACTGGAAATGTAGACACCCTCTTAAAGGGCCCACACACAAAATGTCATGTGCAGCCACTCATCTTGGGCTACAGCAGAGGGAAGACAGAGTGGACTGAAGCTGTGTAAACATAAGCCAAGGTTGAGGGCTCTGGGGTTTCCTGTTCTGAGTCATTCCCTCACACCAGAAAATACTAGACTTAAAAATGCGTTCAGCAAAATAGCAGGATACAAAATCAACATTCAGAAATCAATGGCATTTTTACACACCAATAATGAATTCTCAGAAAGAGAAACTAAAAAAGGTATCCCAATTACCATTGCAACTACAACAACAACAAAATAAGATATTAAGAGACCTCGGAATAAACTTAACCAAGGAGGTAAAAGACCTATTCTTTTTTTTTATTTTTTTTTTATATATTTTTTCCTCTTTGACATGACCAGTTTACCTTTCATCATTTCTGTCTTATGGCTTAGCCCAATAAAACACCCTACAGTTCATCATTTGTGTGAATAAGCATCACTCTGCA
>NW_006286297.1:6914-9647 GCF_000327345.1 Myotis davidii | reverse complement strand
GCTCCCCTCGAGTTCCAACCGAGCCCAGACAGTCCTGCCTCTCCCGTTTGAATCTGCGTCCCCAGCGACTCACCCGGATCTGGAGCTCAAAGTCCACGACTCCCTCCCAATTGTAAACACTCGCGCCCTCCGCGCCGCCAGCCCCGCTCCGCGCGCACTCGGTACCTGAGAATTTCACTTCAGCACTGCGGCCCCTCTGAGTCTGGATATAATATTCTCTTTACTCCTAGTTGTAGAATTTCCACTCAGCCAGCCCGCCTGTGTTTCTGGATGTTGTGGGTCCCTGGTTCAAGCTTAATTTGAATTGGTTGTTCAAGGCGGCAATCTCCGGCGTTAACCTATGCCGCCATCTTCGGTCGTCTCCCTAAAAGACCTATTCTTGTAAAACTATAGGACATTGTAAAAAGAAATAAAGGAAGATACAAACAAATGGAAGCATATACCATGTTTATTAATTAGAAGAATTAACATCATTAAAATATTTATCTACCCAAAGCAATCTATAGATTGAACACCATCTGTATTAAAATACTAGTGGCATACTTCACAGAGTTGGAACAAATACTACAAAAATTTATATGGAACCATAAAAGATCCCAAAGAGCTGCAGCAATATTGAGAAAGAAGAACGAAGTAATAGGGATCTCAATACCGGATATCTAGCTATATTACAGAGGCATTATAAACAAGACATCGGGTACTGTCACAAAACAGGCATATAGACCAATGGATCAGAACAGAGACCCAGAAATTGGCCCACACCATTATGTCATTAATATTTGACAAAGGAGGCAAGAACATACAATGGAATAAAGACAGCATCTTTTAAAAAAAATAGTGTTGGGAAAACTGGACAGACACATGCAAAAAGATGAAAGGAGACCACCAGCTTACACCATACACAAGAATAAACTCAAAATGGATAAAAGACTTAACTGTAAGGCGTGAAACCATAAAATGTTAGAGGAGAACATAGACAGTAAAATCTCAGACATCTCACATAGCAATATGTTTACAGATACATCTTATAGGGCAAAGGAAACTATGGAGAAAATAAGTAAATGGGACTACATCAAAATAAAAGCTTCTGCACAGCAAAAGAAACCAGCATCAAAATGGAAAGGGAACCCACTGTATGGGAGAACATATTTGCCAATGATACATCTGATAAGGGGTTAATATCCAAAATATATAAAGTACTCATACAATCAACAAAAGGAAGACAAACAATCCAATTAAAAAATGGACAGAAGACCTGAATAGACATTTCCCCAAAGAGGACCTACAAATGGCCAAGCGACATGAAAAAATGCTCAAAGTCACTAATCATCAAAGAAATGCAAATTAAAACCACAATGAGATATTATTTCACACCTGTCAGAACAACTATCATAAAAAAATCTACAAACAAGTCCTGGTGAGGATGTGGAGAAAAGGGAACACTACTTCACCGCTGGTGGGAGTGCAGATTGGTGCAGCCACTGTGGAAAACAGAATGGAGTTTCCCCAAAAAATTAAAAATGGAACTTCTGTTTGACCCAGAGATCCCACTTCTGGGAATATATCCTAAAAGCCCCAAAAGAGCAATGAAAAGGAATATATGCACCCCTATGCTCATAGCAATGTTGTTTATAATTGCTAAGACTGACTTGGGGTTGCTTTTGTTCTTCTCTTTCTAGTCCCTTATAAAGTGATGGTAGATTATTTACTTGGGATTTTTCTTGTTTCTTGAGATAGGCCTGTAATGATATAAACTTCCCTCTTATTACTGCTGTCACTGAATCCCAGAGGTTTTGATATCTTGTAATGTCATTCTCATTTGGCTCTATATATCTTTTGAACTTGCCTTTTATTTCTTCTTTGATCCAGCCATTTTTTCAGTAATATGTAGTTTAATCTTCACGTATTTGTGGGTTTCTTTATGTCCTTTTTGCAGTTGATTTCTACTGTCAAGGCATTATGGTTAGAGACTGTGCTTGGTATAATTTCAATCCTCTTGAATTTGTTGATGCTAATTTTGTGACCAACATATGGTCTATCCTTGAGACTGTCCCATGTGCACTGGAAAAGAATGCATCATCTGATTTTATGGGATGCAAGGTTCTGTAAATGTCAATAATGTCCATGTGGTCCAGTGTTTCATTTAAGGCCAATATCTCTTTAGTGATTTTCTGTTTGGTTGATCTGTCTAGAGCTGTCAATGGAATACTAAGGTCCCCAATTATCATTGTGTTTTGATCTGTTTCTCCCTTTAGTTCTGTGAATAGTTTTTTATACATTTCGGTCCTCCCTGGTTGGGTGCATATATATTAAGAAGTGTTATGTCTTATTGATGTAGTGTTCCCTTTATCATTATAAAGTCTCCATCTTTGTCACATGTCATCTTTGTTTCTTAAAGTCTATTTTGTCAATTGTAAAGATGGCTACACTTGCTTTCTGTGGCTGTTGTTTGCTTGGAGAGTTATTTTTCACCCTTTTGCTTTGGATCTACCTTTGACTTTGCAGCTTAGATCTGTCTCTTATAGGCAGCACACGGTTGGGTTTTGTTTTTTCTCCACTCTCTACTCTGTGCCTCTTTATTGGTGAATTCAGACCATTTCCATTTAGGCTAATTATTAATACACTAGGGGCCGAATACACGAAATTTGTGCACTGGGGGGTAGGGGGGTGTCCCTCAGCCCAGCCTGCCCCCTCTCACATACTGGGAGCCCTCAGGGGATGTCCTAGTGATGG
>NW_006286297.1:3277-6863 GCF_000327345.1 Myotis davidii | reverse complement strand
GTCTTTCATATAATAATTTATTTATTATTTTTTTATCCTCACCTGAGGATATGTTTCCATTGATTTTTAGAGAATGTGGAAGAGAAAGGGAAAGACAGAGAGAGACATCTAAGTGAGAGGAATACTTTGATTGGTTGTCTCCTGCAGGAGCCCTGACCTGGGCCCCGGCCAGGGAGGAGCCTGCAACCCAGGTACATGCCCTTGGTCAGTATTGAACCCAGACCCTGCCATCGGCAGGCTAAGGCATTATCCACTGAGCCAAACCAGCTAGAGCAGGATATAACATTTCTTAGCCCTCCAGCAGCGGACCTTCGTTTTTTTCGCCAGGAATGTGGTGAAAAACCCTAGATCACCTTTTTGAATTCTTATTACCCAAGTTACTAAGAATATTACCAGTGGCATACAGGAAGCTTAACCAATGAGAGGTCAGAAAAGGTGTTTCCTCTGTAGTTCAATCCAATTTCTGGCATGCACCCCACCCCCACCCCGCCCCAGGCCTGACGCCTCTGGCCCAGGCTTCAGGCCTGGGCAGGGGACACCTGATCTTCCCCCTGATCACTGTCTCTGCCCTCACCCAGGCCTGACGTCTTGGCCAGAGGCATCGACCCCCATCACCCTCCCATTGCAGGATTGGCCCCTTGCCCAGGCCTGACGCCTCTGGCCCAGGCTTTAGGCCTGGGCAGTGGACCCCCATCTCCCCACCAATCACCAGCTCCGCCCTCACCCAGGCCTGATGCCTTGGCCAGAGGCGTTGATCCCCATCACCCTCCCATTGCCCAATTGGCCCCTTGCCCAGGCTTGACGCCTCCGCCAGAGGTGTCAGGCCTAGGCAGAGGATCCCCATCTCCCCCTGATCACCAGCTACACCCCCCGCCCAAGCCTGATGCCTCTGGCCCAAGCATCAGGCCTGGGCAGGGTACACCCATCTCCCCCCCGATCACCGGCTTCTGGGCAGCTTCTGGGGCTTCTGGGGCTGGCCTGCAGCCCGGGATGGTGGCTTGCACTGGTGGCTGCACTGTCCTACCCTGCCTACAGTATGCAAATTAGCCGCTGTCTTTGTTGGTGGTTAATTTGCATATTATGCTGATTAGCCAATGGGAGGCGTAGTGAAGGTACAGTCAACTACCACGTTTGTCTATTATTAGATAGGATGAGGATTTCCTATAGCCATTTTACCTTTTGTTTTCTGGTAGTTCTGGGCCTTCATTATTCCTTTTCCTTTATGTTTCCGTTGTTTTCGTTTGATATTATTCCATACATCTTTGCTGTTTCCTCTTTTTTTAAGCTATATGTCCTGGTTGGGATTTCTGTGTGTGGTTACCATCCTATATAATAAAAGGGTAATATGCAAATCAACCAAAGGGTGGAACAACCAATCACTATGATGTGCATTGACCACCAGGGGGCAGAAGCTCAATGCAGGAGCTGCCCCCTAGTGGTCAGTGCGCTCCCACAGGGGGAGCGCCCCTCAGCCACACCCGGGCTGACAGCTGGCTAGTGCAGCGGGAGCCTCTCCTGCCTCCACGGGATGTCCAACTGTGGCTTAGGTCCACTCCCCACCATCAGTCAAATATCCCCCAAGAGCTCCCAGACTGCTAAAGGGTGCAGGCCAGGCTGAGAGCCCCCAACCCCAAGTTCATGAATGTCTGTGCACCAGGCTTCTAGCTAGATTTATAAAAAATTGAGTTGTATATACACTGTAATTTGTTTTTTTTTATTTTCATTTTTAGTGCATCTGATCTTCATCTTTCTTAGCCACTTCAGACCTGTCACCCCTCGTCTTTTATATTTTTGTTGTCACAAATTCTCCCTGTTTATGTTGTAAGTTTTTGGGATCTTACTTATAGTGTCGTGGCTTTATGGTCTTTGTTTCAAGTAGAATAATTCCTTGAGTATTTCCTGCAATTGAGTTTTCTGGTGATAAAATCCCTCAGCTTTTGTATGTCTGGGAACATCTTTATTTCTCCTTCATATTTAAAGGATAATTTTGCTAGATATATTATTTGTGGCTGGTAATTTCTCTCAGACGTTTGAATATTTGGTACCATTTTCATCTGGCATGTAGAGTTTCTGCTGAGAAGTTGGATGAAATTCTGATGAGTTTTCCTTTGTAGGTCAACTTCCTTCTTTTCCATGGCTCCTTGATAATTTTTTCTTTGTCATCAATTTTAACAGCTTTAATACAAAATACCTTGGAGAGGAACTCTTTGGATTGACATAATTAGGTGTTCTGATTACTTCTTGGATTCAAGGATCTAGTCTTTCTATGGTTTTGGGAAGTTCTCACCCACTATTCGTTTTAATAGACTCTCCATTCCATGCTCCCTCTCTTCCTCCTCCACAATGCCTATAATTCTAATATTGCCTTTTCTGATGGAGCCAGATAGCTCCTGTAGAGCTCTTTAATTTTTCTTTATGCTTAGGTCTCTCTCTTCTTCCCTATGCATCATTTCTTGCTTCATATCTTCAATATCATTAATTATTTCCCCCATCTTTTTGCTTCTGTTTTCTATACTCACTAGTTTACTCTCCATCTCTTTAATTGCACTCTTTATTTTCAGAATTTCTGATCAATTAATTTTTAAAATTCCAATCTCTTTGGTAAAGTGCTCATTTTATTTATTGATTTGTTTTCTGGGTGCACTGAATTCCCTGTTGATATTTTCTTGCATCTTGTTGAGTATTTTCAGAACTGCAATCTTGAAATCTCTGTCATTTATATCACATATTTCCATGTGTTCTAGTGTGTTTTCTGGGGATTTTTCATTTCCTTTCTGATCATCATTACTGTGAATTTTCATGGTACTTGCTGCCCTCCTTTGCTTACACATTATCTCTGAAGAGGTCTTTCTACTATTTTCCAACAGATGGCACTGGATTGGAAGATATTTTACCTCTGTGGTCTTCCAGTCTTGAATCTCTGCAGCTTCCATAGGCAGTACAGCTGCACTGCTTGGGGGTGGTATTTGTTTTGCTCTCATCATAATGGCAACCCCTGACCTTCGTGGGGTCCTGACAACACCTGTTTTGACTTTCATTATGAGAATTTTTTGTTTTGTTGTTAATCCTTACCCAAGGATATTTTTCCATTGATTTTTAGAGAGAAGAGCAGGTGTGAGACAGAGGGAGAGAAACATCAATGTAAGAGAGACACATCAATTGATTGCCTCCCACACTCACCCCAAGCCGGGTACATGCCCTTGAGTGGAATCAATCTCATGATCCTTCCTTCCAAGGGCCTATGCTCTAACCACTGAGATAAACATGCTAGGGCAAGACTTTTTGTTTTGTTTTCATATTTTTCTTTCTTGTGTGTTTTTCCCGGTGGGTTTTTGGTGTTTGTTTGTTTGTTTTGATAATTCTATGAGGTGGGTGGTATCTCCTTGTGGTTTTAATTTGCTTATATTAAATTATGTTAAGCATCTTTTATAGGCTTGTTTGTCATCCACACAACTTCTTTGGTAAAATGTCTGTTCAAATTTTTTACCAGTTATATATTTAGTCATTTATTTTCATCTCATTGAGTTTGGGATTTTATATATTCTGGAACCAAGTCCATGAATATGTGATTTTTAAATATCTTCCC
>NW_006286297.1:1587-2525 GCF_000327345.1 Myotis davidii | reverse complement strand
AACCCCCAAGCCCAGCATCCTTTCTGTCCACTTACTGAGCAGGACACTCAGTTTGCTCTCCCATTTACATGCGAGTCCTTCCTGTGCTCATGGAGGGTCCTACCCAAGGCGTCCTCCCTGCAGGAGGAGGGTGACTGCCAATGGGATAGGAAGCTCCGGTGGTTTAATATAAAAGCTCCTGGAACTAGCACTCCCCCCGCTCCACAGATCCACGCAGTGCAGCTTATTTCCACATTTCCTTCTCCTTGTGAAAGCAGAATGCCTTCCCTAAGCTGCCAGAGTGCAATGATCCTGTTGGGAATCTGGCTTCCTGAGTCTTTTGGGCAAACAGTCATATAATCTTTGCTTCTTGTCTCCTCTGTGCGTGAAGACAAAAATGCAACCACTTACAGAAATAAAGCAATTAGTGTAAAGAGATGTGGTTTGAAAATAAACTAAACTAATTTATTTTCTCTTCGTATGATTTGAATTGCTTTTTTTCATAAACATGCTTAATTAGAAATAAGCAGTGAAAACAAGATAATGCTCAGTACACTTGGTTGCGGTGCCCTCGCTGGTGTGTGCCTTGTGCTAATTCCCCGTCTTGGTTAGTTCTCAGCTGCAATAGCAATACCAGCTCCAGTTGTCCCCAGACATGTTCTGGAATTTCAAGCCACCCTCACTGTTGCTCCTCTCAGGCCCAGGTCATGGTCACAGAGCAGGAGGGATTCCAGCAGCCACTAGGGCTCCTCTGCCCAGGGATTCGCACTAGGGGAAAGGAGCATAGTGGGAACCCTGGGCGCCACGGAACCCAGATGGCCAGAGGTACAGGGGGTGAGGTGGCAGATACTCTGAGAAAGGCTAGGGATGCCATGTGGGGGTATAAACTGCTCCCCCTGGAAAACTGGAAGAGCTCGTCATGGCTGAGAGAGCAGTGAGTGCCCTGGGGGCTAGAGAGG
>NW_006286297.1:0-327 GCF_000327345.1 Myotis davidii | reverse complement strand
GAGAGGAAGGGAGAGGAAGAGAGAGATAGAAACATCAATGATGAGAGAGAATCATTGATTGGCTGTCTCTTGCATGCCTCTCACTGGGGATCAAGACTGCAATCCAGTATGTGCCCTTGACTGGAATCAAACTGGGACCCTTCAGTCCGCAGGCCAACGCTCTATCCACTGAGCCAAACAAGCTAGGGCCCCTTTCTTCTCTATCATCAGCAACGCCGGTATCCCCTAGCCCATGTTAATAGCCCACTATGTGTCCTCATGCAGGTTTCTCTGTGCTCACATACACACTCACACTAACACTCACACATCACATAAACTGTGCATCTA
>NW_006286296.1:0-642 GCF_000327345.1 Myotis davidii | reverse complement strand
AAGAAAAAGAATAGCAAAAAATATGAAAGGAAAGATGGAAAAATAAGGAATGAGGAATGTAAATGGCAAAAAATAGAATAAGAAAAGAGAAAAATCCTATCTACTAAAGAAGAAATATGCTAATTGACCCTCACGCCATCACAAAATATGGTGGTGCACACAGCCAATAAGGAGAGAATATGCTAATTGACTGTCCCACCTTCAAAGATGGAGGCACCCACCGTCACAAGATGGTGGCATCCACTGTCACAAGATGGTCGCACCCAGTCCGCTTAGCCCCGCCAAGGTGGCAGGCATGTGGCAAGGTCAATCCTGCTCCCAGGATGGTGCACAGGCAAGCTTTGGAAAGTGGCTGCCTAGCTGCCCAGAGCCGTTGAGGCTCAGGTAACCAGGGCCAGCCAAGGCTTGGGCTGCTGGCAGTGGCAGCAACAGAGATGTGATGGAGGTGTTGCTTTTCCCTGATCGCCCACAGACTTCCTGCCCCTGAGGACTCCCAGACGATGAGAGGGGGCAGGCAGGGCTGAGGGACCCCCATTCCAGTGCATGAGTTTTCATGCACTGGACCTCTAGTAAGAAATATAAAAGGCAATAGGGGAAAAAAAGAAATTTAAAATATAATGAAAAGAATAAAAAGGAAAAATT
>NW_006286295.1:42463-43041 GCF_000327345.1 Myotis davidii | reverse complement strand
TTGATTCCCAGGATGCAGGAACACTGGTTTGTTCTTTCCCCACGGCCTGTACTCATTCACATTTCCTCAGCCACCTGTGTGAGCACCATGTTCTTCACCATCCTCCACCTTCAACGGACCCCGCCCCCCACCCCCACATTGCAACCACCACACACCCAGACAAACCTTCTCATCACCACCGTCATCACCGAAATAACACATCCTGTCCAAGATGGCTCTGATGAGTTGCTCCTGCCAGCGGTCATCGTCAATAGCCACTAATGACCTACTCAAAAACTGAGGAAGAAGAAGGGAGAAGAGGACCACAAAGGTCAGTGGTAGGCTGTTCTGCCCCATAAAAGTGGGGTCAAGATGTAGCAAGAGCCATAGCCGGTTTGGCTCCGTGAATGGAGCATCGGACTGCGGAATGAAAGGTTCCAGGTTTGATTCCAGTCAAGGGCATGTACCTTGGTTGCAGGCACATCCCCAGTGTGGGTGTGCAGGAGGCAGCCAATCAATGATTCTCTCTCATCATGGATGTTTCTATCTCTCCCTCCCTTCCCCTTCCTCTCTGAAATCAATGAAAATATATAGAAAAT
>NW_006286295.1:39683-41795 GCF_000327345.1 Myotis davidii | reverse complement strand
ATTGTAGTTCTCCTCACCCCAAGGAAGGTCCATCCTGCACCTGGGGATGCCATTTCTTTTGGAGTCTGGCACTGTCCCAGCTTCATTCACACCCCTGCTAACCAAGCCCTTACCATCTAGTATCTCCAACATCTGTGGGATCACCTTCCTCCACAGCTGGCCAACACTGTGGTTTATCACAGGATGCAGAGAAGTGATAGGATGCAGGGCAGATAGTAGCCTCAGAGAGCTTGTACCAAACTCCTTTTCCCGGTAGGGCTTCCGGGAACACATCTGAGAAGCAAGCAGGAGGCAGAGAAAATATTTAAAAGAACATCTAGTATCTCCAACATCTGTGGGATCACCTTCCTCCACAGCTGGCCAACACTGTGGTTTATCACAGGATGCAGAGAAGTGATAGGATGCAGGGCAGATAGTAGCCTCAGAGAGCTTGTACCAAACTCCTTTTCCCGGTAGGGCTTCCGGGAACACATCTGAGAAGCAAGCAGGAGGCAGAGAAAATATTTAAAAGAAGAGAAGAAAGAAAATGAAAGCAAATCCATAGAATGGTAGAGCTGGAGCTTAGGCCCAGCCCATTCTTTGTCACCTGTTGAACTCCTACATCCTCCCAGATGCTCTGGAAACATCTCCTCTTCTGTGATGCCTTCCTGCCTCCTGGAGACCATGTCAGCCTGTTGCTCTTCTAAGTCCCGTTGCACCTTATGTATTCATCTATTAGTACATTTGTCACAGTGGACTATAGATAGCTATTCCCACACTTGTCTTCCCCACTAAGTCCCCACCTCAAGGGTAGGTGTACATTTGTCATTCCAAGTGTGCATAATGTCTAGCACATAATGTCTGGGCTAACAGAGAAACTCAAAGCAGAGATCCAGAAAGGTATGTGGGCTTGTCCACGGTCAAAAGAGAGCAGCTCAGGATAAGGCCACATAGGAGAAAGGCAAGCCTTTCCCATTGCCCACATCCTCATCTCGAGGCATCACCACTATGCTCCCAGGTCTCTCCTCCATGCTCTTTGGCCCCTATCTCATTATTCCATACCCAGCATAATGCCTGAGACAAAATAGTAACCAGCTCTTTGTGAAATGAGTGGATGGATGGGTGGGTTGATGAGTGGATGGAAGAATATATGATTGTGGAACTCATTCTGGCAGCACTTACCACAAGATGGGTCAGGAGTCTCTGAGGGGAAACATATTTGGTAGCTAAGTTAGAGAGAGGATAAAAGAAGAGGACAGAGTCAGTGCACACTTCAGGATGCTCAACCCCCAGCCTCCACTGGCAGCTCCCCATCAGTACTTCAGAGGAGGAGAAAGAGCAAAGAGGAGAGGGAACATCAGTGTCAATGCCACAGGAGCTGTGACATTTTGATTCAGACTAAAACACAAACCATTACATCTTCAGCCTTTAAAAAACACACATACATCAATGATATGCTGAACAGACATCCTAACTCTAACCCTACGTCCCACTGGGGTTAGAGGTCAGGGATCGGGTGAGCACGGAGTGAGGCTCAGAGTTAGGGCAAAGGAAGAACTAAGGGTTAGGAGTGTGTGTATTCATTACATTGCAATTAGCAATGTTTGTACATCTTGACTCGAGTGTTTTATAATAAGGAGTGAAGGCAAGAAGTAACTGTGACTTTGAGAGGTATTCCCTTTTCATTCATGAGGCCAAATGGCCTAAAGTAGTTGCCTTACTCTTCCCATCATGGCCCAAGCATGGGACCTACAACCCCGCCTCCAGCATCCTCTTCATCCTCTTCCCCACACCCATCACCCCTGCAGTGTCTCAGCCAGCCCCCAACTCCAACACTGCATGCCCACAAATAGACTTAATTTTCACAGTGAGCACCTATCCACAGGCTGCCCACCCTTCTACTTACGATCCTGGTGAAAGCTGCTGAGGTAAGGAACCTGGCCCAGGGAACAGGCCTTCAGAGCCATTTGTGTGGCTGCCTTACACAGAGGCACGAAGGCCAAGGTGTTGTTGGGCTCACACACCAACGTGACCAGTTTGGGCAAAGATACCTGGCAGGAGATGTGGCAAGAATTTCAATGCCAAGCCCCAAGTCAGCCCGTCATCAGTCTCCAACCCCAAGACCTTGTCTCC
>NW_006286295.1:36027-38944 GCF_000327345.1 Myotis davidii | reverse complement strand
TCAGACTCCACAAGCTTGATGACATAGCTGATTAGAGGTTTCCCCTGGGGCAAGGCCAAGTAGTTATGCTGACCCAGCATCTCAATGAAGTTCATGAGGACCTTAAGCACCTGTGGAGTCACAGACCATCACATGACAAGACAGAAAGGAATGTCAGGGACTGCTAGTGTGACCCTCCATAATCCAGGTGAGGACACAGAGGACCAAGGCAGGTGAGGGGATCAGATCTCCTGACACTAATCCCAGTGAGACTCTACAGCGGGCTCGCAATAATGACAGACCACAAGCCACTAACCATGACCACTTCTGTACTTTGCCCAGAAGTTCTAACCCCTTCAGCTCCCACCACCTCCCTGGAGAACTCTAAGTACTTAGCTTGCCCTCACCTTATTTCCCCAGAGATATGAAAATTAGCAGGAGTGTGGGATTGGGGGAGAATCTGAGTCCAGGAAAGTCCCATGGTCTGGCCTTCCTAGGGAAAGCCAGGAACAAATCCCACAAGTCCTGAGGGCCCATCCCTCAAGGTTCCAAGCTTTCCATTAACCTTCTAAAAATGTATTTTTAGAGATGATGCCATTGTTGTGCATTTGGTACCCCAAATAGCTGCTCCCCTCCACTCCCGTTCCCCTATCCTTTGTGATCCAGAACTGAAGCTGTCTCTGCTGTCTCCAGCCCTGTCTGAAGAGCTTGTTAAAAAATATGGTTTCTCACAAAATATTGTGTCAGCAATTTGAAAGGTAAGGTAGCAGAAAACACCTACTTAGAACAGCAAGAAAAAAAAATGAGGATAGTTTAGGGGCATCTGGAACAACATCACGGGAAGTGCAGAGAGTCCCAAACATGATGAACCCAAAGGGGCCCACACTAAAACACATCATAATTAAATGCAGAAGGTTAAAGACAGAGAATCTTAAAATCAGCAAGAGAAAAACAGTTAGTTACCTAAAGGTAGCTCCCATAAGACTGTCTGCTGATTTCTCAATGAGAACTTTGCTGGCCGGAAGGGACTGGCAAGATATATTCAAAGTGATGAAAAGCAAAACCTACAATCAAAATCACTCTAACCAACAAGGCTGTCCTTTAGAATCCAAGGAGAGAAAAGGCTTCCAAGACAAGAAAAAGCTAAAGGAGTTCATCAACACCAAACCAATATTACAAGAAACGTTAAAGGGACTTCATTAAGGAGAAGAAGAAAAGAATATCAAAAATATGAATAATTAAATGGCAATAAGTACATATCTATCAACAATTACTTTAAATGCAAATGAATTAAGTGCTCCAATCAAAAGACATAGGATGGTTGAATGGATAAGGGAACACCACTTCAGGTCAAAAGACACATACACAGACTGAAAATAAAGGGGTGGAAAAAGGTATTTCTTGAAAATGGTAACAAAACTAAAATAGCTGGAGTACCAATACTAATATCAGACTAAATAGACTTTAAAACAAAGACTATACAGAGAGCCAAAGGAGGACCCAGCAATTTCACTTTTGGATATTTATCTGAAGAAACCCAAAATGCTAAATTGAAATGTCATATACATCCATAAGTTCCTTGCAGCATTATTTATAACTAGAGGTCTGGTGCACAAAAATTTGTGCACTCAGTGGGGGGAGGGTCCCTCAGCACTGCCTGTGCCCTCTCACAGTCTGGGACCCCTTGGGGGATGACCACCTGCTGGCTTAGGCCTGCTCCCCAGGGGATTGGGCCTAAGCTGGCAATCAGACATCCCTCTGGCAGCCTGGAAGCCCTTGGGGGATGTCCACTTGCCAGTGGGGAGAAGACCTAAGCTGCAGTCAGACATCCTTAGTGCTGCTGAGGGAGCAGGAGAGGCTCCCACCACCACTGCTGTACTGGCAGCCATCAGCCTGGCTTGTGGCTGAGCAGAGCTCCCCATGTGGGAGTGCACTGACCACCAAAGGGCACCTCCGGCATTGAGCGTCTGCTCCCTGGTGGTCAGTGTGTGTCATAGTGACCAGTCATTCTCAGTCTTTCTGCTGTTAGGGTCAGTTTGCATATTACCCTTTTATTATACAGGATAGAGGCCTGGTGCATGGGTAGGGGCCGGCTGGTTTGCCTGCAAGGGTGACCCGGATAAGGATGGGGGTCTCACTTGGGTGCCTGGCCAGCCTGGGTGAGGGGCTGATGGCTGTTTTCAGGCTGGCCAGGGACTTAAGCTCACAGACTCCTCTTTTTTTTTCTTTTTTTTAAATATTTTTATTCATTTCAGAGAGGAAGGGAGAGGAAGAGAGAGATAGAAACATCAATGATGAGAGAGACTCATTGATCGGTTGCCTCCTGCACGCCCCTACTGGGGATCAAGCCTGCAACACAGGCATTTGTTCTGACTGGGAATCAAACCCAGGACCGCTTGGTCCATGGGGCAACACTCAACCCACTAAGCCACCACAGCTGGGCTCTTTTTTTTTTCTGGGATTTATTTACCTTCTATAATTGAAACTTTGTTGCCATCACAGGAGCTGAGAGCCGGCTCCTACTCGCTCCAGCTCTGAGGCAACAGCCTGCTGAAAGCAGGTATCTGGGGTTTGTTTAGCTTCTATAATTGAAACTTTGTTCCTTTTGGAGCGCAGAGCTGGGCCGTGGCAGGCAGGAAACTTGGCTTCCTCCATCACTGGAGCATGAAAGCCTGCTCACTTCAGCTGCATGGCCTCCGGCCGCCATATCGGTTGGGTTAATTTGCATATCCACTGACTAGCCAATGGGATGCATAGCGAAGGTATGGTTAATTACCATGTTTGTCTATTATTAGATAGGATAGCCAAGATCTGGAAGCAACCTAAGTGTCCATCAATAGAGGAATGGGTAAAGAAGAAGTGGTGCATATATACAATGGAATATGACTCAAACCTTAAAAAGAATGAAATCTGGCCATTGGCAGTATGGATAGAGCTA
>NW_006286295.1:34144-35897 GCF_000327345.1 Myotis davidii | reverse complement strand
CTCATATGCACAGAAAACATTTTGATAGTTGGCAGATGGGAGGGGAGTGGGTGGATGGATGAAAATTGAAGGAATTCAGAAGTACAAATTGGCAATTATACAATAGTCATGGGATGTAAAGTACAGCACAGGGAACATAGTAATTTTGTAATAACTATGCTGGGTGTACACTAGATTTATAGGGGTGATCACTTCATAAGTTATTTAAATAAATGTCTAATCCCTAGGATGTACACGTGAAACTAATATAATATTGTATATCAACTGTAATTGAATAAAATTTTTAAAGAAAGAATTTACCAATATATGTATATAAAGAAAACAGAAGCATATATTGATAATATATATATATATCTTCTCAGACCTCATGCAAGATGTGATGTTTCAGGACATCTCTCCCTAACCAAACTGTGGATTCTCTGGGGGCAAAATTAATATCTTTCAGAGCTCCATGTCCCTACTGGGCTCACCATAGTATTGCCCACAGAAAAGGCTCAGAAAATAGGAAGCAACCACCTGTTCAATTCTCAAACGTTTCTCAGGTTTTGACAAGCCCAAATGTAACCCATGGGCAGAAGTCTGAGGCCAGAACTAGATTGGCAAGGGGGCCTTACCCATCTCTTCATTCCCCCACACCTTCCCCTCTCCATCTTACCACACCTCAGGTTCTCAAAACAGCAATTGCCCGCCCAGCCCCAACATTCTGCCATTCTGCTCACTGGTTTGAGGTCCTCCTGAATCACCAGAATGGTTGAATTCAGTACCATGCGCTGCAGCTTCTTGGTCTGAGGCACTAGAGGAAAGACAGACATGCAGAGGGGTCAGTCTCCTCGCTCCCCCATTGTTGCTTTGGGAGGCATGAGAAGACAGACAGCTAGGAGAAATTTTAGATACAGTCCTGCTCTTCAAGGCCAGATCAAACCTGAGAGGCTATCTCTCCCAAACCCCCTGCTTCAAACCAGACTAAAAAGTGACCTAAAACAGTATTTCATCAAGCTAGCGCTTGCCCCTCAGTGCTTGCCAGGCTCCCATCGCTGACCACACAAGTCGACCTCATTGGGGGAGCTGTTCTGCTCACCCTTTGCCTATCTCAACCTTTAGAACTACCAGCACTGCTCTTCTGTGTGAATTCCTTCTGCTGACTCACAGTCTCCTTTCTGCTCTCAGCACAGCTCCTACATATAGTCTATCCTATCTCCTGACTGACGCCTTCTCTGCATTCCTGTTGCCCATCGCCATGCTCACATTTAAGTAACTTATCACCTATTATCCTGTATCCTTTTGCTGTGTGAACAGTCTCATCTCCCTACTTGACTGAGCTTCTCAGGACAAGGACCACGTCTTATTTATGTGTGTATTTTCTGTGCTTCGTACTGTTAGTCACACAGCAATGTTTTGATGGGCACTTGATTGAAGTTAAAACCCACAATCCAAGATATGTTTTGTCCTTTAATTCTCACTAAAAATGACTAAAGGTAGGAATTGAGGTTACTTACATTTTTATTTTTTATAATCCTCACCCAAAGGATATGTTGTTTTTTATATTATTGAAAGAGGGGGAGAGAGAGAGAGAGAGAGAGAGAGAGAGAGAGAGAGAGAGACGCATCGATTGGTTGCTTCCTGCACGTGCCCAGGCCGAGGACCAGGATTGAGCCTGCAGCATAGGTACGTGCGCTGACCAGGAATCGAACCTGGGACCCATCAGTCCAAGGGCTGATGCTCCCACCCCTGAGCCAAGCCCCCAGAGCAGGTT
>NW_006286295.1:25708-33483 GCF_000327345.1 Myotis davidii | reverse complement strand
ATGCCTGGGGTTAGGAAAATGTGTGGACTTACCCAGGATGAAGATAGCCCTCAGGATGAGGCTATGGTTTTCCACAGAGTGAGGGTCTGCTGGGTTCACTCGTTCACAAAGCTGTGGGGAAACCAAGGGCATCAGACCTGGGAGCACTGAAAACTCTGGGGCCCTGGGCATGGATGGAGAAACTGAGGTATGCAGCCAGAAAGAGTGCGGCATTTGCCCATAAGGAGAACGTGAAAATAGGACCCAGGAATACACCTACACAGCCCCAAACAAAAGAAGACAGTGGCCAGCAAATATATGGACGGTAACAACTTTTAGCAAAATGTTCAATTCCATCTTGGCTGGATCACTGGATTCCATGGCAGTTAGTAACAGGGATACCATCTCCCATTAGGTCAGAACCTCTTTCGTGACCATCAGTGCTCTAATCAGAGTATCACCTTTCTGAGCTCAGGATCACCAAAGGAGAACAGGAAGCCAATCCCAGGGGAAGGAAGTGGTAACAAAAGGGATAGGGAAGGAAGACTGTCTGTGCCCTTGGAGATTCATTGAATTTCAGGCAAACTTTCCATGGATTACTTTGCATCTTGTCTGAAGGAAAGAAGGCTGTCTTGGGAACCTAGCCCAAGGCTAGGCTACAACACAGAAGGCCCGCCATTTCCTCCTCTAGGCTACAACACAGAAGGCCCGCCATTTCCCACAGGCATAATGGGTCGGTTTGGACTATCTGTGTTGGGGGCCAGATGTAAGCTGGCAAGGTCCTTGCACCTGTAGGTGCTAGCGAAGCTGGGACCCTTACCCACACAGTTTTCCCAGACTTGTTTGGATGGTGATTATCAGTAGAATGGGAGTAACATTTGTAGAATGAGAACAGCCTTTCATAGCTTGCCAAGAAGTCTGTACCTATTTACTGAGATATGCTGTACTGAGAATTTGTCCTTCGGCTGTATCCCTCCCTTAGAGATTAAGAGGAACAAAGAATACATTCCTCTGGATAGACCTCCTATTCAGTGTGTTATGTATAAATAGGATTGTAGACCTAATAAACTCGCTTCAGTTCATCAAGAGAACTGGGGTCCTCCCGACCCCGCTGTCCTGTCTTTCTTTCTTTTCTCAATTCCCACCTCCCTGCCTCAGCCCGGCTCAACCCTGTCAGGCTGGCCCCGACATACCTGCCCTTAACCAGTTTAGAGGGAGCAACAATATCCTCCACCCCCAGAAACATACAGAAATGCATCCAATTTACCTCATAGAGAATATCCACTCTGTGACTAGAATCCAGGCAGGGAAGCCTGAGGTGTGTGCAGTAACGGTCACCATGAGAAACGCCCAGGGTTGTGAGAAAGTAGTGACCTGCCCTGGGGTAACCATCACCTCCAAACAAGAAGGGAAGACCAAGCCCAGGATACCTGCAGCCCCCAGCACTCACCGGCTGGAACAGCATGTCTGTAATGGTTTCCAGCTGGGATTCCAAGTTTATACCTCCACAGCCGCTGAGCGCCAGAGCATCCACGAGTTGGTAGATACACTGTGTGTGTAAGGACAGAGTCAGCCACTCAGCCAGCCCTTGCCACAGCCTCAAAGAAAAGCCTCTGTTCTCAGATCTCCTCTTAGAGGTGGCCCAATATCATAGTTCACACTGCACTCTTGGACCTTTTCAAGAAGGCCCAGTGGCTAGTTTTTCCATAGCCAAATACAGCCATGACCTGTTCTTTCACCTCACCCAAGAAGCTACACTTACTTTCAAATAACCTCATTATTTCATGGTAACTTTTACAGCAACTCAGCATTGCAGGTGTTGGCTGACTTCAAAGAAATAAGACAAAGGAATCATGGCCAAAGAAAGAACTGGTTCTATTGTTCTGACTTTCAAAATTCAGAAAACCACGTTTTAAAGCCTAAATATCTACCCTTTACCTAGTGAATTCTATTGTGTTATGGGTTATTCTTCTCACTTGTATGGGAGGCTACAAATAGCCTTAGTTTTCACATGTGTAAGCAGTCCATTTTATTTATTTATTTATTTTTTTAATATATTTTATATCCATTGAGCCAAACCGGTTTCGGCCCATTTTATTTTTTTTAAAAAAAACAGCTTTATTGATGTCTAATCCTATATAATAAAAGGGTAATATGCAAATTGACTGAATGGAAGAACAACCAGTCACTATGATGTGCACTGACCACCAGGGGGCAGCCCCTCAATGCAGGACCTGCTCCCTGGAAGTCATTGTGCTTCCACAGGGGAAGTGCTGCTCAGCCAGAGGCGTGGCTCATGCAGTTGCAGCTGTATTTGCAGGAGCCTCTCTTGCCTCCATGGCACGGGACATCCCCCAAGGACTCCTGGACTGCAATAGGGTGAATGCCAGGCTGAGGGACCACACCTCTCCCCCACTGAGGGCATGAATCTCATGCACTGGGCCTACAGTTGATATATAATACACTGCACATATTGAAAATATACTATTTAATAAATGTTAACACCCTTGAAACCATCTCCACAATTAAGATAATATGCATTTTCATCACCCCCAAAAGTTTCCTCTGGTCACTTTGTAACTCCTCTTGCCCTCCCCTCCCAACACCGTTCTTTTCCCCAGACAACCACTGATCTGCTCTCTGTCATTATAAATCTCTCACTTACTTTTTAAAAAACTGCCGAACTCTTTTCCTAAATGGTTGTGCCAATTTACATTCTATCAGATGTATAGTGGCATCTGATTGTAATTTTTAATTTCCTAAATGATGTTTACCAACTTTTCCTGTGCTAATTTGCTATCCCCATATCTATTCAATTTTTGTGCCAATTTTTAAAATATTTTAAAATTTATTTTAGAGAGGATGGCGGGTGGGAGGGGGAAAGGGAGAGAGAAGGAGAGAGAGAGAGAGAGAGAGAGAGAGAGCTCACTTTCGGAGGGTGCAGAGAGTGAAGGGGGTGGAGGAATTGAGCAAAATATTTTAAAAAGAGAAAAAAAGAACCTCATGTTCAGGGACAACAGTGTGCGTATGGGGGACAGGGAGGTTGAGGAGGGTATAGAGATGATAAATGGTGATGGATGGAGACTTGACTTGGGATGGTGAACACACAATACAGTGTACAGGAGATGTGTTGTAGAATTGTGCACCTAAAACCTATGTAATTTTGTTAACCAATGTCATCCCCATACATTCAATAAAAACGGAAAAAAATTAAATTAAAATAAAATTTAAAAAGAAAGTATTCACTTTGATGAAGTCCAATTTATTTACCCATATTTTTAAGATCATGTTTTATTTTTTGCCCTGGCCAATGTGGCATTGTCCCAGGCAGTGAAAGGTTGCAGGTTTGATTCCTGGTCAGGCACATACCCAGGTTTCGGTCTTGTTCCCTGATGGGGGATTGCAGGAGGCAGCCCATCGAAGGATCAATGCTTTGCTCCCATTGATGTTTCTCTTTCTCCCTCTCCCTTCCTATTTATTTTAAAAAGAATTATTTTAAATCTTTTTAAAATAAATAAATAACATGTTTTATTTTTCATTTCCAGTTCACATCCCAGTCACCAGACATTAAAGAACTTACGAAGTGGTCACCTCGATAAATCTAGTAGCCATCTGACACCCTTCAGAGTTGCCACAGTATTACTGACTATATTCCCTATACTGTACTTTACATCTCATGTCTATTCTGTAAGTGCCAATTTGTACTTCTTAATGCCTTCATCTTTTTCACCCATCCCTCACCTGCCTCCTATCTAGCAATCATCAAAATGTTCTCTGTACCTATGAGTCTTTTTCAATTCTGGTTATTTCATTTCTTAGATTCCACAAATAAGTGAAATCATATGGCATTTGTCTTTCTGTGACTGACTTATTTCACTCAGTGCAACACCCTCTAGGGCAGTGATGGCGAACCTTTTGAGCTCGGCGTGTCAGCATTTTGAAAAACCCTAACTTAACTCTGGTACCGCGTCTCATATAGACATTTTTTGATTTTTGCAAGCATAGTAAAACAAAGATTTATATTTTTGATATTTTATATATTTAAATACCACTTAACAAAGAAAAATCAACCAAAAAAATGAGTTCGCATGTCACCTCAGACACGCATGTCATAGGTTTGCCATAACTGCTCTAGGCCCATCCATGTTGTTGCAGATGTTAAGACTTCATTCTTTTTCACCATTGACAGTGTTTTTCTACAGGCCAGGCTGGCTTCCCTCTGGCTGTCTGTAGGCACCCCGGATGCAAGCTGGCTTCCTTCTGGCCCTGGCTTTGTCTGGAAGGATGTCCAGAATGATGTCCTGAAGGATGTCCAGTCTAATTAGCATATTACTCTTTTATTATAGATCTTCTCAGTTCCATTGTCTCCATTGAGAAATCTATCATTGTTAATCTTTATTCCTCCATATGAAACATCGTTTTGTGTACTTAAGATTTTCTCTGTTTCAAAACCTATCCTTCTCAAATTCTTCCAAAAAATTGAAGAAAAGGCAATACTTCCTAACACATTCTATGACACTAATAGAACCCTGATACCATAACCTGGCAAAAATAACACCAAGAAAGAACATTACAGACCAATATCTCTGATGAACACAGAGATATTGTATTCAATATCTCTGATGAAGACATCCAAATAGGGAAGGAAGAAATAAAACTATCACTTTTTGCAGATGACATTTTTCTAGTGTATATAGAAAACACTAAACACTCCACGAAAAAAAAAAAACTATTAGAAACAATAAACAAATACTGTAAAGTTGCAGGATACAAAAATCAATGTGCGAAAGTCCATTGCCTCACAGCCAATGACATGGGGATGGCCAAGTGCAACAGCCAATCAGGCAGCCACTACCCATGTGTGGCCACTGAGCACTGAAAACAGCCAGTGTGAGCTGAGACATGCCATAGTGCAAAATACACAACAGGTTCTGAGGACTTAAAAACACTTTTAAAAAGAATGTACAATATCTCATTAATAAACAGCCTGGAGGGTGTGGCGCAATTGGTGGAGCCTCGCCCCACACACCAAGAAAAAAAAATCCATTGCCTTTCTGAATACAAACAACAAAATTTCAGAAAAAGAAATGAAAAAAATAATTCCTTTTGCAATTGCAATCAAAAGAATAAAGTACCTACGAAGAAACTTAACAAAGAATGTGGAAGACCTATCTACTGAAAATTATAAAGAAATATTACAAGAGATTGAAAAAGACACAACAAAAGGGAAAAATATTTCATGTTCATTGATTGGAAGAATCAAAATAGTTAAAATGGCCATATTACCCAAAACAATATACAGATTCCAATGTCATTTTTTAAAGAAATAGAATGAGAAATCATCAGATCTGTATGGAACCACAAAAGACCCAAAATAGCCAAGGCAATTCTGAGAAAAAAGAATGAAGTTGGAGGTATCACACTACCTGACTTCAAATTATACTACAGAGCTATGATCATCAGAACTGCATAGTACGGACATAGAAACGGACACACAGATCAATGGAACAGAATAGAGACCCAGGCTATAAAACCACATGTATATGGACAGATAATTTTCAACAAAGGAGCCAGAAACACACAATAAAGATAGTCTCTTCAATAAATGGTGCTGAGAAAAATGGAAAGCTACATGTAAATGAATGAAAGTGGGTTACAGTTTGGTTCCATGTACAAAAATGAATCCAACCTGGATCAAAAGGTATGGGGAGAGAAGAGGGAACTAATGTATGGTGACATGAGAAGATCTGACTGGGCAGTGAACACATGGGGCAATATACAGATTTTATAATCCAGAAACACACACCTGAAACCTCTAAGTTCATGCTAACTAATATCACTCCAATAAATTTAATTTTTAAAAATCCTTTTTTCCTTTCCACTGGTTTTGAGAAATTTGATTGTGACATGATTTGGAGTAGTTTTTTTTTTTATTTCTTGTGTTGGGTTCATTGACTGTGTTGGATCTGTAGGTTTATTCTATTCTTCAGATTTGGGAATTGTTCAGCCACTATTTCTTCAAATAGATTTTCTGTCTCTTCCTTTATGAGGGGACCCATATTGCACATAAACTAAGCTGCTTAAAGTTGTTGCATGCCTCACTGATGCTTTTTTTTCTAATTTATTGTTTTATTGATTTTAGAAAGAAAAGGAGAGGGAGAGAGATAGAAACATCAACCATAAGAGAGAATCATTGATTGGCTGGTTCCTGCATGCACCTCACTGGGGTTCAAGCCTGCAACCTGCTCATATGCTCTGACCTGGAATCAAACCGTGACCTCCTGCCTCATAGGTTGACGCTCAACCACTGAGCCACTCTGGCCAGGCTGATGCTTTCTTCTTTATTTATTTTTTCATTTTATCTGTTCCATTTTGTGTAATTTCTATTGCAGTCTTCAATTAAACGGTTTTGTCTTTTGCAATGTCTAAACTGTCATTAATACTATCCAGTGTTTTTCAACACAGATATTCTAGTCTTTAACTCTAGAAGTTCAATTTGGGTCCTTTTAAAATATATTTCCTGATATTTATTTATTTACTTAATCTTTCTACTAGTTTTTAATCCAACAGAACCAGTTATAAAACCTGTTTAAATTTCCTTTTCTGTTACTTCTAACACCTGTGTGAGTTCTGGGTCAGTTTTTTATTTATTTTTCTCCTTATTATAGGTCATATTGTCCAGCTTCTAGGCATGCCTGGTGATTTAAAAAAAATTAATGTGACTCTTTGTAAACTTACCTTATTGGGTATTGGACATTTTAGTATTCCTATAAATATTCTTGAGTTTTCCCTGGAACACAGTTAAAGTTACTTGAAAATAATTTGATCCTTTGGGTCTTGCTTTTAAAATTAGTTAGGCAGGAACAGAAAAGCCTTCAGCCTACTGTTAATTTTGGTCCCGAACCCACCCATCTACCTAACGTCCTATGAATTATAAGGTTTTAAGGCTGGTTGGTGGCAACAGGTATAATTCTTGGCCCGGTGTGAGTTCTGGCTACTGTTCTTTCAGGTTTGTGGGTTTTCCTCACCTAGAACCATTTCCTCACACATGAACTGTTTAGTACTCCACCCTGTATACTCTAGCTATGCTGGTCTCCCTGGTCTCTCAGTGCTATCTTCTCAACTCAGAAATTCCATGAACTCTTCCTGAGGTTTCTTTTCCTCTGCCACTGACTGGAAATTCTCTCAAGGAAGTAAATAGAGGCAATAATAGAGCTTATTCCATGTCTCCACTGTCTCTCAGGGACACTGTTCTTTGTTGCCTGCTGTTCAATAGTTTGAGAACCATTATTTCATATATTTTGCGTAGTGTTTTAGTTGTTTCAGAGAAGAGAGTAATTCTGACCTTGGTTACTCCATCTTTGCCAGAGCAGAAATCCCTCCACTGTAAATATTTAAATATTTAACATTTCTTCCCCTTTGGTTTGCCGATGGCCCCCAAATTGGGCCAGCCTCCCTAAGTAGAGCTGGCTAGTGCTAGTTAATTTCCAAACAAATTGTACTACAGATTGACAAATATCTCGATTCTTAATCACTATCCCCTGGAGTGATAGAGATGGAGAGAGAAGGAGAAAGTAGCCAAAACATTTCCATTGCCCATAAAATGTAGGGTACAATCTCTACCTACACAATCTGCATACTAGCGGGTAGGTTACAAATTTCATCCTATAACTGGCTAATTGACAACACAGAGCACACCTCTGCTCCAGGTTCATAGACTTTACCTGAGGCAACATGCAGACACATGACAGGAGGGTTAGTACTAGTAAATAAGAGACTGGCTGGTCCAGCAGAGG
>NW_006286295.1:22722-25005 GCF_000327345.1 Myotis davidii | reverse complement strand
GTTTTAAGACTGGTTGGTGGGAACAGGTATAATAATTGGCCCTGTGTGAGTTCTGGCTACTGTTCTTTCAGGCTTGGGGGTTTTCCTCACCTGGAATCATTTCCTCACACATGGACTATTTAGTACTCCACCCTGTAAACTCTACCTATGCTGGTCTCCCTGGTCTCTCAGTACTACCTTCTCAACTCAGAAAGTCCATCAACTCTTCCTGGGGTTTCTTTTCCTCTGCCACTGACTGGAAATTTTCTCAAGGAAGTAAATAGGGGCAATAATAGAGCTTATTCCATGTCTCCACTGTCTCTCAGGGACACTGTTCTTTGTTGCCTGCTGTTCAATAGTTTGAGAACCATTATTTCATATATTTTGCGTAGTGTTTTAGTTGTTCCAGAGAAGAGAGTAATTCTGACCTTCGTTACTCCATCTTTGCCAGAGCAGAAATCCCTCCACTGGATTTTAAATATTTAACATTTCTTCCCCTTTGGTTTGCCGATGGACCCCCAAATTGGGCCAGCCTCCCTAAGTAGAGCTGGCTAGTGCTAGTTAATTTCCAAACAAATTGTACTACAGATTGACAAATATCTCGATTCTTAATCACTATCCCCTGGAGTGATAGAGATGGAGAGAGAAGGAGAAAGTAGCCAAAACATTTCCATTGCCCATAAAATGTAGGGTACAATCTCTACCTACACAATCTGCATACTAGCGGGTAGGTTACAAATTGCATCCTATAACTGGCTAATTGACAACACAGAGCACACCTCTGCTCCAGGTTCATAGACTTTACCTGAGGCAACATGCAGACACATGACAGGAGGGTTAGTACTAGTAAATAAGAGACTGGCTGCTCCACTAAAGGAGAAAGCTCAGAGCACATACATGAGGAAGGTCAAATCTTCACACACCAAAGAAAGTGCATGTGAGGTGGTAGTGCAATGGTAGACCACAAATGGTGATCCCTGAAAACTTGATGCTAATGGGGGTTGCACTAAAAAGAAAAAAAAATCACCTGTTGGAAATTTACAAGTGCATACTAACATGTTGAGCAACCATGAAAAATGTGCCTCTCAGATGCCTATTCTGGAGGGCATAATTGAAATACATCTCGAACTTCTTTACTTTAAAATCCGTCACTGTTTAACAGTGAGGCTAGATTCCCAAAGGTTTCTTCCAGCCAATGACTGAGTATGGCAGGTCCACTAATGCAGGCCTACATATGCAAGATGTAGGGACTTTCTGATGGGTAACATTGGCTCAATGACTCCCTGTTGGCATTGACTCCCTGTTGGCATTGAACTTTCTTAGGATGACACTCTAATGTAAAACCTTCCTTTCTTCTTCCCTTCTCCCCCTTCTTCCCTCCTTCCCCTTCTCCTTATCAATGGTCTGAACTACTACTCAGTCTGATGGCTCTCCCAGCCTCCTCTGGCTCCTTCCCTGTTTTTTCCTCACAGGTGTTCCTCCAATAACTCTCCTGCACCTCTAGTCCAGGTTGATATCTGCTTCTTAGAGGACCAGACTAACCCACATATTGAACACTCGGAGAAGTCCTACAGGTAAGAAATTTGTTTAATTTTAAAAAAATTTCTCACACAGTTTACTAAATAACATGCTTTTTTTGGTGGAATACTCACTAGAAGTTGGGGAAACTCGGTTTGAGAAATGCCATTGAATAGAAGGAAAACTGAAACAACAATCAGAAAATTTGTGTTCTGGCTCTTGAAACTCTGTTCATAAAAATACCTAATATGTGTATAACATTTCTATCACAGGCATAATTCTGAAATGGCCCTGAAAATCCCAGGTCCCTGGTGTACGAACACCTTGCTCTGGTTTTTCAATCAAGCATTAAGCTGTGTGTTGATATGAAAGGATTTTGCAGGTAAAGTGTGTCCCAAAATTCACCCAAGATTTGAATTTTACGCCATTGGTGCCGTCAAGTGTTGCCAATGAAAAAAACCGGAGATGCTAAAGAAAAAAAATAAAAAGCAGTTCATGAGAGTGTAGCTGAGAGTCCAAGGATATCAATTCAGCACTGTGGTCAAGAATTGGACATTTCGCCCTGACTGGTTTGGCTCAGTGGCTAGAGCGTCGGGCCTGTGGCTGATGGGCCCCAGGTTGGATTCCGGTCAAGGGCACATGCCCAGGTTGTGGGCTCGATCCCCAGGAGAGGGCGGGGAGGAGGCAGCCAATCAATGATTCTCATCATTGATGTTTCTATCTCTCTCTCCCTCTCCCTTATTCTCTGAAATGAATAAAGAAATATATTTCTTAAAAAGTAATTTT
>NW_006286295.1:13878-22679 GCF_000327345.1 Myotis davidii | reverse complement strand
AATAAAGGATATTTAAAAAAAATAAAAAATAGAGTGCGTATGTGCCAGCGAAGCTGTGGAGGCCATTTACGCAATATGCTATTCCATACATAACCTTATAATGTATACTTTATGAATCAATAAAAAGATTAAAAATTTTTAATTATAAAACTGTGTTTTCTATCAAAACTACTTCTTGCGTGAATTTTGGGACACCCTTTATAAGTAAGGTCCCACACCAGTTGACTTTAACATAGGGAGGTATTCCAGGTAGACGTTATCTATCTCATAGGCCCTTTAAAGCTGGATCTAAAGGTCAGAGACAGGGAAGTCAGAGAGTTTCAAAGCCTGAGGTGAATTCAACAAATGGACATGGCTGAGTTCCAGTAAAACATTCCTTACAAAAATAAGCTTCAGAATGGATTTGACCTATGTGCCAAGCTTTGCCCACTCCAGCATTAACTACTCAATAAATATGAAATACATGAACGAGTCAAATTTCCCTCTCACGCACAACCCAATCACCTGGGAAATGTAGAAAGGTGTCACTTTCGTGGACATCAAAATCATTAACCATCGTGTTAACCGGTTCACTTGGTTCTTGAGTTTGGATGGTGGCATAAGGAAGAAAAGGTGGCCCATTATCTGCAGAACCTGCTCTGTCACCTGTGCCTAAGGAGATACACAAACTTGCATCAGTAATAGGATGAGGAAGACAAGCCCTCAGGGGTTGTGCTTTATCCATCTTTGTATGATTAGGGCCTAGCATCATGCCTGGCAAATAAGACTAACCAATAAATGTAAATTGCACACTTAACACATAAGTGAATGGACAGTGCGGTGTTTTTTTACTCTATGTTTTTCTGGAGCATGGTATGAGGAGCCTGAGGAGGAACACCTGCTCTCCCAGAAGACCCTCGTGAGTCAGGCTTCTACCAGCAAGTGGACAAACTTGAGCCAACCTTTGGCTCAAGCCTTACCCCTTTGGCCCATCCACCCAATCCCTGTTATCTCCCACTCCCACCTTGTCCTTGCTCTTCAAAGGCCAACGGTTAAGGAAGATGCGGAAGGTGATGTAGGCCTTCATGGACATTTCCCTTTGACTAAAGCCGGTCACCTTATCATCCCAGGAATCCAGGTGTTTCTGGGCACTGATGACCAATCCATAGAATACTGTACAGAGGGAAGGGAGTTAGAGCTGCCCATCACCTTTCCCATCCCACAAAGTAAAGCATACACACCTATAAGTACAGTCCTCTCCTCCTCAACCCAAAAAGGGCTTTGGAGGTCCTGTTCTGGGAAATACCCACCTGCCCACCACCTCCCCAACTATCGTTCCTTTCTGACCACACCTAGTTCCAGGATAGGCAGGGAAAGTGAAAGAGAAAGGCTGTCAACACGTACAGCCTCCCTATCATGTTTGCTCCTTGCCGCAAACCAGGCCAAGAGAGGTCAGATGGAGAAGAGCATCTACTCATACCTGGCCTGCTCTCAGCCATCATCTGCCCCTTCCATAGACTTTTGGGGTCCAACTTCAGAGAGCCCCAGTCTCTTCCTGGCCTTCTTTCTCCCTCCCTGATTCTAATTAAGCCCTTCCCCAGACTCTCCTTACCCTTACCATGACATATTGCCAACATGTCATTCTCCTCTTGGGCCAACTTCAGAAGAGGCTGGATATATCTCCATATAGAACCAACGAAAGAAACTGTATCTGGGAGGGAGAGTAAAAGAAAATCATCCCTATCCCAAGGAAAGGAAAGGAGCCTCCTGCCTTAGTGTACAAAATCTTATGATTAGAGGCCAGTAGGTTTGGATTCTGATCCTAGCTCTGCCTCCAAAGAGTCTGGGCAACCCAGAGTAAGATACTTAATTTATGCTAGTTTCCATGTCCTCAGCTGTTAAATAGGACTACAGTTCCTAATGTGCCCACCTCATAGGTCTGTTGGGAAAATTAAGCTCCATACTGGATCATAGCACAGCATGCAGATGCAAGGTATTACCACACCCTACACAGGCACACTCCCTCCCAAGGATCCTTATGGAGCAAAGAGCTGTGCTGCCTGAGGCTCTCTCACTCTTCTAAAGTGAGAACATTTGCCATGATTAGATCAAGAGACTCATTTCCAGCTTCTGTGCTGTGTCCTCTGAGTTTGCTATGCAGCCCAACCCATAAGGCTTGTCATTTTGAACCTAATGCCCAGAAGGCCAGCTGACTTTCCCCAACAGCTCTCTCGCCCAAACTCCAAGTGGCAAAGAAAGGGAAGGGTCTGGCATTTGCCTGATGACTTGATTTTTTCCCCACACTTTTTGACTGGGGGAGGGTAATACAATGGGTAAGAGAACTAATGCTGTCACCAACAGCCACCAGGATGGAGATTGTATGGTGATTCTCTGCCTCATCCTACTACACTATTCCCTTCCAAACCTCTAACCAAATTCAAAACTTCAGGTTCCTCTAAGCAAAGCACTCCTCACTTCTCTTTTGCCCTTCCCCACCTCTGTTGAATGGGGGCTTTCTATTCAGCCTTCCCTCTAGTTCTCCTAGTCTTACCTCCAGCCCCACAGTTTCCTGTGGTTTAATATGCTCTCCTGTGCCACTCCTAGTCTCCAGGAAGCCCTCCTGAGTTCCCATTGGTCCCACAGGGATGCTAGTTTTCCCCCCTCGCCCCTACACACACACCTTTGACTAAACTAAGTGGAGATATACTAGTACAGTGAAAGGAGTCAGGAGAATAAAGCTATATTCTAAATTCCATACAGCACCCCAAAGACTTTTGCCCCTGCTCCTTTCTCAGACAAACTCTTCCACCACGGGGAGCAATACCTTGGGAAAGGATGATCTTCCCCACTGCAACCATGAGGCTCCTTGGGGGCAGACAGCGTGTATTTGGTCTTTCCCATAGCTTGACAATGATCACTTCTGGAAAATGTGACCCCAGAGCCATTAGGACCGCAGTGAATGCCTTTTCCAGTTCTCCCTTTGTCTCCTGGAAAAAGAAAGACTCACTGTTCCAAGGTTACTCTCCAAGATGAGTCGCTCAGCTTCTGAGAATTGGCTTTGCTCAGTAAGTGGTTCTCCTCTATCTAGAGGGCAGTAACTATCCTATCTCATCCTACGACCCCATTCAACATACACCTTTCCCATGATAGAGGGCAAGAGCTTCCTAGAGTGTGCAAGAGGGCAGGCAATGAAAAACTGCAGAGTCTCCAGGCTTGTGTTGGGGTGGGAATGGGGGTTGGCATTTACAGAGAACAGAGTTTTCCCTGAGGCACAAAGTGAACCGTCATCACAGATGAACCGTCATCACAGAGGTGGGTACATTATGGAGGTAACTTTGAAAATTTCTTGAAGGGTCAGGTCTTGATCAGTAAACAGGTGTGCCAAAGAAGGCAGGTAAACTGGAAGACACCTTGTATATAGACAGTTAATCAAGAAAATCAGAAACCAGATTTACCCAGTACCAGGAAAATTAAGTATAAAAGTATCTGGATAGATAAATAGGTAGTGGTCATGTTTTCCAAAGTTGTGCTAGCAGGCAAGTGGGTGGATTTAAATAGATTAGTAAATAAATTGAGGTGATTAGCTGAGTTGCAACAGCAAAGGTGTGACTGCCTAAGATATCCCAGGAGGAGGATTAGGACAGCTTACATTATGAGGCCCAAAGCCTAAATCCGTTTCCCCCTTTCCATCTCACTTCTTTCACCCTACCTCCTTACTTCATTACTTTAACTTTTAGGTCACAGTTCTTGAGACATGTTCAGGGTATAAGACATAGGCTCTAGGAAACTGTTTAGAAAGTTGAGGTAGTCATCTCCCAAATACTACTTATTTCAAAATGTCATCACCCACCAGAAAGGAACTCCTGACTTTAGATCTGGAATCCTTTCTTTCCCCACCGCCCCCCACACAAAGGCATGACCTCCTCACCATTCTCCTCAGGTAGTTGATAAGGACACCTGTAATTTTCCGGCAGAATGTAGTAGGCATCTTAGTATTTAGAATTTTGACTTCCAGTAATTTAAGGGTTTTTATGATATCATCTTCTGACATCTAGAGGAGAGAAGGGATTCAAGAAGAAAGGGAGGTTGAAGGATGGAGGGTTAAAAAAAAAAAAGAAAGAGAATAATGATCCATGGTAGAGAAATGAAGAGGAGGACTGACTCTAGAGAGATTAAAGCTGGACCCAGATTTGGGGGAAAGCAGGTGGAGAAGTTTATGGGTTAACCTAGGGACATGGGAACCTGACCTGGAGATGTGAAGGGACTGAGCTGGGTAGTGCTCTGCTGACTGGAAATACTTGCCCCTCTCCTGACAGATTGGGTATGCATCCAACCAGCTACCTTTATGGAGGTGGTTCCACCCTGGAGCCAGTGCCAGGAAGATGACTGAGATGTCCTCACCTGACCTCCAACTTTGAGTGCCATCAGAAATTTCTCGATGTCTTCTTTTGAGATATACTGGCTCAACTCCCCTTTCGAGTTCTCTGAGGAAACTGCCATAGCTCTAAATATCTCTGTAAGGAATAAAGAGGGTTAGTAGAGGGGAACTGTTTCTCTCTGGCTAGAATTGCGTATGTTTTTCTTCAAAAGTGGGTAACATAGTATGATGAAATCATGCAAAAAATAATGAAAAACCGGAAGAGACCAGTTTGGTTGCTGATTATGACTTTGCCCTTCACTAGCAATATATCCTTTGGCAATTCATTAAATCCTGGAGACTCTATTCTTCATATGAAAACTTAGTATAATAAAAATCAATATGAGAATCCTAAGAGATTGGATATGTATTATTAGGTATCAACTTCTAGGATCTCAGCCTTCCCTTTGGATCACAACTTTTTTAAAATTTAAATATATATTTTATTGAGTTCAGAGAAGAAGGGAG
The DNA here is from genome assembly GCF_000327345.1 of Myotis davidii. Classification (NCBI taxonomy): domain Eukaryota; kingdom Metazoa; phylum Chordata; class Mammalia; order Chiroptera; family Vespertilionidae; genus Myotis; species Myotis davidii. Next base: position 17,815 of record NW_006286295.1, on the reverse strand, counting down.
AGGGAGAGAGAGCTAGAAACATCAATGAAAAGAGAGAATCATTCAGCCCTAAGTGGTTTGGCTCAGTGGATAGAGTGTCGGCCTGCAGACTCAAAGGTCCCAGGTTCGATTCTGGTCAAGGGCATGTACCTTGGTTGCGAGCACATACCCAGTAAGGACGTGCAGGAGGGAAATGATCGATGTTTTTCTCTCGTCGATGTTTCTCACTCTCTATCCCTCTCCCCTCCTCTCTATAAAAAAATCAATAAAATATATGTTTTAAAAAAGAGAGAGAGAATCATTCACAAGCTGCCTCCTGCACACCTCCTTCTTGAAATTGAGCACAAAACCCAAGCATACCCCTGACTGGGAATTGAACCAATGACCTCTTGGTTCCTGGGTCAACACTCAACAGTTGAGCCACACCTGGCTGGTTTGGCTCAATAGAAAGAGCATTGGCCTGCAGATCAATAAAAATCTATTTAAAGAATTATAATCACCCTAGCCAATTTGAGCATTGGCCCTCAGACCGAAGTATCTCAGCTTCAATTTCCAGTGAAGGCCAGATATCTCAGTTGCAGGTTCTTCCCTGGTCCTGGTCAGGGCAAGTGTAGGAGGCAATCATCTATGTGTCTCTCTCAAATCAATGTTTCTCTCTCTATCCTCCCTCCCTTCCATTCTCTCTGAAAATCAATGGGGGCAGGGGAAATAATTCATTACAAGTTCTATAAAAAAGAAACAACTGAAACCACACCAAAATTTCATTTCTTCTCATATCAGATTGACAACATTTTTAAAGCATGCAATGCTTGGGAAACAAGCTCTGCCACACAGGACTGGTGAGAACGCACACCAGCACGACCCCCTGGAGTGAAGTATCATAACATCTAACATCACATTTTATTCACTCTTCCCTCAGCAAACTCTCACTTCTAGAATTTACCATGAAAAATCCCCCTCCATTAATATGAAACTATATTATCCTATCTAATAATAGACAAACATGGTAATTAACCTTAACTTTGCTACCCTTCCCTTTGGCTAATCAGGGCGATATGCAAATTAACTGCCAACAAAGATGGCGGTTAATGTCCAACAAAGATGGCGGCTAATTTGCATATATAGGCTCAATGATGGGAAGCGAAAGGGGAAGGATGGAAGAATGGTGATTGGAAACCCAGGCAGCAGGCAAGAGCCAGGTGGCAGGGTAAAGGCACTTTTCCCTGCCCCCTGCCCTGGATCCAAGAACCCAGGCAAAGGCCAGCCCCCCAGCTGGTGATCAGAGAAGCTGGGCAGGGCAGAGAAGAGGCTGCCAGTGTCTGCCTCTTCCCTGCCCCCCACCCCGGTGGTGATCGGTGACCCCTCGAGGCAGGGAGGGACCCAGAACACGGAAGCCATCCTGCCTCGCTGTGGGTGACCAGATCGCATGCCTGGCGACAAGACAGGGAGGGACCCAGAACACGTGAAAGGCATCCTGCCTGGCCGCGGGGGACCTGATCGCATCCCCAGCAGCGAGGCAGAGAGAGACCCAGAACATGTGGAAGCTGTCCTGCCTGGCCATGGGGGACCGATCATGTCCCTGGCAATGAGGCAGGGAGGGACCCAGAACACGCAGAAGCCAGGTCTTTTTGTTGTTGTTGTTGTTGTTTTAGATTGTGTAATTATTTATTACAAATAAACAGTCGTTTCACATCTGTCAAAAACGGGTCCTCTTTTTACATGTGTGTGCAGGTTCTGATGTACAAGAAAGGGTCATGTGCTTAGTTCATCCATGCAAAGCTCACAGGTACATCACTAATTACTTTAAAAATAGAATGATCTCTTTTTGAACCAATCTGTTTAGATTCATGATTAGTAAAACAGTATGGCACTAATGAAATACAGTGATAGGAATTAGGAAGTGCGACACTGATGGTTCTGGGCATGTGAAGGGTGAGGGACAGAAGGGTACACACGGTCTTCCCTTCAGTTCTGCTGGAAAGATGAGGTCTGAGGAGGAATGAGGCAGAGGTACCTCTCACCCCTAAGACCCCCTCATGGACATTTTAGCATCTACGTGATTTTTAATCCCTTCAGGGAGACTTTCTATCCTGCAGTCCCATCCCACCCCACTGTTGCTGTTTGTCTGCCAGCTGGGTCGAGCTTCAAGGGGAAGGGGGGTTTATACTCACTGAAAGACTACTGATCCTACTGGGAAACCAACCTGTTTACTGTACTGTTGTAAATATCATACCCTTTATATCCTGTATATTGGCTTCTTTTAAATAAAGTGAAATGTCTTAGAAAAAAAAGGCAAGGCAGGGCAGAATCCAGAAGACCCATATGGGGAGTGCCACTCAGCCAGAAGCTGGCTCGTGGCTGGCCAGCGCAGTGGTGGTGGCAGGAGCCTCTCCCACCTCCGTGGCAGCACTAAGAATGTCCAACTAATGGTTTAGACCTGATCCATTGGGGGCCTAAGTCTTTAGTTGGACATCCCCTGAGGGCTCCCTGGCTGCCAGAAGGATGTCTGACTGCAAGGTTAGGCCTGATCCCCCAGGGAGTGGGCCTAAGTCAACAGGTGGACATCCCCAAAGGGGTACTGGACTGTGACTGGGCACAGGCCAGGCTGAGGGATCCCCCACTCCCCCGAGTGCACAAATTTTTGTATAGCCGGCCTCTAGTGTAACTATAATGAGTAATTTTGTCCACATATTGTTTCATATTTGTAACAGCAAAATATTGAAAACAACTTAAATGCCTATGAATTGGAGACTGGATAAATATACTATGGCATATTCCCCAGTGGGGTATTATGCAACCAAAGTATAAGATCTCTATGAAACAATGTGTAATTATGTTATCTTTGAGTAATAAATAAAATAAGGTTAAGTGTACATTTGTGTGCACATATATATATTCCTATTAATGTGTATAGTTTTATTTAATAGGAGGGGAGGGGACCACAGAGAAAGAATAACCCAGAAATTAATGAAAATGGTTAATATTGGGGTGTATGAGAAGAGAAAGGAAGGGCTAAGGATGGGATTAAAACTCCTCTGGCTTTACCTTTCCATAAAGTTTTGACTTTTAAACCATGTAAATGCTGTACATATTCAAAAATAAACTAAAGAGTGTTGTAGAGGAGTCTGAAGCATCAAAAGTGTGTCTGGGGAAAAAAAACAAGACGGAGGCATAGGTAAACACCAGAGATTGCTGCTTAGCACAACCGCTTCAAGAATACAACTAAAAGACGGAACAGACATCATCCAGAACCACAGGAAGGCTGGCTGAGTGGAAATTCTACAACTAGAAGGAAAGAGAAAAGCATACCGAGACTCAGAGGAGCTGCGGTGCGGAAGTAAAGTACAGAGATACGGAGGCGCACAGGGAGAGGGATGGCGGCTGAGGACACAGTTGTCTTTTTTAATCAGTAGGGAGTCTCAATTTCAGAGCTCCAGTTCCCAGCGAATCTCTGGGGACCCAGACCCATACAGAAACTGGACTGTCTGGCATCGGACAGAACTCAAGGGCAGCTTTCTCTTGGAGGTGCTTGCAGCGATTGCTGGGACACTGAGAAGCAGGGCCTCTGAGGGCAGCCATAGCTGCTTATTCTGCCCTGTTGATCCTCTGGGAACCCGCCCTGCCCAAGCTGTGCACTGGCTTTTGCATATGAAAGGCCTGGCCCTTTGCAATCTGAAAATTACCTAAAAAACTTGCACTTGGCCCAAGGCCCCAAGGCAACTTGCATTGCTTCACAGCTGAGCTCCCAAGCCCCAAGGCAACTTGCATTGTTTCACAGCTGAGCTCCTGCTGGGTAGCCTCAGGCAGAGGCTAAATTAGCACCTCCTTAGAGATCCAGGAGCCAGTGTACCCAGTGGTCAAAGTGGGACCATCCAGATGAAAACTCCTCAGATCCATAAAGGACACACTCAGGGGGCAGACTCAGTAAGCACCAAAACCCCACTGAAGCAAGTTTTGC
>NW_006286295.1:2701-10970 GCF_000327345.1 Myotis davidii | reverse complement strand
AAATGGTAAAGATACAAAATATGAACAACAAATACACATCTATCAACAAGTGAATCTAAGAATCAAGTGAATAAATAATCTGATTAACAGAATAAACTGGTGATTGTAATAGAATCAGGGGCATAGAAAGGGAATGGACTCACTATTCTCAGGGAGAAAAGGTGTGGGAGGTGCGGGAAGAGACTGGAAAAAAATCTTACACCTATGGATGAGGACAGTGGTGGTTGGGGGGTAAGGGCAGAGGGTGGGGTGGGAACCGGGTGGAGGGGAGCTATGAGGGAGGGGAGAGGAACAACTGTAATAATCTGAACAATGAAGGTTTAATTAAAAATTAAAATAAAATAAGGTAAAAAAGAAAATATACGACATCACCCATGTAGCATTTTGGCTCAATACATTTAACCTGAATCTCTAATGAGGAAACAATCACTGGAATCCATATTGTGGGACAGTCTACTAGGCAACTAAAGATAAAAATTATTGGTGGAATTTTTTGCTAAAAGGGGAATGCAATCCATGATCTTTGTTGGAACTTATGTGGGGGAAACACAGCTATAAAGAAAATTTTGAGGAGATTTGGGAAATTTGACCATAGGCTATATTATGATGACAATGTTATTGTATCAGTAAGTTCCTGGAGTATAATAATTTTATTAGAATTTTCTTTTTTCAAAGGGGATGCATACCAGAATACTTACAGTATCATAATATAAATCTGAATTTACTCCAAAATGATTCAGACCTGTGTCTGTGTGTGTGTGTGTATGTGTGTGTGTGTGTGTGAGAGAGAGAGAGAGAGAGAGAGAGAGAGAGGACTGGAAAAGAAACGAAGAACACCAATATGGCAAAATACTTTAGCAATTTGGTTAATATAAGTTGAAGAATAATAGGTGTTCATTTTACTGTTCTTTCAACTTTTCGATAGGTTTGGCATTTTCTCAAATCAAAATTGGGAGAGAAATTAAAATTCACTAGTCATCAAAAGACATCAATAGATAAGTAAAAATTAGCAAACTGCAGTATGAAAAAATGGCAATGTCACCATAAAATCAATAAAGGGTTCATATCCAAAATATATAACACTTTTCTGCAAATCAAGGAAAAACACAAATAGAAAAGTGGATAAGAGACTTGTGAGGAATTCATAAAAGAAGGATTACTAATGGTCCATAAACACTTAAAAAGTGTGGTTCAGCCTCACTAGAGTTAGGGAAGTGGAAATGGGAGCCACAAAAATGTATCCTACACCCTCACCAGAATGGCTGAAATTTAAAAGGTTTACAATGAAAAATGTGGCAAGGGTGTGGAACAGTAGAAATTTTCTTATACTACTAGTGGGAGTGTAAAACAAAACAGCCACTCTGGAAAACAATTTGGTATTATCTACTTTATAGCAAAAAACACCCAACTGTAAAAAGAAAAAGAAAAAAGGATCCAAAAATATGAAGATAGTGTAAGGAGCCTCTGAGACAACTTCAAAAGTACCAACATTTTGGGGGTGCCAGAAGAAGAGAGAGAGCAAGATATTGAAAACATATTTGAAAAAATAGTGACAGAAAACTTTTTTCACCTACCTGGTGAAACAAATAGACTTACAAGTCCAGGAAGTGCAGAGAATCCCAGACAAAAGGAACCCAAAGAGGCCCACACCAAGCCACATCATAATTAAAATGGCAAGGGTTAAAGAGAAAGAGAGAATCTTAAAAGCAGCAAGAAAAAAGCAGTTAGTTACCTACAAGGGAGCTCCCATGAGACTGTCAGCTGACTTCTCAACAGAAACTTTTCAGGCCAGAGGGAGTGGCAAGAAATATTCAAAGTGATGAATAGCAAGATGTTACAACCAAAATTCCTCTACCCAGAAAAGCGATAATTTAGAATTGATGGTCAGATAAAGAGCTTCACAGATAAGAAAAAGCTAAAGGAGTTTATCAACACCAAACCAGTATTATATGAAATGCTGAAGGGTATTTTTTAAGAAGAGGAAGAAGAAGAAAAAGGTAAAGATACAAATTATGAACAACAAATACACATCTATCAACAAGTGAATCTAAAAATCAAGTGAATACATAATCTGATGAACAGTATGAACTGGTGATTGTAATAGAATCAGGAACATAGAAAGGGAATGGACTGACTATTCTTGGGGGAGGAAGTGGAGTGGAGGTGAGAGAAGAGATTGGAAAATAACCGTACACCTATGGATGAGGACAGTGGGTGGGGTGGGAACTGGGTGGAGGGGAGTTATGGTGGGGAAAAAGAGTAACTAATGTAATAATCTGAACAATAAAGATTTAATTGAAGAAAAAAAAGTGTGGTTCAACCTCACTAGGAATTAGGGAAGTGGAAATAAAAACCAGAAAAATGTATCCTACACACTCACCAGAATGGCTGAAATTTAAAAGGTTTACAATGAAAAATGTGGCAAGGATGGGGAACAATAGAAATTTTCTTATACTACTGGTGGAAGTGTAAAACAAAACAGCCACTTCGAAAATATTTTTTAATATATTTTATTGATTTTTTTTACAGAGAAGAAGGGAGAGGGATAGAGAATTAGAAACATCGATGAGAGAGAAACATTGATCAGCTGCCTCTTGCACACTCCCCACCGGGGATGTGCCTGCAACCAAGGTACATGCCCTTGACCAGAATCGAACCTGGGACCCTTGAGTCCACAGGCTGACGCTCTATCCGCTGAGCCAAACCAGTTAGGGCAAAACAGCCAGTTTGGAAAACAGTTTGATATTATCTACTTTATGATCCTTTCCTAGCTATGCACCTACCAAAAATGCATGTTCACTTACAGCAGCAGACACACACAACTGTTCATAGTGCCATTATCATAATAGCCACAAACTGTGAGTCAAATTTTCATCACCATCATAACAGATAAATAAGTTGTGATATATTTATATATCATTCATCTGATGGAATCATCTACAGCAATGAAAATGAACAAATGACAATCTTATGTAATAATATGTATAAATCTAACAGATGTAAAATGAGTGAAATAAACCATACACAAAATAACACAGACTTCATTACTGCATCTATAAAAAGCTTGCAGCAGGCATATATAGACTACTGTGTTTAGGGATGCAAACTTAGGTAGTAAAACTTTCAAGAAAAGCAAGTGAGTGATTTTTATAAAGTGTTCATGGGCTATGCTGGGAGGGAATTGTGACTAGAAAGGATCACAATAGAGAATTCCAGGGTTCTAGTGATGTCATTTTTTTTACCTAGATGGTAGTGACACTGATATCTTCTTCGTGATAAATCATTAAGGTCTACATACTTGGCTCATGCATGTTTTTCTGTGTGTTTATTTAATGACAAAAATATATATATTTTAATTTGTTTCCTCCTCTGAGGATATGTTTATGATTTAGAGAAAAAGAAGAAGGGAGAGATAGAAACATCAATGTGAGAGAGAAACATCAATCAGTTGCCTCCTGTACATAAACCCCAAACTAGGAGTGAATCCCCAGCCTCGGGATGTGCCCTAAGTGGGAATCAAACCCACACTTTTTGGTGTACAGGATGATGCTTCAACCAACTGAGCCACCCAGCCAGGGCAGCAGTTACATTTTTACATGACAGATACAGAGAAGAAAAACATCGAGATGAATTAAACACCTCAATAGAAAGATTTCATAGTAGCTAGACACAGCAGACGAATGAATTCGTGAACTGGAAAGTAGACTAAAGTGACTCAGAACATAGCACAGATATATAGAGAGAGAGATGAAGAAAAATGTTGAGAGAGTTGAAAGATAGCATGAAAAACTCCAATAGATGCTTAATGGGAATTCAAAAAAAAATAGAGTGAATGGGCAGAAGGTAATAGTAATAATGGCTGAGAATCTTTCAGAATTAACGATATGAATCATCAGATTGAAAAAGCACACCAAGACTTTCACAGGATAAAAATAAATTCATACCTGGATACATTGGAATAAGATAAAAGATCAAGGAAAGTGAGAGAATCATAAAAAGTTCAGAGAAAAAAAGGACCAGAGAGGAGATAACAGACCAACAGCAGACTTCTCGTCAGCAATAGTAGATGAGACAATGCAATAATAGCCTCCAGGTTTTGAAGGAAAATATCTATCAATCTAGAAACTTATCCTCAGCTATAACATTCAAGAGTGAAGGCAAAATGAATACATTTTCAGATATACTAAGACATTTATTACTCATAAGCCCACACTGAAAGAAATTCTAATATATTTTCTTCACCAAGAAATAAAATAAACCTGAAAAGGAGTAGTGGGATGCGAGAAATTATGTACTAGGAATTAGTAAAAACACATGGCACCCTGAATATCTTCTGTTGGCTCTCCAAATGTTCCCTACCCCCTGCTCTACTCTAAGTGTCGTGGAGGCTGGCCAGTATGGACTACATCAAGTAAGTTCCCTTATTCTCTTGCTTGCAATTGTAAAAAATCAATATATTTTTTAAAAAAAGAGTGAAGGCAAAATGAATACATTTTTAGATATTCTAAGACATGTGTTATTCATAAGCCCTCACTGAAAGAAATTCTAATATATTTTCTTCACCAAGGAATAAAATAAACCTGGAAAGGAATAGTGGGATGCGAGAAATTATGGACGAAGAATTAGTAAAAACACATGGCACCCTGAATATCTTCTGTTGGCTCTCCAAATCTTCCCTACCCCCTGCTCCACTCTAAGTGTCGTGGAGGCTGGCCAGTATGGACTACATCAAGTAAGTTCCCTTATTCTCTTGCTTGCAAATTGAGTTTTGCCAATGAATAGCCCTAATAGGACACTGCAGAAAGGGAGGATGGTCATGTCAGAGAGTATAGTCCTCTTGGCATGATGATCCTTGGCTTGGGTGTAAACCTCTGAGGCCACTGCTTCTCTCCAGATAACCCTGTATATACATCTCTTCTTTCAGGTTTCTACGACTGCTCCTTTCCCAAATCCCTTCAGGCCTAGCAGTGCTAAAACTCTGGTTGTTGCTAGCTCTGGCACATTACACTGCCTCTTGTGGGTTTCTTCATCTCTACCCATACATACCCATTAGAAAGAGCTGCTTTAATTAAATAATTAATTTATTTGTTAAACTCTCCTTGATTTGTCCTAATTTGAGTATGTGATCTGTTTTCTATTAAGACCCTAAGAAGTTGGCAAATCTAAATAAGTTATAAACTGTTAAAATATAGTAATAATCACCCAATTTGAGATTACTTAAGTCGTGATAGAACTAAAACATTAGCCAATACAACAGAAAAGTTGAGAAATGTGAATTACAGGGCAATTAAGGGGTTAGAGACCCTTAGCTTGTTCAGAATGAATATAGAGAATTAGTGAAATTTAACCTTTGCTAGAAAAATATAGTCAGAATGAATATTTAAAATTTTTTAGAGTAACAAAATCTATATATCTCCAGTCTTATTTGAGTTGCAAACCCTTATCTCTATATTTTAGAATTCCTAATTTCTTACAGTTCTTCAAACTCAGTACATCCCACATTGAACTTAGTGTCTGCTCTCCATTTAAACTTAATTTCTGTGGATAGGCAGTGCTTGAGTCTTACTCCTTCTCTTTCGAACCACCCACAGCCCTTCAAGAAGAGAAAATTGTACTTAGGAAATACCCCTTGAATCCATCCCTTCCCTGTTCTGACACAGCCACTGTCCAACTTTATTTTCTCATGTTGGAACTCACCTCCACTCTAGGCCTAAGCCTATTTCTATTCTCTCACCAACACCAATGCGCAAGTAGCACTGAGAAAGCAGTCAGACGACACAGAAATGTCTCCTGAGACTACTGTTCAGCTGTTGAGTAATATTCGTATCTTAGCAACCAAGCCTAGAATGCCCAACTGTAACTGACCAATCAGCTCATATCTAAAGAACCTAAGGTGAAATGGAAAGCTCCTCCCCCCAATGTTGAGTCCTGAGAGAAATGGCACAAAGCAGTTACTCAATAAATATCTGTTGACAGCCTAAGTGCCCATCAGCAGATGAGTGGATTTAAAAACTGTGGTACATCTGCACAGTGGAATACTACGCTGTGGTAAAAAAGAAGGAACTCTTGCCATTTGCAACCGCATGGATGGAACTGGAGAGCATTATACTAAGTAAAATTAGCCAGTCAGAGAAAGATAAATACCACATGATATCACTCATTTGTATAATATACAGAACTACATAGACCAGCTGTGGGCAAACTACGGGCTGCAGGCCGGATCCGGCATGGATGGAACTGGAGAGCATTATGCTAAGTGAAATAAGCCAGACAGAGAAAGATAAATACCACATGATCTCACTCATTTGTGGATTATAGAGAACAACATAGACTGATAAACAGGGACAGATCCAAAGACAGAGAAACAGCGATCAGACTATCAATCCCCAGAGGTAAAGTAGGGGAGGGAGGGGGTAAAGGGAAGAGATCAACCAAAGGACTTGTATGCATCCATATAAGCCAAACCAATGGACATGGACAACAGGGGGATGAGAACATGATGGGGGGGCGGTTAAGTTGAGGGGTTAATGGGGGGGATGAGGACACATTTGTAATACCTTAACCAATAAAGAAATTTTTTAAAAAAACATTAAAAAATATCTGTTGAGAAAAAAAATGAGTAAATGACTATTTTTTATCTTATGCTGAATCAAAATTATGCACAAGGATATATAAAAATATATGTTCATGGTGATATTATCCTATATAATAAAAGGGTAATATGCAAATTGATCCTAAGGGCAGAATGATCAGAATAATCACTGGACCAGTCACTATAGGCGCACTGACCACCTCTTGGTCCCTTTTCCTGGCCAGCAGGCTCCCATCGCCTAAGGACCACCTGTGGCAGGGGCGGGGCTGAGGAGCCAGTGGAAATAGCTTACCGCTCAGTCCCTTCCTCCAGCCATCAGGCACCCATCACCCGATTGCAAACTGGGAACTGGGGAGGGGCGGGTGTTGGTTGGGGGCTGGCTGCAGGCACCTGGGAAGAAGGTCTTGACCGCAGGCAAGGCCTAGGGACCGTACCTGTGCACACATTTTTTGTGCTGGGCCTTAGTTTATCAATAAGTAAACTTGCCTTTACAGGAGAAAGCTTCCTCCTTCTTCCACTTCAGCCATAGCTGTGGCCAGATTCTCTCGCAGCTGCCCACTGCTCCCGCATAGCAGTTAACAGTTAAAAACACAGGCTCTGGACTGCTATACACTATGGTTCCAGGTCGTGGCTCTACTGTTAGCTGTATGGTCTTGGGAAGTTGTTTAACTTCTGTTTGCCTCAGTTTTCTCTTGAAAACTGGAATGACATATAGTACATAGTTAATACAATCTTTTGGTAATCGAATGAGATGTTTACAAGTGCTTGTCTCAAAGACGTGAGGTGCAGGTACAACTGATTTGCCCATTTTAAAATTGTCTTTTTATTGACTTGATTTACTGTGTGCTAATGTCATTGGATTACTTTGGCTTTCTCCTGAAATTGCTATTCCCCAGTTACCACAGGGAGTTCCATATTTCTTTGCAGTCCCTATTGTTATTAAAATATAGGTCACTGAGGACTATATTCAGAGTATTGCGTTCAAAAGTTACTTGAAATATTTTTTTCTGTATGATTATATTGTCAGTTGATATAATTTAGACTTGTTTGTCTTAAATTTTAGGGTTTTTCTTTTACTTAACTGAAGAGCTTGATGATATAAAGATTTACATAGTTAAAAACTTAACTAGGAAAACCATGTAAAGTTTTACTCAGAGAATTTTTGCTCCCAAACTGATCCTCTTAACCTTATTCCCACTCACCCTCTATAGATAACCATTTTCATTAACTTCTGTTTTTTCCTGCCTGTTTTCTTATTGTGAAAAAGATCAAGTCTCTGTTTATGCTATAGTCTTATTTCCCTTTCTGTTTTACACAGTCATTAGCACATTCTATTCAGTGCTCTTTTCCTTGCTGTTTTCATTTATCCTCATCAGTTCACAGATATATTCCTTTTTTATTGTTTCATATATTGTGTGCATGTAATATAGTTTATTCAATCAGTCCTCTTTAGATGGATATTGGACTGCTTGTAATTATTTTGCCACTAGTTTTTATCTTAACTTTTATTTTTTTAAAAATATATTTTATTGATTTTTTACAGAGAGGAAGGGAGAGAGATAGAGAGTTGGAAACAGCGATGAGAGAGAAACATCGACCAGCTGCCTCCTGCACACCTCCCACTGGGGACGTGCCCGCAACCCAGGTACATGCCCTTGACCGGAATCGAACCTGGGC
>NW_006286294.1:3364-6338 GCF_000327345.1 Myotis davidii | reverse complement strand
GGCTCAGTGCATGAATTCATGCACAGGTGGGGTTCGGCTGGCCTGACCCCAATCAGGGCGGATCAGGGCTGTCCCTGCTGGGAGCAGGAGATAGCAGGAGGTTGGCCAGCCGGTCTGCCATGATTGGGGCCTAATCAGGGCCAGGCCTGCTGGGGGAGGGGCTGCGGGCAATTGACTGGTGGGCCTTGCCCCCATTGGGGTGATGGGGGCCTATTGGAGATGGGGCTGGCTGTGGGAAAGGGCTATGGGCAGTGGGCCTGCTGGCCCCACCCCTTAATGGGGTGAGGGGACCGATTGGGGGTCAGCGGCTGTGGGAGGGGCCTTGGGAGGTTGTTCGGCCTGCCCCACCCCTGATTGGTGTGAGTGGGGGGTGATCAGGGGCAGAGCTGGCTGGGGGGAAGGGGCCACAGGCCTATTGGGGTAGTAGAGGCCCATTGGGGGTGGAGCTGGCCAGGTGGAGGGCCTGCAGGCAGTTGGCTGGCTGGCCCTGCCCCTGATCAGGGCAATCTGGGGTGGGGCTGGCCAGGGGGAGGGGCTGCAGGAGATTGGCTTGCTGGCCCTGTCCCCTGTTGGGTAGGGGCGACAATCAGGGGTGAGGTAGCTGGGAGGAGGGACTTCAGGCCGGGTGGGGCTGGCTGGAGGGAGGGGCTGCAGGAGGTTGGCCACCAGCCCATCCCCCTCTTGGTGTGGGGGGCCAATCAGGGGTGGGCTGGCCTGGGGGAAGGGCTGTGTTGCCTGGCCATCCCACCCTCGATCAAGGGTGGGAGAGGCCGATCAGGGGCGGGGCTGGCTGGGGGAGGGGCCACGGGAGGTTGGTTGGTGTGCCCCACGCCCTGGTCAGGCCGGTTTGCTGGCCGCAGTGGGCATCATAGCAACTGGTCGTTCTGGTCAATATGGCATTGTGGCTGCTGGCTTTTTATATATAGATGAGGATTTCTTTATATAATTTCTTCACCTAATTTTTGGCAGTTTATGTGTTGCAAATATCTTCTCCACTATAGATTATTTTTCCATTTCATTTTATAGTGATTTTGAAATTTGGCAATGTTTTTTATGGTTCATGTATGCTTATATCTAGTTTAAGAAATCTTTGATGCCTTTGTTTTGTCTTGTAATTTTACTATGAATATTTTAAAGTTTAACTTTTTACATTTAAAAGCCTTTAGTCCACTTGTCACTAATTTTTGTGTATGGTGTGAAAGAGGGATCCCATTTATTTTATTTTACTTCCATTTATTGATCAATGTATTCTTTCATTGATCTATAAGGCTGTCCTTATCGTAAGTTTCCACATATTGGGAGAGAGCTGTTATATTCTGGGCTCTATATTCTGATATTTTTGTCTGAGTCTATATTACTACCACCCTTTCTTAATGAATACAAATGTGTACTATGGGTTATATCAGGTAGAGATAAAACCCTTTTTTTGTATTTTTTCAGGAGTATCTTAGCTATTAATGAATTAATTGCTCTTTCATACAAATGTTAAAATTGGCTAGTCAACTTCTCTAAAAATATTGCTACTGGTAGTTATATTGGAATTGGTTTAAATCTATAGTACCATTTGTGGAAAATTGCTATTTTAATTAAGACATTTAAAAATCCTTCTCTTGAGCATATAAGGATATTAGCACACACTAATATTTTTGTTCTCATTTTTTAGCCTAATAAATTGACAATATTACAATTTTATTGTATTATAGGTAAACTTTGTTTAGATTCACCCTTTTGATTATCATTTTCTTGGCTTACCACTACTTGCAATTCGGTCCTTTATTTTGAGATTATTTTCTTTCTTCCTGAAGTACCTGCTTTAGAAGACTTTTATTGTGGGAGTCTTTGATGATAAAACTCTATTTTTTAATTGGGTTCCTTTACTTTAAAAATAGTTTAGTTGGATGTAGAATTAGAGATTGACATTTAAAAAATATTATTCCAACATTTTCTTCCAACATTTAAAAAATATTATTCCACTGACTTTTTGTTTACAATATTGCTAGTGACTTGCTGTTGTAATAGTCATCTTTGAAGATAGCCCCATTTGTTTTTCTGACTTCATTTACAATTCTTTCTTTCTTTCTTTCTTTCTTTCTTTCTTTCTTTCTTTCTTTCTTTCTTTCTTTCTTTCTTTCTTTCTTTCTTTCTTTCTTTCTTTCTTTCCTTCCTTCCTTCTTTCTTTCCTTCCTTCCTTCCTTCTTTTCTTCTCTGGTTCCCTCCTGCTTTTCTCTTCTTACTCGGGGGGGTAGGGGAGTGGAGACAGCTCCTTCAAAATTCATAACTAGCTTCCTTCCTTTCTCCCTCCTTCCTTCCTTCCTTCCTTCCTTCCTTCCTTCTTTCTTTTTTTCCTTCCTTTCTTTTTTTTATCTTTGGTTTTCTGCTGTTTCTATACCATGTGACTAGGTGTGGGTTTCTTTTTATTTATCTCTCTTAGGATTCGCTGTATTTCTTGAATTCCAACCTACCTCCAATTCCTGGAATTTCTCAACTTTTGTTTCCTTAAACATTTTCTCCCCCCCACCTTTTTAAAAAATTATCTCCATAAAAAAAAATTCTGATTGGATATAAAGTAGATATTCCATTTATTCAACAAATAATTTTTGAGGACCTACTGTGTGATGGGCACTTTTTGTCTCCAGGGTTATATCAATAACAAAACTGCCATCATGAAAATAATGATGACCTGAAATTCTTGACATCATGAAATTTACAATAAAAGGCACAAGGTGATAATGGCTAAGGGGTATGGAAGATCAAAATGCATATATTGCCTCCTGCTTTTTTTTTAAATCCTCACCTGAGGACATTTTTTTTTTTCATTTATTTTTAGAGAGAGTGGAAGGAAGAGGAGGAGAGAGAGAAATACCGATATGAGAAAGACACATTGATTGGTTGCCTCCCGCATGCCCCCACTGAAGCTGTGAGTTTGAAACCGAAGTACAAGGCCCTTGACCAGAACAGACCCCCACCCTTCAGC
>NW_006286294.1:2388-3308 GCF_000327345.1 Myotis davidii | reverse complement strand
AGCAAAACCGGTTAGCGCACTCCTGCTTTTTAAAAAAGTTTAAACATGAATGTTTTATCGGGTATGCCTAACAAAATAGCATGTGTTCTTGGTCTCATATAAACTTGACTGTACCTTCTTAACCTCCCTTTTATCCAGCAATGGATGTAATCTTCCAGAGAGAGCCTCACAGATCTACAACTCCCTTAAATAGAAATCTATTTTTCTGTTAGTGTTAGAAACTATTTGTGTAAGCGCCTTTGTTTAAGATCATTTTATTTACCAATGTTAAAAGGACATTGATATTTTTCAATTATAAAACACAGATGTCAAATTAAATGTTCTCCAAAGCCTCTTCCTAGTTTGAAAATGCAGTCAGGTCACGAGGTGAGAATGGCATACAATTTGAAGAGGGTGTTATGTACAAAAAATAATTAAAATCATAAATACAAAATTAGGTACAGAGTCTAACAAGGGTCCTATGCAAATGAGAGATTAACCAAAGATTAACCTTTAATATGTTAATGAGAAGTCTACCATTGTGACACATATTAATTAATATATACTCAATGTTCTTATATGTGAAATGTCACTCCAGTTTTTGCTTTATATGTAAATACAGATCATCATAATAAATAGATTATAGTAAGATCCATATATGTCATGTACAAATACCAGCCTTTGGATATTTCGTGTCCCACAGTATCCCAATAGCAATCTGCGCCCAGTGAACAAATAGTCTTTTACTCAAATGGTCAGCTTTGACTTTTGGATGTGTTCTGGCTCATAATATTTCCTCTTGCTATGGTCATTTATAATGAAAACAAGTGCTAGTTCACTACTGCATATTAAATCACTTATCCATCCTTCATGTTATCAGAATTTGAGGGGGATTTTTGAGAGGAAAAGAATATTTTTAAGTAACAAAGAAAGAGTAAATA
>NW_006286294.1:0-980 GCF_000327345.1 Myotis davidii | reverse complement strand
CAGACCCTGCTATGACTTAGGATAATTTAAGCAACAGGGCATGCACACAGTGCTGCCTGTGGAGTGAGAGGGTGTGGTTGAGCTTACAAGGAGCTGTACTGCTCAGAAAGGGAACAGAATTAGCAAAGTGCTAAGGTGTGTACACACAAGCCTGCCCCAATGGAGCTTCTATATTTGTAACAATGTTTCAAACTGCACGCTCAGAGGCTGGCAGTGGCAGGCCGGGAATGTTCGCTTCCTCCATCACTGAAGCAAGCAAGCCTCATGTTTGCTTCAAGCTGCCTGGCTGCCAGCCACCATCTTGGCTGGCAGTTAATTTGCTTATCGCCCTGATTAGCCAATGGGAAGGGTAGTGGACGTAGGGCTAATTACCATGTTTCTCTTTTATTAGATAGGATTTCTATCCTGATCTTTAAACTTGTAATCCTCAGAAGAGTTCTTTTGAGAGCAAATTTTATCATAGAGAAATATGAAGCAATTACTGAAATGAAAATTGTCAAATATTTTGAACTTTATATTGTTTGTAGCACCCACAGGTAAAAGCATAATAAAATATCAATATTTCCCTAGATTATCATGGGTGGAATACTTCTCCCTCTCCTGGGAGCCTAAATTTGCCACTTGCTGTAGATTCCCAAGGTCTTTTCAGGAAAGTTACATGGGAAAATGAGATTAGGATTTTTCTTTCCCTGAATATTTTCAGGTGAATGACCCCTAAATTGTTCATTAAATACTAGAGGTCTGGTGCATGAAATTTATTCACAGAGGGATCCCCTCAGCCCAGCCTGCCCCCTCTTCAACCTGGACCCCTCAGGGGATGTCCAACATCCCTCTCACAATCCTGGACCACTGGCTCCTAACTGCTCACTTGCTGCCAGCATGTTTGCCCTTAACTGCCCCCCTTTGCCAGCCTAGTCACCCTAACTGCCCCCCTCAGCCTGGCCACCCCCAACTGCCCCACCTGTGGGCCTGGTCACCCC
>NW_006286293.1:10823-12579 GCF_000327345.1 Myotis davidii | reverse complement strand
AAGGGACAAGCAACAGAAAAGGGGAGAAACACAAGCACATCAGAACAGAATCGCCTCATTCGTGACTCAGTCCTGATCCTGTTCGCTGCGACTCCCTCCCCTCTCTGAGACTGTCGGCTCAGGTCACTCGCGAAGGAGGAGCTACAACAAACCTGGCGAACGATCTTTAGAGGAAAAAAAACCTCGAGCATGCCCTCCCCAAGGAGGAAACACGAAACCCTCATGTTCGCAATATCTGACTCACTGCTGGGGCCTGGAACAGTGCCAGAGGGGGGGGAAAACGCCGACTGTACATACACCGGACTTCCCGAAGCCGTAGTGACGCCGGTGATGGTGTAACACCGTGCGTGATCCATACTCAGGCCGTTGCTGCATTCAGTGTGAAGGAACGGAACCCCAACTGGTGCGAGGAGAATCTGACTTGGAGCAAGAAGAACAATGAGTGAAGCAGCATATGGAGGTGGAGTTGAAGCAAGACAAAGGATCAGACAGAGAACGATTAACCGAAGAAGAAAAGGGATGGGTGCGCGCGCCTCTCAGCTCCTCGTCCGCTGAAGAAAGGAAGTATAGGAACGCCCTTGACAAGCACTGCTCCACGATAACCTACTCCTCAGTAGTGAGAGGCGAGGCGTAAGAAGCAGGATCATCGACTCTCGCAGAAAAGATTCGGGAAAGGAGATGGCGAGATCCACCTCTCTCAAGTGTGGTCAAGCAGAACTCGGGAAATACTAGTGAAGCCGAGAAACAGGTGTCAAGGAATAAGCAGCAAGAACCTTCTGTTGCAGTGAGTTTGGCTTATCAGTGAACGCGGGAACGGAGCGCAATGGTCTCCAAAATACGAAATGAAGAGACATTTCAAGACACAGGAGAGCAGGCTATCTACCCAACAGCCAAAAGAGGAAGTCGGTGGCACTCAAGAAAGAGGAGGGCGAAGAAACACCACGTTCGACTAGGCAAGGAATGAGCGAAATTCGACGTAGTGAGGGTCGGACAGAAGCTAAATCTAACGCAGACTAAGGGTAGAGGGAGTTCCAGAAGTAGATTTTGATGCTTCTTGCGTCTTTGTATATTCATATACCTACATGTACGTATGCATGTACGTCTTTATGTATCTACAAATCTGTGTATGCATGTCTGTGTATGTATGTTTGTATGTATGTGTGAATGTCCAGATGTAAGCGTTTGTGTTCTAATGACTCTGATTGAACATCAGCAGACCATTTGGAGACTTGCTCAACTCCTTGCGCCAGCAAGCAGACACATATTTGTCTACCACCACACCCACGAGGTGGGAAGTCTAGGGATCGATAAGATAACTCCACATGTACGGCTCAGTCGGGCCCGGAGGTAAGATCATAGTAAGTAGCACAAGTGAGAGATGCGGCGGGAGGAGGAAGAAAGCAGAAAACTGCATGTCTCCTTTCAAGGGCTTCCAGCACACCCGAGGATCCAGGGTAGTAATAGAAGAACCAACGCTTACCCGGTTCTTGAAATAATAATATGAGGGAGAAGGCCTTGCCAATTCGGTCTTGTGATCGAGTAAAAAGGGGAGGAAGTCAAACCCCTTTCTCTTTCTTTGTGAGGACGAGCGATATGGGGAGGAGCGTTGCGTTGAACGAAAAGAAGTAGAGGATCCACTCGTTCCCAACGGAAGGACACTCGCTTGAGTGCAGATGCAGACAACATGCGATAACGAATGACTCTCCTCCCACGTTGTGGCAGTAGCACCTTAGTCTCAGGCACTTCCTCGTCTGCA
>NW_006286293.1:10180-10503 GCF_000327345.1 Myotis davidii | reverse complement strand
TACACACAATGACTCCTTGCCCTGTGGATGGGATGCGCAACCCCCTACGAGTTTCCCTGTAGATGAGCGCGGGAACCTCGGCATTGAAAAGAAAAGATTTAAGTCAACACATTATTAGGTGAGTTACCGGAGAAGGGCTTAAACAGGAGAACATGGAAGCGATAAAGAACGACGGAGCAGGACTCGACTTCTCTGACTTCTCCGCTTGTCCCGTATAACTATGCGCCCATGTGTCTATGCAGCGAGGAAAACATAGAAAATCACGAGCCAACAAGTCTCAACCTTCCTTCCCGGTGGCGGCTCTCTGTCCACTTCTCTGATGT
>NW_006286293.1:914-2053 GCF_000327345.1 Myotis davidii | reverse complement strand
ACGGTCCCGGTAACGCACTCTGCTTGATTCACATTATACTCATGTTCCACTAGCAGCTATTTCCGCGTACTTTCCTCGAGGAGTATACAGTTCACTAATTGTATACCAAAAATCTGTGTAACACTAAACATATCTACTTTTAGAACACGTAAAATACCTTCAGAACCATGCAATTTTATAATTGCATTACTTTATAGAAAATGTTAACCTTGAATCACGTTGCACGCTGCGTCTAAATTATATATCAGTTGTAAGGGATGCCGGATATTACACTTTTCTTATAGTTGGAAGCTCTAGCCCTTTAATCAGATCGGTATCCCCAAAACCCGCACATTACTTCGTTGCTGTTGACCCTGGTATGATTGGTAGTGTGGATGAATTTTCTAAGGGCTTCGAAAAAGGCATCCACGGAACTGTCTTCCCGCTTCGTAGTCCACACTCGGTGGGATTCCCTATATTAACATGGCCGACGATAATCTTTCAGTAGTTAGCACCGCTCATTTCAACACAAACCGTTTTGTCGGAAATTGTTATTGCCCAAAATAAGGAGTCACAACTTTGGCCTGGCTACAGTTCAGCCAGCACGACGTACTTTTCACCATTCGGAACGAGAAAAATCAAGGATGCAGGAGAGCCTCACCTCAAAAAGAAGTTTACGTACCTTCTCCTGAATGTGATTTCCCATATACCTTTCCACATCGTCATTTGTGTTCTTTCTACTGATGAATCCTCAAATGTGGAACGACTGCTCCAGACCCCGCCTTGTGTTCTTCATGCATTCACTTTTCTACTGCAGGCAGCGTTGCGCGGATGTTATGTTGTTTGGGGAGTAGCGAAGGCCATCCTAAAGTTGTGCTCCTGTCCACATTTCCGTCTGCATCTGTTCAACCACTTCACTTCCCTCCCGGCACCCTACCACACCTCAATTTGAAGGCGGTGAGAAGGAGAACAGCCAAAGGTAGGAAAACCCGATGGCGCTACAATGCATGCTGCAAACATTTACCTTGTGAGCAGAAGAGTACCGGTAGCATCTAAGAGCTCTTGCAAATTGAGGGGCTTACTGTACGGTCTGGTCATAACCAACGCAGGGATTCTCCTTCAGCGCCTCCCCGCCCTCTGTAGCAGGGCTGTGTTACCTG
>NW_006286293.1:0-787 GCF_000327345.1 Myotis davidii | reverse complement strand
AAGGTCAACAATGTAGGAGATGTATCGAGGTGTACGCGTCGTCGTCACCACAACACAACGGACGATAGACTGTCAGAGACTCAATCCTCCTATGTTCGGTGTCTTTAGCCCGCATTAAAGAAGAACATACTATCAAGTAGCCTTCCACCTGTTTGTGTCGCTTCTATTGTACTGGTAGTGGGGCAATACCTGGTGCTGTACCAGAACCAAAGGAAACACAAGGAGAACAAGGAATTTCTGGGGGTATTCCCACAGTCTCTAGAAGAGCCGTTGATTCCCAGTAAGGCGACAGTAATGAAGGAAACATTCGAAGAAGATGAACAACCTCACAAGGGAAAGAATCCGTGAAACCGATACTGCTTACCGTAGGTCTGGATCCAGTCAACCTTTTTGAATCCCCGGTAGTAGATTCTGAAGGTATACCATTGCTAGAACATGAAAGTGGAACCTTTCTTCTGCTACCACAGGGGACTGGCAACCCTGAACGTATGTATGATGAGCTTCTTCCGCCAAGTAAAACTGAAGTTTCGAAGTACCAACTGGAGGCGTTGAAAGGTTTACCAGCAACACTTTTTGGACCGTACGACGCCCCTATGAAGAGAACGCCTCACTTGGAGTTTCTGCAAAGATTTGCAGCGTCTCTATCAACTGGGGCAACATCCTTTTTCGATGGACTGCACGAGCTGTGGGCAAGGCGATCAAGGAAGCGACCTCGAGACAAGCACGGAAAATTGGTTGAACAATCAGCTCTGCAGCTGTTGGAAATGAAACAAGTAGGGCCAATTGA
>NW_006286292.1:0-292 GCF_000327345.1 Myotis davidii | reverse complement strand
GCCTCCTGCATGCCCCACACTGGGGATTAAGCTTGCATCCCACTTGCATATGCCCTGACTGAGAATCGAACTGTGACCTTCTGGTTCATAAATCAACGCTCAACCACTGAGCCATCCTGGCTGGGCTGTGTGTATCTTTAGATCTGAAGTGAGTCTTCTGCAGAGAGCATATGTAAGGATCAGTTTTGTTATTCACTCAGTCTTTTGATTGGAGGATTTCATCCATTTTCTTTTTTTTTTTTTCTTAGAAGGGATTTACTAGATTTTATTTATTTATTTATTTATTTATTTA
>NW_006286291.1:0-316 GCF_000327345.1 Myotis davidii | reverse complement strand
CCCTCACCCCAGGCTTGGCTCAGATTCCACAGGAAACCCCATGCTCGGGTCCCTCACTGTCAGGGACTCTAGGACACAGAGAGGTGCAGGAAGCTCAGAATTGCTGGTAATCCCGCCCTGGGACACCCCCAGCACATGCCCCACCTAGCCCAGCAGAGCGAGCAGAAACAGCTCAGACATGGGGGGAGGCAGCGCCTGTCCTGCCCAATGGGATGACCTACCCCAGTTCCATGTCCCCTCCTGGAACCACCCTCCTCTCCAGATTTCTGCCCTGAGGTAAGAGACAGGGTCTGGTCTCTGCCCCTGGCTCCTGGCC
>NW_006286290.1:0-469 GCF_000327345.1 Myotis davidii | reverse complement strand
TCAGGGTCAAAAATGCCCCTTCTATGAGGGTAAGAAGGCCTTCTGTCTGGGAAACTGAGGCTCCACTGGTCCCCCCTAAAAGAAAAAAAGAAAAAAAAGTAAAGGTTTTGTTACATTGGCAATGAAGAGGGATGGTCTCCAGTTTGGTAGGGATTAAAAGTTATCCTAAAACCAAGGAATAGGACATCATCAACATCTTGACTAAATATCAACTTACTCAATATCAACAAGATCACAAGTCCCAAGCAGGAAGGAGACAGCATGGCTGGTGGAGAAGCAGCAGCAGTCTTGGTTGGCAGTACTGAAGCTGAGAGGCTGTTCCTCTACTCTCGTGGTCCCTTATTGGAATAGTCTTGGCTCAGGAGTTAAGCAAGACAAACTGCCTTGCAAGCTCATGTCACAGGCTGTAAAAAAGGTGTGTTCAGAAATGGAAGAAGTGTGTCAAACCACCACCCAAGGGCAGCAGCGC
>NW_006286289.1:0-329 GCF_000327345.1 Myotis davidii | reverse complement strand
TATCCACTGAGCCAAACTGGTCAGGGCAAGAAAGTATTTTTTATTGATTGATTGATTTTAGAGAGAAAGAGGAAGAGAGAGAAAGAGAAAGAGAAACATCAATTTGCTGTTCCACTTATTTATGCATTCATTGGTTGATTCTTATATGTACCCTGATCGGGGATTGAACCCAAAACTTTGGTGTATTAGGATGATGCTCTAATCAACTGAGCTACCTGGCTAGGGCAAAGTATATTTTTTAAAGCTAAAAGAGCCCACCTGGCTTGGCTCTGTGGTTAAGCGCTGACCTATGAACCAGGTCACAGTTCGATTCCTAGTCAGGGCACATG
>NW_006286288.1:1729-2318 GCF_000327345.1 Myotis davidii | reverse complement strand
GCCACCAGGCATGAGGCCACCTCCTCTGGTTGCACTGGGGTCGCCCCAGGAAAGTGATGGTAGAGATGCTTATCAGGCAGCCACAGCAGGAACTCCCTCAGCTGCTCCTTGTTCATATACTCTAAAATATAGGCCAGCCGTTGCTGGACTCCATGGGCCATCTCTGCTGCTCTGGCCTTGTGTGTTGCACTGGCCATGTTTGCTGCACTTGTTGTCTCAGTTCCGACTCCGAGGGCCTCAGGGATGTCCACTGGGGAGGGGATGGATGGGGATGGCATTAGGTAGGCAGAGAATAGCAATCATTCTTGTCCCCTACTATATCCCAATACCAGACTCCCCCCAGGGTCATTACTGGTTCCCTGGCAAACTCCTTTTAAGCACTACGAACCCATTTCTGTAATCCTTTTGGTTTCTTCCAGTAGATAGTACTGGGAGAAGGGAGGTGAAGGGAAGAGGCAGGGAAAGCCATAAAGGGAGGAACCCAGAGAAGGCAGAGACATTTGCAAAAATCAGGTTACTGAGATGCTGGGGTAGGAGCAGTGAGAAGAGTGAAGTGGTGGAGATGGGAAGATGGGATCTTCAGGGTACT
>NW_006286288.1:0-317 GCF_000327345.1 Myotis davidii | reverse complement strand
CAAACTCTGTATTTTGAGTGGAAATGTTAGGGGGTCGTCTTATACGCCCTGTCGTCTTATACGCCGGCAAATACGGTACATATATCTTTCTGTTTAATTGTTATTAAAATTTTAAAAAATTTAATTTCCAGGGGGGTGCTGAGTAATATTTTTTCTGGAAAGGGGGCGGTAGGCCAAGTAAGTTTGGGAACCACTGACTTAGAGCCAGACATCCACTGGCCACATCTACAGGCAGGCCATGGACATGAGTTCTGGTAGGGCATGTGCTAGTGCATGAGACAGGACAGTAAGCCCGGACAAGTGGAATAGGGAAACTG
>NW_006286287.1:0-592 GCF_000327345.1 Myotis davidii | reverse complement strand
GCACCCTGTCGAAAAGGATGGGGTCACAGCAGCACCTTTTGGCTCCAGAAGCGGGCACGCAGATCCCCTCCTCTCTCCCGCCTCCACATGGACGGCGGCAGTAGGAGGGGTTTCAACACCAAGGGCAGTGGGATACTTGGGCCCATCAGGCCAGCAGGAAAGGGACAGTAGGAGCTCAGGGTTGCTCCAGAGGTGCATACTGGCCCATCTGTGATCCTTGTGTGCCATCTGGTGACCAGTGTGGGCACTGCAGCAAGAGAAGCGCTGCAGAAGCCTCATTTGACCCAAGCACTTTGTGGACTGTCTCATTTCTCTGTAGGCACTGCGACCCTAACTCTGGGCTTCAGGAAATGGCGGCATGTACAGGCACACACAAACCAGACTCAAGAGCGCAGAAGCCCAGGGCACGCACACGCATGCGCACACAGGAAGGTCTCACACTGGACTAAGTACTAATGTGCACATCTTATGCGCTGGCTGCCCAGACCCCTGGAAGACCAGTGGGTTCTTTCTGCATCCACCTTATTTTCTTCCTAATCTAGAATGTCCTAGCTTCCCACAGAGATTGTGAAAGTGCTGGCACAGTAGCTCC
>NW_006286286.1:0-848 GCF_000327345.1 Myotis davidii | reverse complement strand
GGGTGACTGAAGCTCCCAACCTCTTCTTTTTTTATTTTTTTATTCTGGGATTTGTTTAACTTCTATGTCTGTCACTGGAACTGAGAGCCTACTTAAGCTCTGAGGCTTGGCTCCAGCGCTGAGGCCTCGGCTTCTGAAAGCAGGTATCTGGGTTTGTATGGGTTCTATTATTGAAACTCTGTTGCAACTCCAGCTCTGCCGGCTGGCTGAAACCATGGGGTTTGTTTAGTGTCTATAATTGCAACATAGTTGCTTAGAGTGCAAGCTCACAGCCCAGCAGTGGCAGGCGGGGAACCTTGGCTTCCTCCTTCACTGGAGCAAGCTACCTCCTCTTCCCTTCAGCTGCCTGGCTGCCAGCCGCCATCTTGGTTGGCAGTTAATTTGAATATCGCCCTGATGACCCAATGGGAAGCGTGTCAGTGTTACGGTTAATTACCAAGTTTGTCTGTTATTGGAAAGGATATATATATGCATATGTATATATATACATTAACTACTGTTGGTCTTTGCCTCTAGCACCTTACTCTGAGGTTTGACATTCTGATCAATGCTTCTTTGTGTCTGGATGTCTTGTTGCTCATCAGTTGATGTTGTTCATTATATTCCACAAATGAGTGAGACAATGTGATATTTATCCTTCTGGAACTGGCTTATTTTGCTTAGCATAATGCTCTCCAAGTCCATACGTGCTATTGCAAATTATAAGAGTTCATTCTTTTTTCCAGCAGTAGAGTTTTCCATTGTATAGGTGTTCCATAGGTTTTTAATCCGTGCACATGCTAATAGACACTTAGACTGTTTCCAAATCTTAACTGTTGTAAATTGGACTGGTATGAACATACAGTTGC
>NW_006286285.1:0-352 GCF_000327345.1 Myotis davidii | reverse complement strand
ATGTAAACTAAACTGATAGCTCTAGATTTGCTGCTTTGAAAATCTCTTTTACCCAGTGGTGCTCTTTTTTTAATATATTTTATTGATTTTTTACAGAGAGATAGAGAGTTAGAAACATTGATGAGAGAGAAACATCTATCAGCTGCCTCCTGCACATCTCCCACTGGGGATGTGCCCGCAACCAAGGTACATGCCCTTGACCGGAATCGAACCTGGGACCGCTCAGTCCTCAGGCCGACGCTCTCTCCACTGAGCCAAACCGGTTTTGGCCTCTTTTTTTTGTATTAACAAAATGAAACTTATATGCCATGTACTTCTCTCTGTAGAATAAACTCTCTACATCTTTTAACTA
>NW_006286284.1:0-471 GCF_000327345.1 Myotis davidii | reverse complement strand
GTAAACCTCTAGCCAGGCTCACCAAGAAGCAAAGAGAGAGGACCCAAATAAAAAAATCAGAAATGAAAGAGGAGAAATAACAACAGACCCCACAGAATTACTAAGGATTGCTATGAACAACTCTACTCCAACAAACTAGACAACCTGGAGGAAATGCACATATTCCTAGAAAAATACAACCTTCCAAAACTCAATCAGGAAGAATCTAAAAATCTCAATAGGCCAATAACTATGGAAGAAATTGAAGCAGTCATCAAAAAGCTCCCAGCAAACAAAAGCCCAGGGCCAGATGGCTTCACAGGGGAGTTTCACAGAACATTCAAGGAAGAACTAAAGCCAATACTTCTCATACTATTCCAAAAAAATTCAAGAGGAAGGAACACTTCCAAGCTCATTCTATGAAGCCAGCATCACCCTAATACCAAAACTAGATAAAAAAACAAAATGAAAGAGAATTACAGGCCAATATCC
>NW_006286283.1:13561-14122 GCF_000327345.1 Myotis davidii | reverse complement strand
AGAGCAGCAGGAGGAGGGTGCGGGACCACAGGACCTGCATCCTTGGTGTCCCAGGACCACCTGAGTCACAGTGGGTCCCTGGAGATATTATAACCTGGAAGCCGACAGCCAATGGGAGTGAGGAATGAGGCTGCATCAAAAGTATCAGGGAAGGAGGACTCAACAGGGATGTAAGATGGAGAAGGGAAACCCCAGGGAGAAGGGGATTCCCCAACACTGAGCTGCTCTGCTCCGGGCCCCTCCCTGGGGCTGAGCCCCGCCCCTCCTCCTGCAGGGGGCGCTCTGCCCACTGTCTCCCTGAAGGAGCATCAGGCTGGTGCTCTGAGCTCCACTTCACCCAGATTTTGGAGGCGGCCCAGCAAAGCTGTGGAAGCTTCTATGAGTGAATAACAAGGGTCCCTCAGATGCAGCCTCAGGCGGTCATGGGCGGGCTCAGTGAGTAAGGTCCATCGGAGGCAGGGTCTTCATATCCCTATAGAACCCTAACGTTGTGACCAAGTACAAGCAGGGAGACTCCAGTTTTTTAAGAATCCCAGAGTCACCAAATGTACTTTCCCTTGA
>NW_006286283.1:6417-7464 GCF_000327345.1 Myotis davidii | reverse complement strand
CATGGGCAGAGACAGGGTGGTGGGTCACGTGTGTCTTTGGAGGGTCTGAGGGGAGGTGAAAAAATTTATAAAGTTTGCATCTGCTGTGGGACACTACACAAGAGCTCCTGTGACCATCCTGAGAATGGACAGCACACTGGGGTTGGGGAGGGAGCACACAGCCCACACATCAGCCTGGACAGAGGCACCCGGAAGGACTTCCTAGGCTTTAGAAAGTTCTAGACACTGAGTGACACAGCCCAGGGCAGGGGGCAGGTCTCTGTGGGGTGAAAAGGGATTTGTGATTGTGACCTGGGTGGAGGCCAGGTGACTCAGAAAAGCTGGGGTCAGGCCTCAGACACAGTGGGTGTGGGCAGCGCACAAGGCTTGAGAGAGAAGGTCCTTGAGGGTCCCAGAGCCCCTGCAGGGCCCGTGGCAACAGCTGATGGGCTATTTCAGGGGGGTCTCTCTGCACCCCAGGAGAGCCTGCACCCCTAACTGTCCCTGAGATGAGGAGGGTCCCTCTGGTACCTGACCTGACATGGAGGGGGACTCCCTCCCTGACCCAAGGAGGGGTGTCTGACACTGACTCCCTGTCCTGTCTCCTTGTAGGATCCCCAGCCCCAGGGTGAGGGGCGGCCCCAGGGCCCCTGGTACCTGGGAGCTGCAGGGTCTCCTTCCCTTTTTCCAGGTAAAGGCGGAGCCACTCCACACACAGGTCCTCCAGGTACCTCCTCATCCTCTTTGCCCAACCCTCTGCCTCCCACTTGCGCTGCGTGATCTGAGCCGCCATGTCGGCCGCGGTCCAGGAGGTCAGGTCCTCGTTCAGGGCGATGTAGTCGGCGCCATCGTAGGCGTGTTGATTGTACCCGCGGAGGAGGCGCCCATCGGGTCCCATGTTGCAGCCAAACATCCTCTGGTAGGTGTGAGACCCTGACCCCGCCCGAGGTCAACCCTGTCCCACCCGCCCCGCGGGGACTGAATTTAAAACTGAAAGTGAAATCGGGTCAAAGTCCCCGGGGCTCCTCCCGGGTGGGAGCCGGGCGGGTCTCGGCGTCTCGGGGTGAC
>NW_006286283.1:0-5956 GCF_000327345.1 Myotis davidii | reverse complement strand
CTGAAATTCTGTGGGGCTGCCTTGAAGATCTCCGTGCTCCGGTGGAAATACTCCGGGTCCTCCTCCTCCACCCACGGCTGCTGCATCCACGGCGCCCGCGGCTCCGCCCTCGGATTCGGGGCGTCGCTGTCGAACCGCACGAACTGCGTGTCGTCCACGTAGCTGACGGAGAGGAAGTGAATCTTCCCGCGGCCGGGCCGGGACACGCTGGTGTAGAAATACCTCATGGAGTGGGGGCCTGGGGGGCGGACGGGGGGCAGGGCCGGGGCTGGACACGCGCCTTCCCGGCCCCGCGCCCCCGCCAGGTCCCCTCGCTGCTCCCCGCACCGCCGCCCCCTCCGACCCCGCACTCACCGGCCCAGCTGGGGGTCAGGACCAGCGCCCCCGAGAGCAGCAGGAGGAGGGTGGGGGGCCTCATGACCCGCATCCTCGGCGTCGGGGGACCATCTGAGTCCGGGCGCTTCCGCGGAGGACTTATAACCGGGAGCCGCGGGGACGCTGATTGGCTGCTCTGGAAACCGCTCAGCCAATGGGAATGAGGAATGGGGTCGCGTCACGAGTCTCCATGAAGGAGGCGCCGACACAGGTTGGGAGAGGAGAAGTGAAACCAGGGCGCTGGGGAGTCCCCCACACGGAGCTGCCCCCCAAGACTCTGTCCCCTGCGGAGACCTGAGCGCAGGCCTGGGCCCTGGGACTCGGTCCTGCCCCTCCTCCCGCGCGGGGCGCCGTCACCTTGTCGGCGA
The DNA here is from genome assembly GCF_000327345.1 of Myotis davidii. Lineage (NCBI taxonomy): Eukaryota > Metazoa > Chordata > Mammalia > Chiroptera > Vespertilionidae > Myotis > Myotis davidii. The sequence goes on along the minus strand of NW_006286283.1, from coordinate 5,213 downwards.
GGCCTGGCCCGGGCGCTGTGCTGTTCAGGGACTTTCCAAGGTTTTGGTGTCACCATCTCTGTGCGGCCTCACACACAGGCAGGCGCCCAGAGAACCTTGTGTGTGTGGTGACGTCATCATAGTGACCCTCACGGATCACACAGGGTGAGACAGTTATTAATTCGTGTCGCATGCTCACTGCCTATGAGATGGTAACAGAAGTCATGTTTTTTAAAAAACATATTTTATATCGATTTCAGAGAATAAGGAAGAGGGAGAGAGCGATAGAAACATCAATGATGAGGCTGAGACAGCCCTGGTGAGGTTGAAACAGCCGCGGTGGGGTTGAGGTGGCCCCCGTGAGCCTGCGACGGCCCCTGTGAGGCTGGAATGGCCCCTGTGGGGCTGGGACCTCCCCAGTGAGGCTGAAACGGCCCCGGTGAGGTTGAAACAGCCCCAGTGAGGCTGAAACGGCCCTGGTGAGGTTGAAACAGCCCCAGTGAGGAAAACAACATCATTTCCTTTGAAAAGTATATGTGTTTCATCAAAAGAAAAATAGGGGAAAAAAAGCATGTCAAACAGTTAATTTTTTAAAATGCTATTTCCATGGATTCTGTGATGTTTGTTATATTTGTGAGCTTTTTAAAAGATTTTTATTGATTGCGGAGAGGAAGGAAGAGGGAGGGAGATATAGAAACATCAATGATGGGAGAGAATCATTGATTGGCTGCCTCCTTCATGCCCCAACTGGGGATGGAGCCCACAACCCAGGCATATGCTCTGACAAAAAGTTGAGCTGTGACCTCCTGGTTCATAGGTCAATGTTCAATCCCTGCGCTCCGCTGGTTGGGAATATTGAATATTTCCTGTTCTGTCCTGTCACAGTCCCCAGGGCTGTCTTGCTGGGTGGCTCTGGTCCTCATGCAGGTTATATAAAGTGATGCCTTGTGTCTCTAAGTCCTAGAGACCTTTCCGTGCTGATGCATTGAATCACGTCATCAAAGCTCACAGGTGTTGCTGTTCCCACAGAGCCCCTTAGAAAAGCGTGTCAGCACTGGGGAGCGGTCTAGCTCATGTGGTGGGACACACCTGTTCCAACATTCTGGTTTTCCCTTGGGGGCTGACATTGTATCAAGACAACAGGACTGTCAGTTGGCACCTGCCAGGTGATATTTCCTGAAGGAGAAGCTCACGTTCATGTTTGAGAAATCGTGAGCCAATTCACCAAATCTCAGCAATCCCAGTGTCTGTGTCATTCATTCTGTTACATAAACATGGGCCAGGTCGGTTCTGGCTCAATGCCTGAGCATTGACCTATGAACCAGGAGGTCAGGGTTCTATTCCAGGTGAGGACCCTAGCTGAGATGCAGGCTCAATCCCTAGTTGGGGGGCGTGCAGAAGGCAGCCTATGCATGGTTCTCTCCCATCATGGATGTTTCTGTCTTTGTCTCCCTCTCAATTACTCTCTGAAACCAATTTTATTTAAAAAGCAAACATGGGATCCCATGAGAAAGATGCTAGCCCTGCTCACACACATGATTTTCCTTGGTACATGATACTTTGGATGTAACAGAAGTGTTTTTTTTTGTGCACTTCCCAGGTCACCCTTTGAAGGTTTTTTTATCCTCCATTTTTATGAAAGTCAGGTAAGAAATTAATGCAAGTGTTCCAGAGACCACACTTTGAGAAAGGCTGTTCTGGATAAACCTGAGGGGGTTTTCCAACTGGTCGCTGCCTATCCCTTCTCTTCTCTTCCCAGAATCCCTCTTCGTAAGGCAGGATCCTGCCCCCAAATCTGAGCTCACAGCAATGCCCCTGGGACCTTCTAGAAGAGAGCTCACCCTGGAAATCCGACAGGGAGTGTCCTCAGCCTGGGACGGCGGTGGAGGGACAGGGGTGTCCCCTCTGGGACAGGGAGCAGTTTGTGCCTGAAGACACCAGGCCCACAGACACCCATGTGGTTTCTCCACCCCAGCTGATTGTGCGCTCACATCCCAGACAGAAACCTGACGTGTCTGTAAGAGAAGCCATCTTGCCCCTTTTATGTTATTCCTTTGAATTTTAAAAAAATGTTTATTAGAGAGAGAGAGGAAGGGAGAGGGAGAAAGAGAGGAATGTGGATGCGAGAGAGAATCCCTGATTGGTTGGCTCCCCTACGCGCCCTGACCAGGGGTCACACCTGAATCCTTCCAGTGCCCAGGACACCACTCACCCCACTGAGCCACATGGGCCAGGCCAGGCCCTTTAATGTAAATGGGCCAAGTGCTCTGACCTGAGGCCCAGACACCGTGCAGAGCAGTCTGTCCAGCAGGCATTCTGTGAGCGAGGACTCGCTCTGGGTCTGTTTCTCCCACGTGGCAGCCACCAGCTGCTGTGGCCACTGAGCCCTTGACACGTGGCTCCTGTGCTGAGCAGGGGGACTTGCATGTCATGGACCTTTAATTCAGCCACAGTGGGGGTCGTGGAGCTGCCACATGAGACAGCGCCTGGCTAAGTGCTGTTAGTTTCCAGTCTCTGTCCACACAGAGCACCGTGTGACTCATAGATGGATGGAGGTGACAGTTGTCTTCACGTGGAAGCCATGTGTCTTCCTGTGTCACTGACTTCAGTTGTGTGTGTGGATCTCAGATACACCCTCATTCACAGCTGCCAGGAGAGTGTAATTAATACGCATCTAACACCGAGTTGCACAGGCATGAACTCAAATGTGAGTTAACACGCTGAGTGTGAAGGTTCACAAACGCTCCTCACTGCACCATCCTGTGTCCATCTTGGTGTTGTGTTTGTTCACCTGGTGAACATGAGCAGGCACACAGGGCTTAACCACAAGAGAAAATGTGTATTGAAGCCAACAGATAGCAGCTCCCTGCAGGCCCCACACATATTTATCTATATATATAAAAGCCTTAGTGACCAAATGACTGATAGGACTGGTTGACCAGTCGCTGCGCACTGACCACCAGGAGCAGACTCTCAATGCAGGAGCTGCCTCCTAGTGGTGAGTGTGCTCCCATAGGGGGAGCATTGCTCAGCCAGAAGCCAGGCTCACTACTGGCCCTCACAGCCGCCAGCGTGAGCGTCTCCCAACTCCGTGGCAGCGCTACTGCGTAGCTGCAGCAGGAGCAATGGGCCAGGTTGAGCGTGAGAGCAGCACGGTGCCAGGCCCCAACTTGGGCTCCTTCCTGGCCACCTGCCACTTGGCACACTGATACATCCCTTGGGGGCTGTCCAACTGCTGGTTTAGACCTGATCCCCACAGGCTGCCTAATCTGGCAGTCAGACATCCCCTGAAGGGTCCAGGATTACAAGACAGCACAGGCCAGCTAAGGAGACCTCCCACCCCCACGCAGGAATCCGTGCACTAGGCCTTTAGTAGAATACAAAGCAGAAGGTGTAACTTTAGATTGCACCTTAGAATTCCTTACCTGTTGCTCCTTTCCTTAATTTCCCCCAAATTCTGTTTCCCTTTGCCCTTGGAATGTCCTCCTGCAGATGAAATTATATATGAAATTTTAATGTTGTAGAACGAGAATTTCTCAAACCAAGATCCAAAGATGAAAAACCATGAAGGAAAACATAAATTTTTCTATGTCGACCTCACACTCAAGAGATAGAAACTCAGCCACAGAATCAAACTCAAAGTCCCAGAAAGACGTTGACAAAGAAAGGGTCCCGTGGATCAGTGTTCCTCAGCCAAAGCCCAGGAGGCTCCCTGTGGGCAGGCGAGGTGGGTTCGTCATCATTGCTGGAGGGAGAAGGCATCCCACCGGGACCATGGGGCATCTTAGTGGGAAGGGGGGAGAGACGACACATCTAGGGTGTGGGCTCTGGATGGGCGGCCTCTGGGAGGGTCTGGGGAGCAGGCTCCTCTAGATGTTGGTGTCAGGAGGGGCAGTTCTATGGGTGGGCAGCTCAGTGACCATCTAGGGACAAGGCCGCCTGCAGCAAGGGTGGAGGGACTGCTGGGGAGAAGCAGCCTCGCTGCCAGGAGCCAGCGCAGGGAGCTGTGTGTTCCTCTGGGAGCTGCGCGGGGCCCTGTGTGTGTCTGTGTTTAGATGCAGGGAGTAGGTGTTGCTCTGTCTCCCTTGTCAGGACCTCAGGGCGGCCATATCTGAGTATGATGCTCTGGGAGGTGACTTGTGTCCAAAAGGAGAGGAACCCGGCCCAGCTGTGAGCTCCGGGCCAGCTCCCGACAGCACTGAGGCCTCGTGTGTCAGACCAGTTCCTGTAGGGGCTGCTTCTCCTTCTCTCTGAAGTCCAATATCTAACAGCATCCACCACCCCATCCACAAGTAACGCACATGAGGGAACAATGTGGAAAAAAAGAAATACAAACGTCAAACAAGTATATTTGTAATAAACACATGTGAACAATAATGAGAATGTGGAATAAGAAAAATAGGAATAAAATTAAAATCCATCGGTTTGGGAAAGATGAAAGAAAATGAAGAGAGTATTGGCCAGAGGGAAGGGAAACACACTGTTGTAAAGGCGTAAGGAATGAATGTGCGGTATACAACTGCTATAGGAAGCTTTTGCAAAAAGTCTCAGAATGTGCTCACATTTGCCGGGCCTGGTGTGCTCAGTTGGTTGAGCATCAACCTATACCTAGGAGATCAAAGTATGATGCCTGGTCAGGGCACATGCCCTGGTGGCCACCTTCATCCCCAGTAGTTGGCACGCAGGAGGCACATGAATGATTCTCATCACTGATGTTTCTGTCTCTCTCTCTCCCTTCTTTCCTGAAATCAATGCAAATGTATTGAAGGACGCAGTAATAAATGTGCTTACATTATGCACAGAAATGTCTCTCTTAGGCATTTATTCTAAGAAAATAATCACGTTTCATAACAATATATATATATATTGAAGCATTTTTAAAGCAGTTTTTATTGCACTCAAGGAATTAAGACAAGTACAAATAACCTTGTAATTAAGATCCTGTGTTGGTCATTCAGAAAGAAGACACTGCAGTATGAAGAGATTGACAAATGGCTGACATATACCAGTTGGGACAGAATTGACGAGCAACTTAAAATGGGGCAGATTTTTCCTTTGAGAAACGCCAAGTTTCCTAAAACAAATGAGATCAGCGCTCTGACATCCGTGCCCCCTGACAGCCTTGGGGAGAAGCCTTCTTCGCTTCCTGCTGTTAGCGTGACAGGTGCCATTGCCTCTACTCAGCAGCCTTTGCCTCACACGCCTGCTCCCTGCCTGGCTCTCAGAGACCATTT
>NW_006286282.1:0-378 GCF_000327345.1 Myotis davidii | reverse complement strand
TCAGAGCTCATTTTCATTTTGTGTAAAGTGTTCGTTTCTGGGTTGTTTTTCCTTTAGAGTTGCTTAAGTACATAAAAATAAGAGAGCCCTGACCGGCTTGGCTCAGTGGATAGGTGCCAGCCTCTGGACTGAAGGGTCCCGGGTTCGATTGCAGCCAAGGGCACATGCCTGGGTTGTGGGCTCCATCCCCAGTAGGGGGCGTGTAGGAGGCAGCCAATTAATGATTCTCTCTCATCGTTGATGTTTCTATCTCTCTCTCCTTCTCCCTTCCTCTCTGAAATCAATAAAGAAATATACTTTTTAAAAAAATAAGAGAAAGTTTCTGTTTTGAAAACAGTGCTAATGCCAATTATTCCTGAGCCAGGTCTTTAAACAATG
>NW_006286281.1:0-234 GCF_000327345.1 Myotis davidii | reverse complement strand
TATATCTATATCTATATCTATTTCTATTTCTATCTATATCTATATCGATCTATATCTATTTATATAAAAGCCTAATATGTAAATTGTCCCCACGGGAGTTCGACCTGGAGACCAGTAGTGAGTTTGATAGCTCGCCATGATGTGCACTGACCACCAGGGGGCGGTCGGGAACAAAGGAAGGCCCCACCCACCATCCAGAAGGCCTGGATTGGCCCCGATCACCGGCCAGACCTA
>NW_006286280.1:0-246 GCF_000327345.1 Myotis davidii | reverse complement strand
CTCACTCTCTATCACATTGGCCAAACAGTATAAAATTTACCTTGACAAGACACAACACAAAAGGAACAAAACACAAATGTAGTCATGACACCAATAACCCCAATATAAGTGACCACCAGAGGAAAGAGAATTAGGGGAGAGAAAAGAGAGCACAAATGATATCAAAGAGAGAAAAATGGTATGAGAGAAAAGAAAAAGGATATGTATATATACACATACTAGGGGCCCTGTGCACGAAATTCGTGC
>NW_006286279.1:0-593 GCF_000327345.1 Myotis davidii | reverse complement strand
CTCATGTGATACTATCAACCAACAGTAAAAAACACTGGTTAAACCATTCATTAATTTTCTTTATCTTTTCAAAGAGCCAGCTCTTGGTTTCATTAATTTTTTGTATTTTTTCAATGTTATCTATGTTATTTATTTCTGCTCTAATCTTTATAATCTCCCTTTTTGTACTTTGGTTTTTCTTGGTGTTCTCTTTCTAGTTCTTTAAGTTGGAGGGTTAAGTAGTTTATTGTTAATTTTTTTGTTTGTTTTTTGAGGTATGCCGGTAGGCCTATGAATTTCCCTCTCAGGACTGCTTTTGCTGTGTCCCAGAGATTTTAGGTTGTTGTGTGTTCATTTTCATTTGTTCCCAGTAAGTTTTTTAAAATTTATTTCTTGACTAGAGACTCGTGCACAAAATTTGTGCATGGCGGGGGGGCGGTCCCCCTAAGCCCAGCCTGCACCCTCTCCAATATGGGACCCCTTGGGGGATGTCTGACTGCAGGTTTAGTCCCAATCCTGGGGATCGGACCTAAACCTGCAGTCGGACATCCCTCTCAGCGAGAAGGGAGGGGACTCCACTTCTGGACTGCTGGTTCCTAATCACTCACCTGCCT
>NW_006286278.1:0-454 GCF_000327345.1 Myotis davidii | reverse complement strand
TTGTTTTAATCAGACTGTAAAATAAAGCATCAGTTTACAGGCTGAGTCTTTTGTGTCCTCATCCAGGCACGGGAGATCCACCAAGCCCCAGCTGTATTCTCCTATCTGTCTTTTCTTCAGTCCGTCACTGCCCCTCCTCAGATTCATCCTTGGCCATGCTGGTGTGGCACACCTTACAATTATTGTACAATCTTTAAGATCTTTCTGACTTAAATTATAGCATCTCAGAAATATAAAAACTAAATTGAAAAACATTTAAGGGGCTCACCCTAGTAATATATCTGAGGATAGAGATTGAGCTAGGAATCAGTTCTCCTGACTTCCTATTGAGTATCTTTTTATCTTCACACTAGAGGCCCGGTGCATGAAATTTATGCACTGGGGGAGGGGAGGCGGATCCCTCAGCCTGGCCTACACTGTTTTGCAGTCTGGGAGCCCTCGGGGGATGTCCAAC
>NW_006286277.1:0-4302 GCF_000327345.1 Myotis davidii | reverse complement strand
ACCTTCACTATGCCCAAGCCACGCCCACCAGCCTCACCCACCAAACCCATCCAGAGACATGCACATTAACCCAGCAAAGATGTCAGAGGCCAGAGCTGGGATACTTGCATTGTAGCCACCGCTACCATGCAAGTATCCCGGCTCTGGCCACTCCAGGCCTATTGGAGATGCGGAAGTCAGGGGAGACAGAGATGTACGGCTCCAGCGCCTGAGGCTGACTGTGGCCCAGGAGACGGACAAGCCACCTGCCCCAAGGTCCCAGGCTGCAGCCACAGTGAGAAGCTGCCAGCCCTGTGGTCCAGGGCGCCAATGCCTGTGTCCCAGGAAATAGGTTCCCTTTTCTGCTACTGCAGTCATTACTTCAATATTCCCCTTCTGAATTTCTCTTCTGTGCCACAACCCAACTCCACTTTTCATCGGAAGGATACGGAACAGAGCAGTGTTAAAAGCTTACATTTTTAAGCTGGTAAAGTTGGTACTTAAACATATAAATGGAAAACTAGAGTCCTTAAGGTAACAAAGGCTACAAAGGGAGGGGATAGGGACAGGGCATGACATGTTATATCCAGCAATCCATATGGGGACTGAAAACTTTGCAATGATGTCAATTAGTGAAGATATGAATCAACTAAAATAGTTGACAGGGACAATTCGATGCAATTCTTCCATCTTTGAAAATACCTATATCAAGTCTGTTTAAATAGATTTTCATCTGCGTAATATAACACATTCTGACAAGACCACCGCCACCAATGTGGCCAGTGTTGTGCTGGTAAATGTTTAACAACTGGCTCTCAAAGAAAACAAAACCCTGATTTATAGTATCAGCCAATTTCTTTGGCATAAATTCTCTATCTATGGCTGATTTCGGCTGCTAATGTGATGCCACTAAATGCAGAGCTGAGGAGAAATGTTCAGTAATACACTATTATATTCCACCGGAATGACCCAAAAGATATAAATAATGTCAAGAGTCAGAAAAGTAAAGTATAGTAAGTAATTGAGGAGTGATGAATTTAGAGTATGTATTTCCTTTGGTTTTATGTAATTTATTCACTTTTAAGATTATGTAATTTAATTTTTAATAATGAACATGTTTAACAACCAACTTACAAAATTCCTAAAAAATTGTGAGCCAGTAAAAGCAGGCTCTAGCACAATACTGAGTGGAGTGTAATGGTCAAATGCCAAGGCTCATGGATTTGAAATGAGACTCAGCCACTTTTGAGTTTTACTGGTCAAGTTACCTGATCTCTCTATACTTCAGTGTTCACATCTGTGTCATTATAGTATCTACTCTATAGAGTTGTTGCAAAGATAAAATGAAATCTGTGTATGACACAGCACAGTACCTGAAACAATAATTCACGCAATTTGTTAAAACAGTTACTGCCTCAAAACGTTGTTGACAAAATTACTTATGCTGAAAGAATGAAATTTTATTGATGTTAAAAATGCCTTATTTTGCGATCTACATGGAGACAGTCAATTTTACTTCCTAGGCAGTAGATGGTAATCTACTACTAGAAATTGCAAGGGGAAAAATGACCTCAATCAACATGATTGAGGCAATGTATTATTAGCTGGATCATAAAGCAGAGAGGATGCCATACATTCTGGGATACATAAAATGATGCCACTTTGGAAAAGTTTGGCAGTTTCTTATAAAGTTAAACATACTTAGCCTGAGGCCCAGCAACTCTGTTCCTAAGGTATTTACCCAAGAGAAATGAAAGCTTGTGCTCATATGAAAACCTACACGTGCATATTTCTGGAAACTGCCTTGAAGAGACTGTCAAACTACAGCGGGAAAGCCAGGGAGGGTTGAGGGGCGGGAGGTGGGGTGGGTAAGAGATCAACCGAAGGACTTGTATGCATGCATATAAGCATAACCAATGGACATAAGACACTGGGGGTAGGGGAGGCCAGGGGAATGTCAAGGGGGGGGGGAGAAGGAGACATATGTAATACTCTTTGAAATACTTTAAGCAATAATAAAATAAAATAAAGTAAATAAAACCTCAAGGAAAAAAAAAGAACTAAGTTGGAGGGATCACAATGCCAGGTAAAAAATTATACCACAAGGCCATTGTAATCAAAACAGCCTGGTACTGGCATAATAATAGGCATACAGATCAATGGAACAGAACAGAGTTCAGAAATCAACCCACGCTTTCATGGTCAATTAATATTTGAAAAAGGAATCAAGACCATACAATAGAGTATAAACAGTCTCCTCAATAAATGGTGCTGGGAAAATTGGACAGGTACATGCAACAAAATGAAACTAGACCAACAACTTACACCATAAATAAAAATAAACTCAAAATGGACAAAAGACTTAAATGTAAGTCACAAAACCACAAAAAATGCAAAAAGTAAACATAGGTAGTGAAATCTTAGACATTTCCCATAGAAATATATTTGCCAATACATCTTCTAGTGCAAGAGAAACAAAGGTAAAAATGAACAAATTGAACTACATCAAGATAAAATACTTCTGCACAGTGAAAGAAACCATCAACAAAATAAAAAGGGAACCCACTGTAGGGGAAAACATATTAGCCAGTTATACCTTTTTATTAAATTGAAATAAAATAATGCTAATCCTCTAATTCATTTTCTTTCCTTTTGGGATTATCTGGCCTGAGTTTTTGCTTACATAAAGTTTAAAATAAAGTTTGTAATTGCTATTAAGCTGAAACATGTTAAGAACTTGATAAGCACTGTATTGATTCTAATGATCAGTTTCAAGACAACTGAAATTTTAACAACTTTATTAACATTTTATTGTACAGGTCTATGCAATGTACACATGCATAGTTTTATGAAATCACCACCCTGTCAGGATACAGAACAATTCCATCACATCCAAATTACTTCTTCATGCTAACCTTTTATAATCTGATCCACCCTAACATTAATACTGGTTACCACTGGTTCATTCCTTGTAACTATAGTTTCATCTTTTCAAGAATGTCAAATAAGTGAGGGAAATCACAGTGTATATTAAATTTTGAGGGTTTTTTTTCAATTGGTTTTTAAGTCATCATGATGCCTTTAGGATTTATATAATTTTTCATGTGTATTAATAGTTCATTACTTTTTGTTACAGAGTAGTATTCTGTATTCACGGAGCAGTTGCGGGGTGGGGGGAGTTTTGAAAATCAGTTGTAGGGCAGGGGAAGCCTCGTGGAGCAGTGGCGGGGTGGGGGGAGCCTCCCAGAGCAGTCGAGAGGCAGCAGCCATGAGCATTACCAAGCATCCTGGGGCGGGGAGCTTCACGTAGCATTTCAGGGTGGCAGAGGCCACACAACAGAGGCCAGGCTAGGCTTAGGGGCCCTACCCCCACATGATTTTGTGCGCTGGGTCTCTAGTATAGTTATAACAAAGATATGTGAAAATGTTTATAATACACTATATTACAATAAATTATGACAATAATATACCTATTTTAAGATGCATCAGAATCTCCTGATGACTTGTTTGAACACAGTTTCTAATTTAGTAGGTCTGGGTTCATGCCTGAGAATTTGTATTTCTAAGAAGTTCTCAGGCAATGCTGATGATGCTGTTACAGAGAACACACTTTGAGAATCATTTATCTAAGAGCTATTTCCCTAAGGTAGAGGAAGCTTGCCTCACTTATCTGAAAGAGTTTCCATTAAGTCCTGAGGCATGATTAGGATTAAAAAATGATTGCACTGGGCTGACATAGTTCAGGAACTGGAAATAACAAGAACAAAAGCCTAGAAGCAAGAATGACACATCAAGAATTTCAAAACTAATCTTACCTAATAATAGTCAAACATGTAAATTGACCATCCCTCTGTTACACTCACCAGCCAATCAGAAATGTATACAAATTAACCCAACAAAGATGGCAGTTAATTTGCATACACAGGCTTGTATGCAAAGACTGAAGGCTCTGGCTGGAACGGCGAAGACTAAAGACTGAAGAGGTTTCGCTTCTCCTCTGTGGCCGAGCGAAGGCCTGGGTCCCGGGTGCCAGAGGAAAACCGGTGCCAGCAGCCAGGGGAAGGAAGTCCTATTTCATGAATCTCTTTGTGCAACGGGCCTCTAGTATAGTATAAAAGAAGAGATTTGAATGGCAAGAGACAAAGCTAGAAGACATAGGATTAGATTATTGAGGGTCAGGTACAACATGCTATTCTGAGGGCAATGGGTTTTAAACAGGTAAGTGGCATGGGCAGATTTTCATTTGAGAAAGAGCATACCAGCAGAATTGTAAGGAGTGAATTAAAGTGGATATATATTTTTAAATATATTTTTATTAATTTC
>NW_006286276.1:15989-16682 GCF_000327345.1 Myotis davidii | reverse complement strand
AAAACAGAATAGAATAGATAGTATAGGATAATAAAATAAATTGACTAAACTAAATTAATCCAATAAAATCATACAAATAAATAAAATAATAAAATACCTTTTTAAAAAAAAACAAACCCTAGAACCTTTCCTGAGCCTGTTTCGGGGGGGTCCTCCCTCCAGGCGCACACACCGGGGTTCCCCAGGGAACCCCAAGTGGAGGTGTTTCCATCCTCTTGCCCCCCGAAGGCCCCCCCTCTTTCCTTCATGGAAGCTAATCCGCTTGAAAGAAAAAAAAGAAAGAAAAAGAAAAAAAACACACACACACAAAACCCTTGCAGGCCTGGACCCCTGCCAGCAGCCAGGACTCACTTTACAAAGCGCTCAAGTTACCTGCTGGCGGGGGAGGGGAGGAGGGCGGAGGGGGAGGGGCCGGAGGGAAAAGGGGGCCTCCCCTCACCCCTTGCCCCCCCAATCCCTTCCAGGATCACATTGTTTCCTTCTAAACCCCCAGGAGGGACCTCCCTGTTTGCAAACAAACCCACAAAAAATAGCTGACTGTCTGGGGCCAGACCCCTGGGCCACACAGATGGGGGGCCCAGGTCTTGCAAAAAAGGGGGTGTCATAGGGCCTGCCTCTTCCCAGAGCCCCCCCCTGCACCCCCAGGAGCCCCGAGGGGAGGCCCAGGGAGTTCATCTTCCATGCACACAGCTT
>NW_006286276.1:13299-15095 GCF_000327345.1 Myotis davidii | reverse complement strand
CCGGGTTCGATTCCGGTCGGGGGCATGTGCCTGGGTTGCGGGCGCATCCCCAGCGGGGGGCGTGCAGGAGGCGGCTGATCGATGTTTCTCTCATCATCGATGTTTCTAACTCTCCCTCCCTCTCCCTTCCTCTCTGTAAAAAAAAATCAATAAAATATATTAAATTAAAAACAAAAAGATAATTTGGAGGCAAGAACAGAACTGCACACTCGGACCTCGGCCCCCGAACCTCTCCCATCTCCATCGATCTGCTTCTCGACCAACCTGTTGGTGGAAAAGCTGCCCCCGTTATGGACCAAAACTTTAGTTTTTTTGACCCGAAAACCCTTTTAAGTTGAGGCCTCAGGATGAGAAAAACGGCTCCCCGTCAACACACAGAGGACAGAACGCTATTGCGACGGACGAAAATCCATGATGGGCACAATTTATTTATGTGTTATTTTTTCCTTAAAAATTTTTATTTTATAGCAGATGTAGAGAGTGGTCTGCAAGATTAACCTGCAGATTAATTCTTCACACCTCCTTCTAGGGATGTGCCTGCAACCAAGGTACATGCCCTGGACCCAGAATCGAACCCGGGACCCTTCAGTCCGCCGGCCGACGCTCTATCCACTGAGCCACACCGGCCAGGGAACTACCGGTTTCTTAAAACCAAACTAATGATGAGGAGCCCAGCTGGTGTGGCTCAGTGGTTGAGCGCCAACCTATAAACCAGGAGGTCCCGGGTTCGATTCCCAGTCGGGACTTGTGCCCGGTGTTGCGGACTCGATCCCCGGTTGGGGGGCGTGCAGGAGGCGACCCATCCATGATTCTCTCTCATCATGGATCTTTCTACTTCTTTCTCCCTCTCTGAAATCGATAGAAATACATTTACATAAAACTAAATTAAATAAAAATAAACGAATGATGATTGGGAAGATCAACACCGTCCATTGCTCTATACCCGTGACTCGAAAACGGAGAATTCTTCTTCATGTCCGTTGGTTCCTTCTAGCTAGCTCTGGGAAGGAAAGAGACCCAGTGAAATATAATTACCAGCCCTGGCTGGTTTGAGTCATTGGATAGAGCGTCCACCTGCAGATAGAAGGGTCCCGGGTTCGATTCCGGTCAAGGACACATGCCCTGGATTCGGGCTCCATCCCCAGTAGAGGACACGCAGGAAGTAGCTGATCCATGCTTCTCTCTCATCATTGATGATTCTCTCCCTCTCCCTTGGCCGAGATCTGAACTATCTGGTTCTGGTTTGAGGTTGAGCTCGACCACCTGCAGGGCCGCCCCCACAAAGTCAGGGAGGCCCCCAATCGGGCTGTTGGAGAGATCGACCACCTCAAGGTGCGGGAGGCAGCAGAGCTGGGGGCGGGCAGGGCCCTCAGCCGGTTCCCGGAGAAGCCGAGTGTCTTCAGGGCCAACAGCTGGCCGAAGGTCCAGGGCAAATCCCTCAGGTAACTGTGGCCCAGCCAGTGACTCCAGCCTGGCCAGGCCGCACAGCTCATGGGGGGAAGACCCAACAGTCGGTTGCCGTCCAACGACAGGCTGGTCAGCCGTGTGAACGTCCCTATCGCCGCCGGCGGGAGGCTCTCGATCTGGTTGTTGGACACGTCGAAGGCCCCGGAGGCACCCCGACACCTTCTGTACATCCACTGGGAACTCGCTCAGGCCCTTCAGCTCTCTGGCTCCATTCTTGTGCACGTGGCGACCAGATGGCCTCCGAGGGTGGCGTTTCCCATGTCAACACTGGGTTGGGTCCCTTCTGTATATATATATTTTTTAAATATTGGGGTCCTGCCCAAGGGGGG
>NW_006286276.1:11567-12430 GCF_000327345.1 Myotis davidii | reverse complement strand
GCTGCATCCTTGTTCTAGGTCACTTCTGCTCACCTACCTTGCCTTTGTTACCCAAAGTCAGTCTCTCTCTCTCTCTCTCTCTCTCTCTCTCTCTCTCTCTCTCCCCCTTCCTCATCGAAATCAATAAAAATTTATTTAAAAAAACAAACAAAAAAACCTCGAACGTGCCTTGTTTTTCCCGGACGAGATCCCTCTGTATCCATCCTTCTCTTGGAAAAAGACCACAGACGGAGCCGCGTGGTCATAACGATGCCGCCGGAGACAGATCTGCTGCCGGTACATTCATTTTCGGCTGCATTAGCGGGTCAGCCTGTTGTCCCCTATGGCTTTACCCGCCCCGCCCCCCATTAGCTAAATGGACCTCGATATAACGCCAGGAGATCATGTATCAGCAATGTTTTGATTCCAAGTTGCGATTTATAAGAAACCCTCGTTGGGTGGACCGGCACGTTCTGTGCGTTACCTCCAGGGGGCGTGAAACCTGCGATTGGGAATATCCTACGTCATAAAAAGGGGATATGCAAATTGACCGTCACTCCGTCGCGCCATCGCAAGATGGCTGCACCCAGAGTGGGAGCGGGGTTCCCGTAACGGGCCGTCGGGAGCCATCAGCAGGGACCTGAGGCCGTGCCCGCCCCCTCGCTGGTGGGGCGGGGACTTGACGCTGGGTCCCACAGCGCCCCCCAGACTCTGACAGGAGGGGAAATTTTCATATACATTTCACTAATTTTCTCTCATCTCTGACACTTCTGTTATAGAGAAAGGGCAGGCAGCCATGTTAAAATATTTCCCCTCTAGCCGAAACCGGTCGGGCTCAGTGGATAGAGCGTTGGCCTGTGGATTCAAGGGTCCCGGGTTCGAAT
>NW_006286276.1:3803-4553 GCF_000327345.1 Myotis davidii | reverse complement strand
AGGCCGACGCTCTATCCACTGAGCCACACCGGTCAGGGCTAATTTTTCTTTTTTGCAGAAACTCCACACTGTTCTCCCATCGGGGCTGAGAGAGAAACATCACCGATGGGCTGCCTCCCGGGGACCAGACGGGCGACCTGAACCCCAAGTTTAAGGGGGTAATTTGCCTGGATTTCTTCTCTCCTGAGGCACCGAGCCGAATGCAAAAAAAACTAATGTTTTTTACAAGAGTTGACCCTGTTTCTCAGGCAAAAGGCGTCATTTTGTTGCTGGCGGTGCCGGGCCGAGATACGGCCGAGATATGGGCCTGGCGACATTTCCTTGTTGTGTGTGTGTGTGTTATCAGGACGTTACATCTTTGCTTTTCAGTCCCAGGGGTCGGTTTCTGGCTGCGGTTTCTCTTCTTGAAATAGTTTAAACCTCGTTCCTGTTGCACAGGATTCGACGGGGGTGTTTGGGGAAGATTGTGGATATTGGCACTATCGCCTGTTTTTTTTAAAAAAAATAATGTTTTCATAAACTGGAGGCCCGGTGCACGGAATTCGTGCACTGGGGCGAGGGGGGGGGGCTCTGCCCGGCCTGCACCCTCTCCATTCTGGAACCCCTCAGGACTGCTGGCTCCTAATTGCCCTCCTGCCTGCCGGCTTGATCCCTCTAACTGCTCTCCCCTGCCAGCCTCATCCTCCTAACTGGTCTCCCCTGCCTGCCTGATCGCCTCTAACCACCTCTGCCTAAGCCCCCCCACCCTGG
>NW_006286276.1:1983-2463 GCF_000327345.1 Myotis davidii | reverse complement strand
TCTCCCTCTCCCTTCCTCTCTGACATCAATTTAGGGGCGATCAGGTTAAAAGGATCACGTGTGCGGGGAGAATTCCAGTAGCAGAGCTTCCTGCATGTTCAAGGTCACGGCCGCGTTTGGATTGGCCCTCCGTCTCTGGCCGCGTTCAGATAAAAGCCTCGCTGACTAATGGCCGCTATCAGGCTGGCTGATAAGACTCCAGAAATGTCCTCTTGCTTTGTCCCAGGAACGGAGATAAACTCCCCTCCACGGCTCCCGTCCGAGGCGCCCAGATAACCAGGCCGCCATCCATCACGGGGTGCCGTCCGCGTTGCCCATCTCGGAGCTGGCAAATCGCCCGTGCGAACATCTATCCTGGCTCTAGACTCTGTTCCCTCATGTCTAGTTTTTTATATTTTTTAAATTTTTATAAGCACATATTTTATTGATGTCAGAGAGGCAGGGAGAGGGAGAGAGAGAGATGAGAAACATCAAGGGTGA
>NW_006286276.1:0-285 GCF_000327345.1 Myotis davidii | reverse complement strand
GTTGTGGGCTCCATCCCCAGGGCAGGGGCGTGCAGGAAGCAGCCGATCCATGATTCTCTCTCATCACACGGATGTTTCTCTCTCTCTCTCCCTCTCCCTTCCTCTCTGAAATCAATCAAAAAATAGATATTTTTTTTTAAAAAATACCTAGGACTTGACCAGGGACCCTCACCGCCATCAGCACCCCAATCACAAGGTCGAATCTCTGGGGAGTGCGTGCGCGCGCTCAGAGGAGAGATACGTGTGCGCCCTTGTTCCCGGGTGGACATCCGGGGTGTCCTGAGC
>NW_006286275.1:2200392-2222378 GCF_000327345.1 Myotis davidii | reverse complement strand
CTGCAGTCTGACACTCTTACCCACTGAGCCAAATTGGCTAGAGCATTTAATGGATTCAAATTTACATTTAACTCCTTTTTATGCCAGGAATTTCTTTTGCTGTGTGATGTGCAGGGTGGTTTTTGATTGTCCATATTGTTGTTGAGTATTATTTTCTGTTTTGAATCGATGTATGTCTATTCTTATACCGTTACCACAGTGATTAAATTATTACAACTTTACAATATGCCTTCATATCTGAAGGTAAGACGTCCCTCTATTGCTTCTGAATTTCCTTAGCTATTTGTGCCAGTTGAATTTTTCCATGAATTTTAGAATTTAATCAAATTCCCTTTGGAAAAATTTCCCCTTTAGGAACATAATGCTTTTCTCCATTTATTTAAATAGTCTTGTATAGTCTTCCTAGATATTTGTAAATTTTTCCACATAATTCTTAACACAGATAGTCTGTGAATAAAAAAGCACTTCATTTAATTTTTTTTTAAAAAATAGTTTGTATGCAAATAGAACAAAATAACTGATAATTTCCTATTGTACAGGTCACCCATGCACTATGGAGATATTCTGAACATCCAGAGAATAGAGAATAACTACTTCTAATATCTGAATATATCAAATCAGATATTTTATAAAAATAATAAGATTTTTCTTTTTATCAAATATGTCAAACAAGATCAGGTATCTAAAGCTCTCTATAATGTAATGTGTTTACTGAAAAATTTCAATAAACTTTCACCTTATGATCTTGCATATTCAATCAGAAAGTGAAAACTCTCATCATATAAAGGACTTATTTTTTCTTTACAAAGCTATCGATGATTAAAATAATTTTTTAACTTAATTGAATGTTCTTAATTGAGTCAATGGGGTCTATTACCTTTAGTTAATAAAGATGACCGAAGCAATTAATTCTTGATATTCAGCTAATAGTTGATATTTTGGATTTAAACCTAGTACTTACTTGGATTGACTTCTAAATGATTTGTACTCAACCTAGTTAATTTCCAAAGATGGAAGAAAATACTGTGCTGCCCATTCTACAGATAGAGTCCAACACAGCAAGTAACAAACCAGATTTATACTAGAGGAATTATGTTGGCTTTTTTTCATCCAAATAGTCATAGTTAAATAAAATGAAGGTATACCAGCTCATATTTGAAGACTGTTGTGGACAATTAAAAATTCGAGAATCGGGAATTTCCCTTCCTCAGCATTACTGAGAATATGAACAGGAAATACCCCAGTGACCCTCCCTGACAGAGGATTAATGGTAGGAAGTGACCTTGAAACTACTCTCCCAAGAAATATAAACACACTTTCCCTATCGGCCAAAGGCAGATAATTCTGAAACAAAGGAAAGTGTAAATGAATTTTAATGGGAGTGAGAAGAAGAGAGTGTGGAGTGAGGACTTGCTTCCAACTATGACCAACTGCAATATTAATCAAACAACAAAGTCATCCCTGCCCTGCATGCACACTTCTGCACTCTTAACCAAGACTTCCTTTCAGCTAAAAAGAAAAAAAGCAAAGAAGAAAAAGAAAGTCAAACCATTAAGTATTAATTTTTCCACTGCAATAGTGCAGTTGGATATTTCATCATCCACCTAAAATTACTATGAAAAAAAGTCATTTTATCTCTTGTTGATTAATCCATATACTAAACAACATCCCTTTATAGGCTATAGATTCAGATATTTGAAATTTTATTTTTGTCTAGTTCATTAATCAGAAATTATAGAACAACAAATGATGGAATAACATAGAAGGGTAAGATTCTTCTAGAATAATTTATCTTAATTTTTAGAATCATTATACAATATGAAAATACAAATACTCTGAAAATACCTACCCCCACCCCCACCTACTGGGTCAAAGGAGAGATTGTTAAGCAATTCCTGATTAGTGTTGAGATTAGTACACATTGGAGATGCTTCATTTCATTTCATAGTTATTTTAAAATAAAGCAATTGTACTCAAATGCTTATGGTTATTTATGATGTACTTTAAAGAACTATTTCACTTCCAAGTAATGGGAGACTCTGGATGAATGGACTTACTAGTAAACGATAAGGGTATTGGTCATCTCCCATTATGAGATGTGTAATGGTGTTTGCTTCAGAGCAAGGTTATTCATTGGCTTGGCCATCTAGATTATTTTTCTGCTCTGGCGTTCTCAAGGTATTTGTAAGGGATTGGTCATCTCCTCATTGTCTCAACACATTATTTCCAGACACAAAATTAGCCTGGAGAAAATTGTGACTGTTTTCTCCTACTCCTGTTTTTTGAGAGGGAGAAAACATTTTCCAGAAGTCTTCCCCTCACATCTCATTGGCCAGGTCAGGGCCATGTGCCCAGTCCTGATCAATCACTGGCAAGGAAAATAAAACAGCCATTGCGGATTTAGACTAATCAGGTTTTATACTCTGAGTCACATGGGGAAGTGACAAATAAGCAAACAAATCTGGGATTCTACCAGCAGGAAAGACAGAGAAGGCTGTTAATAAACAACCAGCCTCAGAGAGTGATTTCCCGCACATCATCCATGCTGAGTAATCAGGGAATAGTGGCATTTTTAATCCTTTTCAAATATTTTAATTTTGATGTTAAGTAAAAGGGAAAAGCTATTAAGTTTACATATTTCTGATGTGCCATTAAGCTTTGTATTTATCTGTAAGATCATAGACACCTTATGTAATTCTTAAAAATTTAAACTTCTAATCTAGATGTAACTTTGAGGAGATTTAATTTTTTGTTAAGTAAATTAAGATAGAGTATCTACAAGTGGAATTTTTAAAGATTTTTTTTCATTGATTTTTAGAGAGAGAGGAGGAGGAGGAGGAGGAGGAGAAAGAGAGAGAGAGAGAGAGAGAGAGAGAGAGAGAGAGAGAGAAACATTGATGCGAGAGTGAAACATCAGTCGGCAGTCTCCTGCATGCCCCCCATCAGGATCGAGCCGACAACCCATGCATGTGTCCTGACTGGGAATCAAACCAGCAACACTCCAGTGCAGGGGACAAGACCCTACCAACTGAACCACACCAGCCATGCTACAAGTGGGTTTTTAATAGTACAAAGGACACCCCAAAACTTTAGAAGTGCAATTCGTCTCCCACGGTTGACCACTTCTCCCTCTAAACACAAATCAGCCCAGTGGGAATGAAACCTCTGACAAGCTATTGCTTCACCGTTTGCTAAAATCACCGTACTCCTTTTCTTGCCACGAAACAATTTTCCCCTCACGGTACCATGGAAACGCTCATCTGAAGAAACCTGCGTCTGTCCTTCTGAGAGGTGTTGGCCTAGAGTTCAAACCAAATACCATCAACCTAATTGCTCCTGCCACATGGTCTCAGGAGTGAAGAATTCTCCCTTTGTTTGCAACCTGACAGAGGGCAGAGCTCCTCAAGATATATTGCTTGCAAGGGAAGGGAGAAATACGACTTTACATGACATCCTCCTCTTGGTTAGTTGCTTTTTTGGCACCACTTGGTTATACATTTGGATGCTGCTACATTTTTTAAAAACGTAAGTCTTTTCCAGAGGGAGCAGCCCATTCTCATTTCTGATACTCAGCTTCTGAGAATTGACGTGATCTCAGCCAGACACTCGTCAGGTTTTCCTGCTGTAAGACCTGACTGTCCAAGGTCCGTGGGCTACAATGCGCAGAGAGAGGTGTCACTGGAACACAGCATAGGCTCAGCTTCGGCGAGGCTGTGACCTAATCATGGTTTTGTCTGATAAGCCAGACAGTCTCATCTTTTTGTCCTTTTTGTACTTCCATCTTCCCTCCTGTTTCGGCTTTTGTCTCTGCATTTTGTTTTATGCCTTTCCTTCCTTCAAATATGATTTCAGGAAAGGAATCTAGTAACCTCAGTCACATACAGGGGTAAATGCTAGATGGTTAGGGACACATTTGTGTTAATCCTTCCCTTGAATTTTCAAGTGAGACAAATTGCTAATCATGACATTTAGTTTTCAGTGAAAGCCAGCAAGAAGGAATTTATTCTTTTCTTGCTTTCTTTCTAAGGGGGTGGAATTCTTCCTGGGAACCTCAAAATCCTCTCATATCCTGAGGTGCCTTCCTAGTATTAGACAGGGGGCTGTGGTGAAATGAAAACAGACCTGGAAAGAACTGAGTGTTATAGATGATGTAAAGGTTCAGAGTCAAATCCATCAGATCAATGAAACTGCTCAATGGCAAACCAGCCCCCACCCACCCCCTCTGCAAGGCTCTGACAAATGAGCTGGGAGAACATTTACCACATATTGGAACTCATGGTCTTGTAACCCTGGGTGGTCTTTTGGCCTTGGCGAACTAGACTGTTGGGAATAAATCTGACTAAAGTAGTTATTTGAAAAAACTAAACTATTAGGAATATTTTAGAAAATCTGAAACACCATATTTATATCCTACATACAGCCAAAGCAGAGGGGAGGCGTCTGACCTTAAAACAGTGGTTTTCAACGTTGGCTGCACATTAGAATCACCTGGGAATCTTTTTAAAATCCCGATTTCTGGGCCTCATCCTCCAGAAATTCTGTTTCTTTGTTACTAATGTTGTGGTCCCACCCCATAACAAAGAAACAGAATTTCTGGAGGATGAGGCCCAGAAATCGGGATTTAAAAAAGATTCCCAGGTGATTCTAATGTGCAGCCAAGGTTGAGAACCACTGCCTTAAAACATTCTAAGAAAAAAATTAGCAAAACCATCAAATCAAGAGGGAGAAAAAAGATTCAAGAACCAAGAAGTTAAAGGGTCAGAGTATATACTAGAAAATGATTTTTATTAAACTATTCTTTGAAGGATAAACCTTAGCACTTCCCTTAGAATCAAGAGCCAGTTGAGGGTACACAGGTCTTATTATCTCCATTGTTCATTCATTAGGAGAGGGAAAAAATCCTCGCTCTCAATTCAGGAACCTCTCATGGAGACTTTTATACGGGAACCACTGAAGAACACAGAAGATGAAGTGATTTATTACTGGTGAGTCATTTTGAGCAAACGAGGATAGCTGTTTAAGATTATTAGAGATTTGAGAAGGTTGGGGAGAGGGTTTGTGGTGAGTTGTAATTGTTTTTTCCCGATAAATTTGACTCAACTGTTTAGATATGAAACAGTCTCAGATTTAATCCAGAGGTTAAAGGAGATGCCAGAATTCATTTGAAGAACCTCAAAAGATACGTTTTCTGGAATCATTATCTATAAAGCAAGATTCTAGAGAGATAACATATGCCCCCACATCCTCTCTTGGGGAAAGGGTTTTACACAACCCCACAGGGCTTTCAGAGTATTAATTCACCAGTGACTCAGAAACAAAATACTTTCTTGAAACTCATAGAGTCCCTCGTTAGAAGCCTGAAAATCTGCCCAGTAATATCCATGAGAGATCAGACCTCTTCTTTTTCTGGGGGGTCTTTAAAGGGAGAGATACCATCTAGCAAATTGGGTAGAATAAGATCTGGGCTGCTTTTACCTTGTAATCTTTACTCAGGAAAAAGCAAATTGTAGCCCCAAAGCCACCCAAGGGAAAATGAAAGGAACCGAGGTCAGCTGTCTGAGAACCAGGGAGGCTCTTGCTGCGAAAAGCAGCGCAGCACAAAGCCCCTTTCACCAGCTGCTCCCTTGGGCCAGATGGTTTGCTATGGGTGGAGATAAGTGGCATTTATGGGAGGGGTCTCTCCAAAGGGTCTAGCACACAATCCCCTCTCCTGGTCAGACAAGGGATCTCATTCATCTGTTAACAACATCCAGGAGAAAATGGCGCTTGGAGATGGTATCTGTGAGAAGGCATTGTGTGCTGCTGAAAGAGCCTGCTTGTTTCCATGGAGGCGGAGGAATCACCGGGCTTCTCATTCTTGTCTGCCTGCCTCTTCTCTGAAAGGTCGCTGCCTAGATTTTCTCATTTAGAGCACCTGACGGTTTCTTCTGCCAGGCCCCATTAGTACCCTCTCATGGCTCCCTCTGCCAACTAGAAATAACTTAACATCAAAAAGCTCAGCGTCACCAACCCACTGAGAGAAACACATACTCCGTCAAAGATGTAGATACTTGTTTTGTTTTGTTTCATTCTAATGAAATTACACAACACTCACTATGCTTGTAATGCATTTATCTTGGCAGCCAACCTATTGAATACTTGCTGATTACATCAACTATCAAATCTGATGTCCGGTGCAAAGTATGAGCTAGTCCAGGTCAATCTGGTTCAAATTATCTGCTCTATTCAGTAATTATCTTTCTATTGACCTAATTACTCTTCTGAGTTGTCACCTATTAGCAATATAGGCATTGCTTTTAAGTCAGAGGCTCTCAGATTCCTGCAGTAGTTTTCATCCTGGGAAGGCATAGTCGCCCCAGGAGTGTTTGGAAGTGCGTGCGTGCGTGTGTGTGTGTGTGTGTGTGTGTGTGTGTGTGCGTGTGTGTGTGCGCGTGTGTGTGTGTGTGTGTGCGTTGGGCATTTTGGATTGTTCCGATCAGATTTTAGTAGACAGGGATCAAGGATGTTAAACACCCTACAACAAGTAGGAGAGACCTTTCCAGTGAAAGACTCCCTCACCCTAAATGTCCAAGGTGAGTACAAATGGAGAAATATTGCTCCATATCTGCCTCTCAGACCCAGGTGGGCTCCTCCTTAGGCATTCCACTCATCTCCACCTGCAGCAAATCTGAAACACACAACGAACAGGTAATGCCACAGGTGATCAACCTCAAAACCACTCCCACAACGAACTGTGCTGCAACAGAGACCACCGAGCGTAAAGTCAAAAAGACCTGCACGGAAGTCTCCTAACACTTGCCAGTGTCTTAGCCCCTGTATACCTCGGTTTCTGTATCAGTAAAATGAAGGCATAAAAGGTACCTCACATGGCTATCAGCCTGAAAATAGATGAGTGTGCGCTCACTTTGTAAATAAGAAAGATCTGTTCACATGATACCTATTATGTTTATTTGGCCTGTTGCTTCTGCTATCTGTGACATTTCTTTAGGACAAAAATACCTAAATCTGATCCCCATAAGTTCAAGAAAGTGAGTCCTTGGTCTTTCAAAACATGCCTTCATTTGTTAGTTTAGGGATGCCAGTTTGTTCTCCATTCAGGGTTACACAGAATAGCCATTCCTATTTCATGAAAGGATGCCCCAGAGAAGGTACAGAGGCAAGACTAGTCTCCTCTGGCCTTTGGTGAAGACCAGCCCTGTTAGAGAGTCAGGGTAGAGTCAAAGGCTTTAGGAGAGAGGCAGGCTATGGTAAGCCCTGGAGACTCACTTGAGGGGCAGGGTGGGGCAGGGTGAGTTTCAAGGCTGTTCTGTGAAAGAATTATAAAGCTTCTCAGTAGGCACTGATCTGGGATCCAAACATACAAACACCTGGGGACTTGCACAGTGATGAGGAAAGTCTGCTGTGGTCCTTCATGGGAGGGCGGAGGACTGGGGGCCTAGCAGGTGGGAGTGGAAAGGGTGGATCCCTGCCAAGCAATAGTGCTTAAAGGTCAGAAGGTGGGCGCTCTGGGAGTGGGTGATGGAAGAGATGAGTGGGTGGGTGAGGGATCAAAAGGTACAACATCCCAGTTATAAATGAGTCCTGGGGATGTAATGTTGCAGCATGCTGACTATAGTTAATAATACTCTTGCTAATACTTAGCAACTTTGCAAGTTGCTAAGAGAGTAGATCTTAAAAGTTCTCATCACAAGAAAAAATTTTGTAACTATGTACAGGGATGTTAACTAGACTTATTGTGGTGATCATTTCACAATATCTATAATAATAAAGGCATAATATGCTAATTAGACTGGATGTCCTTCCAGACGACCTTCTGGACAAAACGGGCTGTGAGGGAAGCCCGGGTCCCCGGTGCCTGCCGGTGGCTGGAGGAAAGCCGGTGCCAGCAGCTGGGGGAGGAAGGCCTACTCTTGCATGAATTTCATGCATCGGGCCTCTAGTATACAAATACTGAATCGTTATGTTGTACATTTGAAAACTAATGTGATATTATATGTCAATTATATCTCAATTTAAAAAATCAGCAGTAATGGGAGGAGCTATGCCCAAAGGTAAAGTAGGAAAGTGTCTTGGAGGTGAGTGAATAGGGGAGGGACAGTTCTTCAAGGAGAGGCCCAGATGGAGTGTCAGTCACCCAGACAGGGTGAAAGTCAAACCTGGATTCCTTTAAACCCAGAGTCACTGCTACTGTGAATTAGTAAACATCCCAATAGTTTATTTTTTTTAAACGTATTTTTATTGATTTCAGAGTGTAAGGAAGAGAGATAGAAATATCAATAATGAGAGAGAGTCATTGATTGGCTGCCTCTTGCATGCCCCCTACTGAGGATCAAGCCTGCAACCCAGGTATGTGCTGGGAATTGAACCGTGACCTCCTGGTTCATAGGTTGATGCTCAAACACTGAGCCACGCTGGCAGGGTGAAAAATCCCAATATTTTAGACCATTAGATCCTTTAGAGATCTATAACCTATGTTGGTCTATATAAAAATATGGATCTCCAATTATCAGCTTGATTTAATTGACAAAATAGCTCATTCATTTAAAAATACACAATTATTATGGAAAATGATAAAACAGAGATAAGCAAAAATATGGAAATTTAAGGTACTCATAATCCCACCACAGAGTGATAACCATGATTAATATTTTGGTAAATTGCCTTCATGTGTTATCACTGTTGTAAGTTTTTTTTTAAATAAAAAACTGAGGCCACGTTTTATATACTCTTTTCTTTTTACTTGCAAGACTATATCTTTCTAGTTTGTCCGAGTTTGCCACGCATCAGTGTTTCATCATCTGTAAAATCAGAGGGCCTCTGTGGAGTGTGAGGTCAGGCAAGGACTGCCAGGGGCCAGGGCTCATTGTGTTCCATTACCCGGAGGCCTGATTCATATCCTCTCAGCGACCAGGAAGGTGGTGGTTCTTGATGGGAGGCCAAACGGCCAGTGGGCCAAAGGAAAAGGTTACATCTGCTGGCAGACAATGCTTGGGAGCCTTGTGGGTGAACCATGGCCACTCTGAGCCTTGTTTCCTTCTATGGGCTTATTAGTGCTGGGATTTTTAGAGTCTTTGAAAAGATATTGGTCATCTCTCTATTGGTTGTGCTATAGAAAAGCACATCCACACACACCAAATATGTAAAAATCACTCATAATCCCACAGATCAGAAACTGCTGTGAAATTTTTGATGTTTGTGCCTTAGTCCTTTGTTCTTCATTTAAAATGATCCTGGGGTAGCCGTTATGGAAGGCAGTATGGAGTTTCTCAAGAAATTAAATCTGGAACTGCCATTTGACCCAGTGATCCCACTTCTAGGAATATATCCTAAGAAACCCGAAATACCAATCAGAGATAATATATGCACCCCTATGTTCATAGCAGCACAATTTACAATAGCTAAGATCTGGAAGCAGCCCAAATGCCCATCAGGAGATGAATGGATAAAAAAAGCTGTGGGACATTTACACCATGGAACACTGTGCAGCAGTAAAAAGAATCTCTTACCCTTTGAGACAGCATGGAGGGACCTGGAGAGTATTATGCTAAGTAAAATAAGCCAGTCAGAGAAAGATAAGAATCATCCCATGATCTAATCATATGCAGAATCTAATGAACAAAATAAACTGAAGAACAGAACAGATCCAGAGACATAGAAGCGTGGAACAGACTGTGGAATTTCGGAAGGCGAGGGTGGGTGGGAAGAGATTAACCAAAGAACTTGTATGCATATATGTATAAACCATAGACACAGACAATAGGGTGGTGAAGGCCTGGGGAGGGGGTGGGAGCGGGTTAGAAGGGGTCAGTGGGGAAAAGAGGGGACATATGTCATACTTTCAACAATATTTTAAAAATAAATAAATAAATAAATAAATAACATGGTCCCACAACCAGAGATAAACAAGTTGACATTTAGATGCCATTATTTTTTTGAAAACCAAAGTGTGATCATTCTGCTTGCAGTTTCTTTTTCTTCCTGTGACAAACTAGTATGAGCATTTCTTCCAGACCAGTGGATAGCCTTCTACATCATTTTGCATGAATACCTGGTACTTTATTGAATGTAATTTAATAATGGAAAATAATATGTTATCATTGACTATCTTATTTTCAACTGTATATTTATTTTCAAATAAGGTTTATCACATTAAAAAAAAAGTTACACATTTGAGTTAGTGTATCTTGCATTTCTGGTTGGTCTTTTTCAGGTCTTGATGTTCTCACTAATTTCCTTAACATTCTCACTAAGTTCCTTGAGCATCCTTATAACCATTGTTTTGAACTCTGTATCCAGTAGTTTGCTTGCTTCCATTTCATTTAGTTCTTTTTCTGGAGATTTCTTCTATTCTTTCATTTTTGACATCTTTTTTGCCTCCGATTTTGGCTGCTTCCCTGTATTTGTTTCTATGTATTAGGTAAAACTGCTAATGAAGAATTTTCAGGGAATCAACAGTAAAGTAGAGGACACTGAGAATCAAATCAGCAAAAAACACCCAATCAGATGAACAAATGAAAAAAAGAATAAAAAAATATGAAGATAGTATAAGGAGCCTCTGGGACAGCTTCAAGTGTACCAACATTCACATCATGAGGGTGCCAGAGGAGGAGGAGAGAGAGAGCAAGATACTGAAAACATATTTGAAGAAATAATGGCAGAAAACTTTTCCCACCTGGTGAAAGAAATAGGTATACAAGTACAGGAAGCACAGAAAGTCCCAACCAAGATGAACTCAAAGAGGCCCACACCAAGATACATCATAGTTAAAATGCCAAGGGTTAAAGACAAAGAATCTTAAAAGCAGCAGGAGAAAAGCAGTTAGTTACCTACAAGGGAGTGCCCATATGACTGTCAACTGATTTCTCAACAGAAACTTTGCAGGCCAGTAGGGAGTGACAAGAAGTATTCTAAGTGATGGAAAGCAAAGACCTACAAAATTACCCAGCAAAGCTTTCACTTAGAATTGAAGGTCAGACAAAGAGCCTCACAGACAAGAGAAAGCGAAAGGAATTCATCACCACCAAACCAGTATTACATGAAATGTTGAAGGTTTTTTTAAGAAGAAGAAAAAAAGATAAAAATATGAATAATAAAATGGCAATAACTACATATCTATCAACAATTAAATCTAAAAATAAAAATAAACAAACAAGGAATCTAATGAATAAAATAAACTGATGAACAAAATGGAACCAGAGGCATGGAAACATGGAACAGACTAATGAATCTCAGAGGGAAGTGGGGCAGGGGAGGCAGGAAGAGATTAACCAAAGAATTTATAGGCATATATGCATTACCCATGGGCACAGACCATAGGGTGGTGAAGGCCTGGGTGGGGTGGGATCTGAGTGGAGGAGGGCAATGGTTAATGTTTAAATTCAATAGTCTTAGATCTAAAAATGAAATAAGGGAAGAGAAAGGTGGGTTGCTGCTAATAATTCCAGCATTCTATCTACCTGAGGCTTAGAGAAATATGTTTTTGTTATTCAAATGTATCTGCATTATTTCCGAGGACTGGTGCCTGAAAAGCTGCCATGGCTGTTTGCTTTCTTCACCCCATACCGTTTTCATTTTAAACCTCTCCCGTGCCTTTTAAATTCATGCTGCCAGCTTTGTGCCGACATTTTTACCTGTTGCTATTGCATTGTCCTGTGGCCTGTTATTTTAGTTTCCATGTCTGTGAACTCTGACTGCCACATCACCTGCTAGTTCTCAGGTTCACAGCACTTATCATGCCAGGGATTTTTTTTGTGTGTATTTAATAAAAGGGCCTTTTCATGTGTTTCATCAGGTTTGCAGTGTTCTCGCGCACATCCCGAGTCTGCAGCATTGGTTCTCCCTGACGCTGCAATTCCACTATTGTAACCTTCAGAGAGGTCCAGTCACCACTCCGGTGTGAGGCCAAAACAGAGGTCTGGCACAGGACACCCAGCCTATTCCCACTTCGTGCAGGTAACACACACCATCCCTTCTTTGTCGCTTTTATCAGTCATCTGCCCTCTGCTTTCCTGCCACCATCTCTTCTAATTCCAGGAGAATGATTTAAAGTCCTGTGAAAAAGAATCAGTGCTACCATATCACTGTTGTCATTCTTTTGGGGATAATCAGTAAATATTCATTTATTTATGTGCTTATTTACAATGCAAATAACATTATTCATTGGTGTTCTGAGCACATCCTGTCTTGTTATTTTATGTTCCTCAGTTTGCAATGACTTTATATTGAAAGAGAACCACAGATTAGATTACAGAATATGTTTCATTTCCTTTGATGTAGGCCTCGGCGGGACTTCAGAGGCTGGCAGTCTTCTTTGTCTTGCTTTTCAGACTCAGATAAGAGAACATCAATCTTGCCAAGGATCCTTCTGCCAAAATCACCCCGTTTAATTTAATAAGCTACATGGGTAGGACTGGAAGTCTTTATCTTTCATTAATATCCAATCCTAAGCACTACTGAAAAATGGGAACATACTCATAAAGAGAAATTTGGGGATGTGCTCTTTTAGAAAAACCAATGACCAATGTTCTAAAACCTAATATTTTCAGGTTTTAAAAATGCAACTTTATTCATTAATATAATAAAATACTTAGAAGACATAAACAGAAAAGCAAACACCCGAATTCCATGATCTGACTTGAACTAAAAAAAGGAAGAAAGGTATTCAGAGGTGCTTTGCTGCCCTCTAGCGGCCAGTCATTTCAACAGCACAGATGTGGCATGGTGGCTTATTTTGAAGGGGCCTTGGAGATCTATCTGTTCCAATTCCCAGGCTTTATAGGAAAGGAAACCAGGTCTTGGGGTCCCGTGACTGATTCAGACTGCAGGGACCATAGTACTGTAATGGGCTAATTTACTGGATGTTTTTACATATGTATACATATGTATAAATAAGATATATACACCCATATGCTTGTATATATGCATACACACACACAGCAGGTGCTCAAATGTTTCATTCAACCTAATTCTTGTTGATATCAATTGTCGTATTCTAACACTGGTTTTATGAAATGCTATTCTGCCTAAAGTTGCAGAACCTATTGATGACAAGTGAGGACTTACTCTTTTTCTGTATATATATATGCTCATATATATTTGAACTAGTTTTCAGAAAATAACTATTATCAGGAAAAATTTTCTACAGTACTTTTGATGTGTAATGAGCTGAAATATTCTAATAACTTATTTTGGAATTGAATCAATAACCAATTAAAATTTGCATTAATTCTATGAAAGTTTTAAAAAATTATTCAGTATAAGTAGAAAACAATATTAAAAGAATACAAAATGTGCTTTCCTTGCTATTCAGAAGGGACGATACTCCACATTTACTGTTTGTTTAAAACAAAGATTCCACACACATTCTTACACGTCTGTTTATCCATTTGGCCATAACAGGTATATTTTTTTTTGCAATTTAAAATATTATTAATAAATGTGACTTCTTTTCCAGATTATTTCAAGATTTTAGATCTTTTCTTTCCTTCTTTAATTTATATTCTTTGAGTAGTTTTCCTGACTTGTAGCCATGTTTGGGGAAATTTCATATTCTACTGTTCTTCCTTTTCTTTCTTTAAATCCCAATGAGACTTAATTAAAAGTATTAGAAGCATAATGACATAATGAGTTATAGGCATGTAAGCTGGTGGAATAGAGTCATTTTAGGTTCTAGTTCTGTTGCCCTGCCTGCCTCCTTACACTGTTGGATTGGCCACCACATAGATAAGATAGCTGGCGAAAGAGGAAAAGGGAGGATGTGGTTCAAATTACACTTTGCAATCATGACTTGAGGATTCAAATTCACAAATGAAATTAATAGCTTAGAGAGGACATTAACGTTTAAGTTATACTATAGCATCCTCTGGCTCACATTTGAGTTGGGAGACTTTTTTACTTAATAAATGTGCAGATGATCCTCAAATGTTGTCTCCTGATTCAACCAGACTAGAGACCTATAAAATTGTAACAGCATCTACAGTTTGTTGAGAACAGACTAGGTGTGAGACACTGTATTGGCCTTCTCTGCATTGTAATTCCTCAAATATAGAACAAATGTCAGGTACACCATCATTTTAAGGATCACTAAAGAATTTAAAAATATGCAATTGAAGTATTATTAGATGCTTTAATGTCACACAGGATTTTCTGTTGTATACATACTTAAAAAATTGTTTTGGACTTAGCTAAACAATGGTGTATTTAATCATATATCACTCTTGTGCATACATGAGGAAGAAAACATAAGCAAATTCAGTTGGTTGAGGAATTCTTAAAAGTTTTTTCTTTTTCTTGCTTTCAGAGTCTATTTTTATTGAATCACTTTTTGACTCAGAGTTGCTGAGGTTCTTGTTTCTCTATTTAATGTTGTCTTCTGTACCTTGAGAATGCAGATGACACAGCATTTCTTACAGGAGGCTCCCTTATGACCTCTGGGATTTCTTTCCTCTCTGCTGACACCTGAGAGGTCAGCAGAAGGCTTTCAGACAACCACCAGGGCCCACACTCCTTCCTGAAATGGTTCTGAAGTGGTCTAGACTGAAAGTGGAGGAGTTGCCAGGCGTGCCCCCAGGGTTGGTTCCTGCAGTGGCCTGGTGAGGACAGCTGGATTGTGACTGCTTCCTTGCTAATAGGGTTTTAAGATGCTGCAGGTTATAAGGTACATTCCCATTCTGGAGATGCGCAGATGTGGGAGAATCGTGCTTTTTCAATTCAGTGAAGTGTGGTGTGCTGCACTTCAATCTTCAGTGCAACTCTGTGAGGTCGATATGATTCCCTCTGATTTCCAGTTCACTCAGGAAAACTATTCAGAATACAGAAAACAGACTTCATGAGAGGGATGGATGAGTTAGTCCTTCCATAAGTAACTACACAGCCGTGGGCAAACTACGGCCCGCGGGCCAGATCCGGCCCATTTGAAATGAATAAAACTAAAAAAAAAAAAAAAAAAAGACCGTACCCTTTTATGAATGATGTTTACTTTGAATTTATATTAGTTCACACAAACACTCCATCCATGCTTTTGTTCCGGCCCTCCGGTCCAGTTTAAGAACCCATTGTGGCCCTCGAGTCAAAAAGTTTGCCCACCCCTGAACTAGAAGAACTGAAAAGTGGTTGTACCTGTTCACTTACCTGGCATCAGGTTTCCAATTTAGAGAGAAACAAGTTTATTACATAGGGAGTATTCAGAGGACCCAGAAAAAAATTTCACAGGTACTGCAGATTTTACAAAAGCACTGATAAAATGTAAGTGGCTTTTGGTTGTGATTTCTGAAAAACGAATAAAGAGGCATTCCATAATTTTTTCGGCATCATATCCTGAACCAAAATCATTAAAGTTGCCATGATTGGTTCAGGATCATGACCACTGGGTACTTGGTGTTATTTCTCTAAATGGGCAGTGGGGCTTCTCTACGGAGAAATTTTTTCTTCAGTGAAGACACAAAAGCCTTGCCTGGCAGGTGTGGCTTGGTTGGTAGTCCGGGGTACCCAAAGGTCTGGAGTTGGATTTCCA
Source organism: Myotis davidii (assembly GCF_000327345.1). Taxonomy (NCBI): domain Eukaryota; kingdom Metazoa; phylum Chordata; class Mammalia; order Chiroptera; family Vespertilionidae; genus Myotis; species Myotis davidii. The sequence continues at coordinate 2,206,867 of NW_006286275.1, read as the reverse complement.
GTCAGAGCACATGCCTTGGTTTCACATCGATGTTTCTCTTCTTTCTTTCCGGGCATTAACCGCCCGGTGAGGCTTTGGCGAATAAAACAAAACAAAACACACACACACACACACACACACACACACACACGCCTTTTCAGAGGGAAGTGGTTCACGGCAGGACTTGGTGGCTAAGGGATTTATCCCACTGAAACAAGAATGTGTCAACAAATTCCCCAGGCATGCTCCAAGGCAATGCTGGAGGAATGTAAGCTGCTAGCAAGCTGTCAACATCTGGCCACAGAAGAGACCTCTGATGAGGAAATCACATTGTTGTTCCATAAGGCTGTCATTATTTTCCATTGGCCACCTTTCAGGCAGCGCCCCTCTGATGTTATTACAGAGACAGGGATAGAAGTGACCCCCCAACTCCCCCCCCCGACCCCCTGGGGGGATATTTGGCTGAGTCTGTGGACATTTTTGATTTGCAGGCCTGGAGGTGGGTGGTAGTGGTACTACTGATATCTAGTGGGTAGAGGCCAGGGATGCTGCTACACATCCAATAAGTGGCAGGACAAAAAATTATCAAGCCCCAAATGTCAGCGGCACTGAGGTTGAGATTCCTGGTCTTGTCCCCAATAGTTCTTCAGCTCCCACAAATAGTCTCCCGTCTGGAAGGCCTTCCTGGGCTCCTCTTCCATGGGCTGCATAGTGCCCTGCGCTCATCACCTTCACAGAGTTTCTCTCTGTTCTGAAATCAGCTGCACTTGCTCACCTGTCTTCACAGTATACTTGAGGCTCCTTGAAGATAGGGAGTTTGGTTTGGTCACTGTTATGTCCTCAGACTCACTGGCATTGTGCCTGAGTACTTTACATCGTTTCAAATGGGTGGCAAAAATCCAATTAGAGCTAGTTTAGGGAAAATAAAGAATCCCAGGAAATGTTGAAAAACCTGGCTTAAGCAGGGTCAGGGTTATAGCTGGACTCCAGGAACAATGAAAGTTGGCAAGTCTTTCTCCCTGTCTCTTGTCTCTGCTTCTCTATGTGACCTGCAGTCCTCCTCATGATGAACATGGCCATGGACAGTTCTTGTGTTCTCAGTCTCATGGCTGCCTCCCCTGAAGGGGAATAGGCCCCTCTTTTGGGGTCTAGTTCAAAAATTCTGAGGAAAGCTGTTTACCTTGTTGGCCACCTTGCGTCAGTTGTCTGTCCTGAACTATTCAATGGTGGACAAAGCTAAAGGCAAGAGCAGTTTCTAGAACAAGAGGCATATTGAGCAGGCAAAGCATAGGTGTCCACTGCACTGCAACATGGTAAACCCTCAGGGATTATCTCTTTAGCGATTGAATATTGAAAAGCTCAGAGGAACATAACATGGGCCAAGCTACTTACTGGTAGAAGAAACTCCAGGGACCTCTAACTTTGATGGAAAATAAAATGTCTGATAAGAGGGGATGTGGTTGCTTGGCAAGCATGTGTTTGAGGGAAGGCTTCTATAAATTGGGGCTCTTTGACCCCAAATCCCTGAAACTCTACTTATTAGTTTAAAGATAACAGAAGCTTTTTTGGCTCATATAACTCTGAAGTCAGGATAGATCAAACTGCAGGCATGATTAGGCTTTCAATTTATATCTTTCCGTGACTTAATTCTGTGTGCAGACTGTCTCCATATATCGGGAAAGATGGCCATAAGAAGTCCTAGACTTACATCTTTCCAGTTTAGCTATGAAGAAGAGAAATGTCTCATATGTCAATACCCGAAAAGACTCTAATTGACTTTTTGGGGTTGAGACCAACACTGATCAGTTCCTGTGGTTAGGAGAATGGAGACTGCTGACTGGTGTAACTGCATCTGAAGACCACTCTTGTGATAAGACTGAGGTTGCGAATAACAGCTCACCTGCGGCCACATGGGGTTAAAGAGTTCCTTGAAGGAACTAGAAGAAGGGGGACAAGAAGTATGATAGAAAGACAAAAATACTGTCCATTGCATCTCTCTACTGATTTGAAGAAAAAAAACCTTAATAACTCTGAAGCCATTTTACTAAGTAAAATAAAGAAACAAAGACTGACTACTAAGTAATAATAATAAAAGTGTAGACATTTTAGTTAGTTATACTTAGTTTTACACACTTAATTACCACCTAACTTTGGCTGACACACTTTCTCAAGATAATGATGCTGTCTGCTAACAGGCCAGGAGAGCAGGGAGATGATCATTATACGAAGCCTTCTGCCTCGTCTCCCTTAGTTTTCGAGCCTCTACTCTGCCCCCGTTCTGGGAGTTCAAATTTAATGCCAAGGCCTCAGGAGTTTCATCAGTGTTCTTTCCTTAATAACTATAACACAAGAGATGAGAAAAAGCTTTTATGCTGTAACTAGTGGCCCAGTGCATGAAATTCATGCACATTAAAAGGGGATTAATTAGAGAAAATATTTTAATATTGCTATTTGCCCTTTTTCTATAATAGAAGTGTCAGAGATGAAAGAAAATTAGTAAAATGTATATAAAAACCTCCCTCTTGTCAGAGTCTGGGGCACACCGCAGGACCCAGAGTCAAGTCCCTGCCCACCCATGTGCATCTCAAAATTGCACAAGACCCAGACCCAGCTGGCCCCACCCCCGTCAAGCCCCACAGGGTGGGGGGCGCCAGCTTAGGTCCCCCAGCGCAGCCTCAGGTCACCTGGCCTGGCATCGGGGTGGAGGGGGGGCGGGCACGGCCTCAGGTTTTCTGGCCTGGCCTCAGTTCCCCTGACCCTGGTGCGAGGGCACAAGGGCATGACGCCCATTTGCATATTAGCCCTTTATTATATAGGATAGGAAATTACAAAGAAGAATAGAGAGAGTAGTGTAATAAGCCCCTAGGACCCATCACCCTCCTCAGCAACCATCAACTCCATTCATATCACCATCTTCCTTGACTGTCTTTCCCAGTCACCTGGAAGCCAATTTTGTCTGAACTTCCTGTGTATCTCTGAAAGATAAAGAGGCTTTCAAAAAATTACAATGCTATTATCAAAACCTAAAATATGAGCAATGATTCCTTAATAACATCAAATAGCCAGACAGGGTCTATATTTCACTGAGTGCCTCATTCATTCATTCATTTTTATTATTAAGTGATATTTTATAATTAAGTGATATTATAATTAAGTGATATTTTATAATTTTTTGTAGTTATAATTCAAATAAGATCTACGCATTATAATTGGTTGATGTGTCTCCTAAGATGATTTCAGTCCAAAGGCTCCTCCATCTTTCTCTCTTTCGTTTTCCTTGTAATTTTTTAACTGAAAAAAACAGTGATTTGCCCTTTAGAGTTTCCTACACTTTGGATTGTGCTGATGGTTCTCTGAGGTGTTGACCCATAGGTGGTGGTGAGTGCCTCCAACATGGACATGGAATGATTACTAGTCTCTGTTTCTATGATCCTAGTAACCATCCATCCAGGAGTTTTTTAGGGATTGCAAAATGATGATATTCTAATTCTGTCGTATCTTAATTCATTAGCTGGAGTGATACACAAAGAGAAATCTCCTCATCAACTCTTAAGTCCCTCGGAGGTTTAATTTGTACAGGAACTGTAGAATAAAGGCCTGATTCTTTCCCTTTATTAAATAATGAATCGGTTTTCCCATCATTGTTTGATGACAAATGAAAACTGCTTTTTATTATCAAGGACTTAAACATGTTGGATGTATTTTATTCCATTGTATTTATTCTTATTCTAATTATTCTTAATGTTCAAGTTAAGTTGTCCCATCTGTGGCCAGTGGGAATCTATTCAAGTTAGTTCCTGTCTTTTTTTTTTTTTAATTTAGACAGCTATTTCATTTCTGAAATGAACACTATTACTATTGGCCTTACCATGCAAAATAAATGGATGGCTTGATTTTCTCCCTTAATTAAAACAATATTTAAAATACTCTTTTTATTGAAGTATAACATATAAACAGAAAAAAATGCACAACTAATGAATGTATAGCTCAGATTTTCATGAGGTGAACACACCTGTGTGCCTACTGCCCTATCAAGAAAAAGAGAATTATCAGCATGCCTTGGCCCTTTCTAGTCATTACCCCTTCAAAGATAACCACTACCTGACTCCTAGCCCCATAGATTCATTTTGCCTGGTTTTGACTTTATATAGGCAAACATACAGTATGTTCTCTTTTACATCTGGTTTGTTTTATGCAATCTTTTGTTTGTGAAATGCATTTATGTTCTTATGTGTAACAATAGTGTATTCATTCTCTATTACCAGACGTTAGACCTCTTGGATGAATTATCTAACTTTTCAATTCTCTTCTCTTGCTTGTTAAAACTTTTTTGTTCTACTTTGTGGTAGATTTTCTCAACTTTATGTTCAACTTTTCTTCTGGTCACTGCATTGTCTCTGTTTGATCCAGGTCACTTTCCTTCTGATTGTCTTACTAGTCTTTGCCTTTTATTTACTAGCTTCCCTGTGACTATGGTTATTTATATTTAAATATAAGAACCAAATAGCCATTTAGAAGCAACTGTTGGGTAATGATGAGAACACACATTTTTATTTGAGAGAACTAGAAATGTCAGAATTCTGATTACCTAGTTGCTTTATAGTAAATCATTCCAAACTTAGTGCAAAAAAACACAGCAGCCCATTATTATAGTCTCTCATAATTCTGAGGATTGAATAGACTCAAGTAGCTGGTTCTCATTCAGAGTCTCTCACGCAATTGCTGTCAGAGTGAGTGGTTTCGGGTCATAAGGAAGCTTTGGCAACTCTCACATCTGGCTCCTGGGCTAGAAAGACACATAGGACTGCAGGCTAGAAGTTCTGGGCTCCTCAGGAGGCTTGCTGTCTCAATGTGTCTCTCCATAGCAACTGAGGCACGTATCTCATGATAGAGATGGAAACTCTAAGGATAGTCTCTTCTGACCTAGCCTGGGAAACCATAGCATTGCTGCACTAGGAGTGAGCCGCTAAGGCCAGTCCATATTCAAATAGAGGGACTTAGACTCCACTCCTTGATTGAATGAATGCTGTCATTTGGGTAATGATGAGAACACACATTTTTACACACATGTTTTACAGCCAGTGCAGTTGATATGTGCAGGTCTTGTCTTTAGGGCTCTTGAGTTCTTCCTAAGATGAATTCTCTAGTCTATCAGGGAGGATGGGCGGTAGGTCAGTGTTGGATAGACCCATCTGCTGGTGTCCTTAGACCAGGATGCAGAAAGGAAGGGGATTGCAGTTGGCTTGTGGGAGTGTCCATGGTTCAGAGTACAGGCTTTTATTTAATCCTCCTTTCTTCAACTGCATTTGTTTTTCCAGAGCTCCTTCTCTGAGTTCAAATTCCCTGGGGAGCTGGGAGTCTAATTGCTCCATGTAAACCCTTCAACACACCTCTGTTTTCAGATGAACGCCAGGACTTAGTGCTTGTAAGTCTTGGGTTTTTCGAAGGTATTTGACGTGTCTTCTGTCACCTCTCTGGATTCACTTTCCATTTCTCTCTACCCTGCTTGAGGCACAGGGAGGCTGACTCTATGGATTATACCACAGGGTTCCCAGGTTCTGCTTCCAGCATCAGAAATGGTGCTGTGTGAGCCATAGCAGAGACTGACGCAAGGAAAAATCAGTAATCCTGAGCCCGTCTTTATTTAGAATTTTGTTATTTTGTACATCATGGGATTTTTTTTTGCATCCATTTTCACTTTTTAAGATATAACATTAAAATATCATTTATCTTGTTTAATGAGTGTTTGGGTCCTCATCTCCTTTAAATTTTGCACCCAATGTTTCATTGACCTCATCCTAGTCTGAACCCTGACATTTTGAAAATTATGCTGCAAGTCTGTGTTCTGTTAAATCACCTGGGATAGAGTGTTGACTTGTCTGTCTGTCTGTCTGTCTGTTCGTTTGCCTGTTTGAGCAGGCATTCAGCTTGGTGAGGTGCAGGCTGCACGTTCTGTCAGCTTCTTTAGGTGGTGGTTCCACATCAGTGCAGACTTCAAGGGCTTTGCCATGCTTTGGGTCTGCCGCTGGCCACCAGGGTTAGTCCAGGGCCGGGTGATGGTTTATGTTGTAGTTCAGTTCTAAGTGCCTTGCTCTGCTTCTTTGCATATAGGAAATGCATGTAGAAGCTTAAGGTTGAGCCTAGGACTGTGTTGGCTCCTACACAGAATTTGGGGATCCCTTGCTGAGATTTCAGCCACACTCTCTAACTCCCTCATTCCTCTTTACTGGTTCCTCTGCCCAGAAAGACGAGGCTTTAGGGTGCTCTTACAAGTGACTGGGCCTGCCCTTAGGAGATGCTGCAAGAGGCAAGAGAAAGGAAAAAATAACGTGAATGCCCCCCCCCACCCATTCTCTTTTCACAATAAGGATGGCTTTTTCTGTCTCTCTGTTAGCATCAGTCACTACATTACAGAATATTTAAGTATGTACTTTTCTTTTGCAGTGTCCTTCAATATGACAGATAATGAGTCCAACGCAATAGAGGGAACAGAGAC
>NW_006286275.1:2198543-2199079 GCF_000327345.1 Myotis davidii | reverse complement strand
AGTCTAATTTGCATGTAAATCACTTGGAAATGAATTTGGGAGCCATTACTAGGGGAATAGAAGGCAGAGATGATGGGAAAATGATGGGAAAGGTGGAAGATGTTTCTTGCTGCTTCCTATTGTGCTCAGCAATCCTGGGAGCCCCTTGCTATGGACAGGAATTGGTCGTGGTGTGACCTAACTTGATAGCAGGTTTGAGATGATACCAGCACTCTTTTTAAATTTTTTTTAAAATTTTTAATTTTATTGTTTAAAGTATTACACATAGTAGTACATATATCTCCTTTCCCCCCGTCACCATTGACCTTCCCCCAGCCTCCCCTACCTCCTGTTGAATGCCCTCATCCCACACCACCCCCCAGTGTCTTGTGTCGATTGGTTGTGCTTATATACATGCATATAAGTCCTTCAGTTGATCTTTTTCTCCCATCCCAACACTCCCCAGCCTTCCTGCTGTAATTTGACAGTCTGTTCAATGCTTCTCTGCTTCTGTATCCATCTTTTTGTTCACCAGGGTATAATGTTCTTTATTTTCC
>NW_006286275.1:2188316-2198352 GCF_000327345.1 Myotis davidii | reverse complement strand
TTCTAAGTGCCTTGCTCTGTTTCTTTGCATATAGAAAATGCATGTAGAAGCTTAAGGTTGAGCCTAGGACTGTGTTGGCTCCTACACAGAATTTGGGGAGCCCTTGCTGAGATTTCAGCCACACTCTCTAACTCCCTCATTCCTCTTTACTGGTTCCTCTCCCAGAAAGACGAGGCTTTAGGGTGCTGTTACAAGTGACTGGGCCTGCCCTCAGGAGATGCTGCAAGAGGCAAGAGAAAGGAAAAAATAACGTGAATGCCCCCCCCCCTCACCCATTCTCTTTTCACAATAAGGATGGCTTTTTCTGTCTCTCTGTTAGCATCAGTCACTACATTACAGAATATTTAAGTATGTACTTTTCTTTTGCAGTGTCCTTCAATATGACAGATAATGAGTCCAACGCAATAGAGGGAACAGAGAACCAAAAGAAAATTTAGCAGGGCTGCTGACATCATGTGGAACATGGGCTCTTCATGTCAAATTGGGCAGCTAATTACCTCTGTAGAACCTATTGCCCCACTAGGTTGTCGGCCCCATGCCTGTGGTGTCAGGTCTGTGTCTCTATGTGGCACAGGATTGGGTGCAGAGTGGGTATAAGTCATTATCTGTTAAATGGTCAGTGACAGACTTCAACACCATAACTATTTAAAGTTTGACTACAGAAAATTATATTCCAAAGTTTTAAGATTCATAAATGAGCTAATTTTGCATTAGACAGGTGTCTGTGTTGGTCAGAACAGAAGCTGGGACCTCTGGTGGCTGGGCTGTGCAGGAGTGGGCTGAGCGGGAGGCCAGTGTGTCCTTGAGTGAGAGGACTCAGCAGTGACACCCTGGCCCGTCTCTGTGCTGTCCGGCTCTGGTCCAAAGCCCAGGTAACTAACTTGTAGAAAGTAGACCCAACTGATGGGGCATCTGAAATCCAATCCTGGTGCATACCCAGCAATGCTGCACCCTCTTCTTCCAGATTACTAGCGAGGTCATTCGGGGAGAGCGTCAGGACTTCAAGCCCTTTGACTCAGATCCAGGAAACAAAACTCAACTGAAAGATCACTAGTGCTCTTGTTGGATAACATTTCCCTGAAATGGATTTTAGCTTGTCTTTTTCTTATTCTTTCAGCACACATTGCTTAATGCTTATTTTGTGAGAGGCAACGTGAACATCCTTTGATGGGTAAGAGGGAATATTTATTTAAAAAGCTGTGGTCATTGCCCCACTCTCCTCTCCCCACCAGCTAGCATTCTCTTGGATGCCAAGACATCTTAGTCCTATATTACAGGTGCTCTGAGAGTTGCCAGTCCTTACTCCGTCATCTTTGCCTGTCTTTCACATTGTCCTTTTCAGCTGTCCATGCTGTCACCTAATCCCCGCTAAATTGGTGGCAGGCCATGTGACCCTCCGCACACCTCTACTCCTTCCCCCCAGTTTATAGTGGACTAGAAGTGCACCCTTGACCTAGCTGGCCAGTTAGATTCCTCCTACTGGTAATTTTAAATTGAGACCAAGTTCTGAATTGGCTAGGCTTACCTGCTGATGTGGACTCCGATGGAAAAAACTGCCACTTTGAGCAGAACTTTGGGGCCGGGTGGCTCATTAGTAAGGAAAGTGTATTGGTCTAAACTGCAGAGAGAAAGGGAGAAGAGACTGTAGAGAGGAGCTGAGTAAAGAGTCCGTGTCAGCCCCTGAGAGAGAATCCTATCTGGTTTCTACTGTGTCCCAGGTTCACATGAAGTGGCTCTACTTTTGCCTTTGATTCCAGAAGATACCCCAGTTCCTTAGGGTAAAAGTCCTTTTAGTGCCTACTCTAGTGGATTTCTGGGTTCTTTGTTTTTATTTATTTATTTATTTATTTATTGTGTCCATTGGTTATTCTTATATACATGCATATAAGTCCTTCAGTTGATCTTTTTCTCCCATCCCAACACTCCCCAGCCTTCCTGCTGTAATTTGACAGTCTGTTCAATGCTTCTCTGCTTCTGTATCCATCTTTTTGTTCACCAGGGTATAATGTTCTTTATTTTCCATAAATGAGTGAGATCATGTGGAATTTTTCTTTCATTGCCTGGCTTATTTCACTTAGCACAATGCTCTCCAGTTCCATCCATGCTGCTGCAATGGTAATAATTCCTTCTTTTTTATAGCAGCGTAGTATTCCATTGTGTAGATATACCATAGTTTTCTAATCCACTCATCTGCTGATGGGCATTAAGGCTGTTTCCAAATCTTAGCTATGGTGAATTGTGCTGCTATGAACATAGGGGTGCATATTCTTTGTTTTCTTTTAACAACAGAATTTTTCTTGATTAAAATGAAAAAAAAATTAATTACAAGCTACATAAAATTATTAATAATAATGTAAAAGAAGACAGCAAATAATTCTGACTGGTTAATTAGAAAGATAGGCACATTAATTTTACATCTTTTCTAAATTATCACTATGCTCCTCCTCCCTCATTACTAAAATGAAAGTTAAAATTCTGTGCTTTGAAATTTTAAATTATTTTATTTCTGATTGGTGATGTTTAAGCATTTAATCATATAGGGGTATCTATCACCACTTCAGTGATAGTCCTTAGCCTCTCCAATTTCTTTGGTCAAAAACCACTTTTTTGGCAAGACTACAACTTGAGATGATTATGGCTTTTCAGGCTGAGTCTGTTTTCTAAAGGTTATTTTGATTTATGATGACTCAACTCCTCAGTCTATGTGGTTAACTTTTGTTTTTCTTTGTGGGGGTGTGGTCTTCATGGATTACCAAGCTCTGTCTTCAAGAAACATGAAATTAAAGGAACTATAGTTCCATTTCTTACCTCAATTCATTTTACTCTCTTTTAATGTTTAGTATCAAGGTGCCCAGTAAGAAAGACAGTGCCTTCTCACTAAACTGATAATTCTCATGTAGTGAATTATTTTCAAGACTCATTTTCTTAGTGCCCTGCCCAAGGATTGGAAATACTTTCAAGTCCGCTTCCTCAGAATCTATTCTTGTTATTTTCTGTCTTTAGGGACATTTTCCCCTTGGAAGGGACATTTTGTAAAGGGATAGTCTATTTCCCCTTCTTCTCTTAGTAATAAAGACGTGTGTAGCATCTTCATTTTTTATTTAATCAGGCTAACTTTTCCCATTAAATTTTAACCCCTACCTTTTCCCATCATCTTCAAATTAAATAAAAACACTGATTCCCTTTGCCTTTCTTAAGTTCATAGAAACATGGTATGAGAAATCTTATGGTAAATTCTGGTTCAGATAGGAAAAGTTCACAAAGAGGAAATGATAGGATTGTAAAAGACCATCCCCTTGTCTTCCAAAAGGAGGGAAATTTCCCTGTTATTGAATCCCAGTGCGTCCTGAGGGAGGCTGTGTAAAGGAGACTGCATTTGTTTTCTTTGCTTTCCCTCACCTGGTTGTAGTTCTTGGCTGTCTTCACTCTTTCTGGTCTCTCAGAGAGTCATCCTTTCCCACTGGCTTCTCTTACCACCCCGGAGGTCTACCCAGCTTGTCTTCCCTCCTTCTCATTCTTCCAGAAATCTTACGTTGGCCAGAACATTTTCTGATGAATGAGGCAAGGACTCCCACACAGTAGTTATATGGGAAATGCTCCTGGGGTTGGGGATGTGAAATGGAAAGGAGGGAGAGGCAATGTGGGCTGTGCCCCGAGCTGGTCTCCACATCTCACCTTAGAACTCTTGGGAATCCTTCTTCAGCTCACCCCGCCACAGTTATGTCCTTCGGGTCCTAGTTCAATATGATTGCCTGTCACTCTGCACTTTAAAATTCTTAAGGAGAGAGAGCAGGTTTCTCCACTCTGCCCTTCCTATATGTCAGTGATGGCGAACCTATGACATGCGTGTCAGAGGTGACACACAAACTAATTTTTATGGTTGATTTTTCTTTGTTAAATGACATTTAATATATAAAATAAATATAAAAAATATAAGTCTTTGTTTTACTATGGTTGCAAATATCAAAAAGTTTCTATATGTGACATTGCACCAGAGTTAAGTTAGGGTTTTTCAAAATGATGACACGCCGAGCTCAAAAGGTTTGCCATCACTGCTATATGTTCATGATCCCAAGTTAGCTCAGCAAATGTTTGTTCAGCAAATGAATAAATGAAAAGGGCCTTCTTGTTGTTGCACTAGTAATATGCAAGTGACTCTTTATTCTCCCTCTATTTAGTGTGGTTCCCAGCCATTCCTTTATGGAATGATGTGGGCCGAAGTGAGTGAGTAAATTAATAATTAAAAAAATGAATGGAATATGGGGATGGCATTTTGAAAATATTAAACTAATTTTTTAAATTTCCTAAACCAGTGATACCCTTAAGCTCCCCACACATGGAACCAATGGGTTTTGTTATTTCAATGAAATAATAAGTACCCTTAGTCTAGAGCAGGGAAGTTATCTTTTGGTTTTCATTCTCAGAGCTGACATTCTCGAGCTTTTAGCAATATAGTGTCGTCATTAGAAAGAGATTTTATAAATCCCTGAAATTTCCTTTTACTCATCGAGTTAAGCCTGGCTGACTCAAGGTCAAGGGTGTTATTGTAACCAGTGGTTCTGACCCTGTATGCATATCATAATCACTTGGGGAGCCTTAAAAAATACTAATGCCCAGGTCCATTTCTAGAGACTTTGATTAAATTATTTGTTCTAAGATGAAAATAAAGTTCAGGTACTACTGTTTTTCAAATGTTTCCCATATTGTTCTAATGTGTAGCCCAAGTTGAGAACACTTTTTGTGAACACCTCTGTAGTATTTCAAGGCCTGACCATCTGACTATTTCAAGACCCCCACCCCACAGGAGAGGGAGGAACAGGAAATCAGGGCAAACAAATCAGACAGGAATATTGTGACTTTCTCCTGAGGGCTGAAACCTGGCATCAGGGTGGGTAAGGGGCAGTAGGAATACCTTGAAAAGTTGGGGGATGCCTGGGTGTCATAGTTTCTCAGATGTTTCAATGGACAATCCCAAGCCACATAGCCAGGTTTCGTATTCAACATGGTGCTGAGCATGGAGTTGCCCTGGTGATACTGTAGGAATGTCTGAGGAGTGTGACTAAGTGGGTGGGCCAGAGGAAGCCCGCAGAACCCAAGGCCGCTGAGAGTTCTGGGACTCAATGGGGATGAAGAAGTGGCAACAGAATAGGTTGACTGGATAAACCTAGGTTGAGATGGGAGATTGCTGAGTGCAGAAACCAACTGCAAGAGGCTCTGGCAGAGAGCAGTACAGGGAGTAGCATCATAATACCCAAGAGACCAGGAGGGACGAGACTCTCTTAGTGGCAACAGAGCAGCAAAATCCTGGAGAGTAATTGTCAGAAACTCTACCTCCTGCTGCCCTGTGGGCAGGAACACCTTCCCCTCTATCCAACCATAACTCTGAGAATACTTAGCTCTCATAGGGATTGGAACTTCGAATTGGATTAATATTCACTCCAAATCAGTTTAGACCAATATACACTGGTTTAAGCCGGAATATGTCATAATTGTCCTATCTTCTGTTACCAGTAGTAGTAGGGACAAAAGGACAAGATGAAAATAATTTTAGATAAAAAAGGAAATTATTTTTCTTATAAGGTTGGGTTTTGGTGTGTAAATTTTTGAGATGACACAAATAATATAAAGGATTAACTCAGAAGTAGGTCTAAATAATTTCTCAATACTATTTCATATAAAAGCACTTTTAGTACAGTGGAATGGTACCTAGTAATGAAAAGAACCTGCTGGTACATGGAACAATGTGAATGAAATGCAGAAACAGTGATTGAAAGAAGCCAGACTCAAAAGAGTACATGCGCTATCAATCATTAATATGAATTTGATGAATAGTCGAAATAATCTATGGTGATGGAAGTCAGAATAGCAGTAATAATTGAGGTGGGGGTGGTCTTATTAACTGGAAGGGCATGAGGGAACTTTCTGGTTGATGGGTATGCTCTATATTTTGATCTAGGTGGCAGACATATAGATGTATACACATGTAAAATGTCATTAAGTCGTTCACTTAAGAGTTGCGTATTTTATTGTATATAAATCAGAATTTTAAAAGCACCAAAAATGTAGGGGGTAAAAGAAGAAAAAAGCTCTATTCATTTTTCACCCAAAGATTTGGGCTAAATTGTCAGAATATAAAGCCAAGTGTTAAAAAGCGAATGATGCCAGATAAAAATATATGTGGTGCCTAAATGCACCAGCGGTTACTCAGCAAGCCCCCCTGGAATGGTGGAGAGAGAAGACAGAAGATTTAGACGTGAGCTATGAGGAAAATGTGTTTTCACCAAAAGTTCCTGGGCCTCCTCTGACAACTTATTTCTCTGTCTTGGAAATTTTTAGATGTCATTCTGTTACCACAGCATTTTTCCAAAACTCTCCTCCTGGAACTGATTTGTCTAAAGACACACTGGCTCCTTTAAAATAAAAGCTAAGCTGTCAACACATCCTAATGGTATTTTTGGGAGCAAAGATTGGTGCCATAGGTGGCCCTAGAAGACACAGGGATCATGCATGGGTATGCTCTGAGACCTTGGGAACGTTGCTTCTTTTCACTGTGGTGAAGTGGGGAAAATATTGGTTTTGACATAAAAAAGACATGAATTCAGCACCCGACTTCACCATTTTCTACCTGGGTGATAGTGCAGAGGCCATTTGGTCTTTCAGAACCTTTGTTTCTTCATCTGTAGAAAGGAGAGAACTCCTTTAAAGATTGTGCCATGGAGATTAAATTAGATCATACATAGGAACTTGGCATATGGCCAACTCTCAACAAATGAGTACTTACTATTTTGGGGGCTATACGATTGCAAATGGCTACTTACCCACATATTGCCATCAGTCCTGGGTCTTGGTTTACACAGTAGTATTCTTCTGGCATCCTCTTTCTTTTCCAATTCCCAACTCAAATGCTATCTGCTTCTAATTATATTCTGCCTTTTATTTCCCTTGTTACTTTATAAGGTACTCAAAGAAAGAGTCCATTTTCTGTTCACCCGTGCAACCCACAGAGGGTCCCACCCAGTGATTTATATAGGTAAATACCTATTGTTTATTAACTTGAAGGATTCTTTAAAACTGCAAATGTGTTAGTAGGTAAAATATTTACTATTAATATGTTTGCAATATTTTATACAGTAACTCCTATAAGTTTATCATATCAACTGCTTTTTAACTACCAGGGAACATTTCTTGAGGTTAGGAAGAAGCTATTACAGCATATGGTTTATGGGAGAACATGGTAGTGCCTGAGGATTGACAAGATTTTGGCTGATACTACCCTGTTTGTTAGTTATCTATGGCTGTGTAAGGATCATCCCAAAACTCAGTGTCTTAACACAACAATAAATCATTTATTATCTCTCACAGACAACGAAAGTCAAGAATTGGGAAGGTGGCTTGGCTGTATGGTTCTGACGTGGGGTTTCTCATTAAATAAGTTAGGTGTCAGATGGGGCTGCAGTTAGCTGAAAGCTTGACTGGGGCCAGAGGTTCTACTTTCAAGGTGCTGATGGATGTCAGTTAGCCCTGGCTGTTGATGGAAGACCTCAGTTCCTCTCCATGTGGGCCTTTCCACAGGGCTGCTTGAGTGTCCTCACAGCATGGAGACTGGCTTCCCAGAGTGAGCAATCTAAGAAACCAGGCAGAAGCTGCAATGCTTTTGTGACCTAACCTTGGAGGTTACATAACATCACTTCTGTCATATTCTATTGGTCACACAAATATGCCCTGATTCAGTGTGAATGCAGACTAGTCGAGGGCATGAATACCATAAGGCAAGGATCACTGGAGTCATTTTGGAGGTGGGCACCGTGTTCTGGCACTAGGGATGGGGTAGACCTATTCCATGTGTTTCCTGCAGGGTAGTGGGGTGCACTACATTTGAGTTCATCTGCAGGACTGCTAGGTTGTACAACTACAAGAGGCTTTGTTAGCATCTGGGTATGTGTATCCTCCTGAGTTTGCAACAAAGTAGTCCACTGGAAGGCCTTGAGAGAACTGTTTTGGAGGGACTTCTAGACTGAAATAAGGGGAATAGAAATTACAAAAGCAAAGCACAACATTAGAAAACACCCGCCTATGGTATAAACACCCTGAGGGAGTATTTTTTTCCTATTTGTTCACAGCTCTATCTCCAGAGTCAGAATAGTGCCTGGCATGATACATGTTTAAACAATATATGTGGGATAAATGAATAAGTTTGAAATCTGCTTATTATAAACAAATTATAGGAATATTATTATGTAAATATACATATGATAATACATTATTTATCATTAATGTTCAGAAATGGTTGTTTTAGGGTTAGATGAAATTTTTGCTTAAATATCTAACGCATTTAGTTTTACAAATTTTTTTAACATGGCATTTTCTTGTGAGACATCTTTTTCTTTTTTGTATAGCAGAGTCATGAAAGGAAATAGGAAAATTGTAATTCTATTGGAAACGTTACTTCTGGAAATAAGTCTTTTGGTATTTTCATCCTAATAGTACGTTTTTAAAATGGAATTTATTGGGGTGACATTGGTTAATAAAGTTATACGGGTTTCAGGTACACAACTCTACAATACATCATCTGTGTAATGTATTGTGCGTTTACCACCCTAAGTCAAGCCTCCTTCCATCACCATTTATCCCCCTTTGCCTTCTACCCTGACCCCATAATAGTACATTTTAAGAGATCATTACTATTAAATGATGGCAGGCACATGGTGGAAAAATGTCCTTGGTGAAAGACACAAGAAAGATAATAAACTCAGTTACTCCATGTCAATGACTATATGGAAAATAATTTTTCTTTGATCTCTATGACACTGAGTAATGTATTTTATTTGAAAAACTTTAGCTACAGAAATAGAAATCAGGAAAACGTGGAGGGCAAATTTGAACTCTGAAAGTGGAGCTGCTCTTCACAATGGAAGCTGCTGAAACCAACAGTCAAGTACAATCTCGTCCACCACCTCTCAGCCTTCCATCAGTCTATAGCCAGTTATTATTGTGACTTTGCTTCTAAAGCCGAGGGGGGCATCTGAGACAGGCCAAAGTAGTCTCCATCTCCACCCCACGATTGCTTCCATATGCAAGCAAAATGCAAATTTTTACAAAGTGGCATTAATTATTATTTGGAGTCCAAATTATTATTTGGAGGCTCTTACAATGACAGACTAGGAAGGCGAGGGTTAACTTCCCAGGCAGTGGGACTAGAAGGGCAAGCCTTCACTTGCACTGGGGAACTGCTGCTCCTTAGGGCAGAAAGCAAAATATCATTCACAGAACTGTGGATCTTTTCAAAGACCAGATACAGACATTGAGTTGCTTATTAAAAGGCTTGCCTTGTTTCTTGGTTGACCCCAGGGGTGACTGCTTTTAGAGTAAATCCTTCTCTCAACTCTGGTGATGTTTAAGAGGTGGGTCCACAGAAATACAAACTTCATTTTCCTAGAGAAACAATCCAACGTCTGTCCCTCTGTAGGCATGGAGTCCCTCTGTTAGCAATTCCCACCTTACAATTTCACCTGAATGGATGGCTGTGGGCTGTCAGCGGTGTCCCACAGTACTGAGCTTCAGAGAGTCTCTTCCTCCTGAGAAACTGACTGAGTGCCCGTGAAGTTCCAATTGGAAATGTGCTGCAGGATTCTGCCCCCCAAGTGCTAAGGACTGAGAACAGCCAACCACACCAGCAGGGACCTTTCAGTGAGGTTAATGTTTGTTTCCCAGTCTGGTACTTACTAGCCAAGCCACTTTGGTCAGGACGCATTGGAGTGGTTTCTTCTTCCCCCTATTTATTTATTTATTTATTTAGCCCCCTTTACCAACCTGCACCCAGCCTCCACCCCGTGCCTCCACTCCCTCCCCCATCACCACACTGTTGTCTGTGTCCATGGGTTATACTTACATGTTCTTGGGCTGATTTCTTCATCTTTCATCTAGTTCCCCCTATCTCCCTCCCCTCTGACCTCTGTGGAGTATTTTCCCATCTGTAAAATGGAAGTAGATGACATATAAGCCAGGTGGTAAAATTGCAATATATTGGAAAATATTC
>NW_006286275.1:2167355-2188121 GCF_000327345.1 Myotis davidii | reverse complement strand
GAAGAGGCTCAACAAAGGAGCTGCCCCCGGGTGGTCAGTGCGCTCCCACAGGGGGACCATTGCTCAGCCAGAAGCAGGGCTCATAGCTGGCAAGCAACGGCCTCTCCCGTCTCCACGGCAGCGCTAAGGAGCAGCAAGCCAAGTGGTAAGGAGTAGTGAGCAGGCAGGTGGTAAGGAGCAAGGGGTCCCAGACTGCAAGAGGGATGTTTGACTGCCGGCTTAGTCTGGGACCTCTCAGGGCGGCTTAGGCCTGCTCCCTTTGGGAGCAGGTCTAAGCCAGCAGGTGGACATCCCCCGAGGGGTCCTGGACTATGAGAGGGTGCAGGCCGGGCTGAGGGACTGCCCCCCTCATCCCCAGTGCATGAATTTCATGCACTAGGCCTCTAGTGCAGTAATAATAATCCAGGATGTTTAGAGTAGCTTTTCTAATATGAGCCATGTGTATACATGTCTGGAATTAAACTTTTATTTTTCCCAAATGTGCCTGCTCCTGAATTACCCTCTCCTTCCCCAAGGTACAGCAGAAACCAAGTTATTATTTTTTTTAAAGTTTTTATTTGCAAAAACTAGAACCACAAATTAGAATGTAAATCCAGAACTTTCAAACCCAGTCCCACATAATTTTGTTTAGCATTAAATACAAAGGAACTCAGTCATATGCTATTTGGAACCAGGGAGGAAAATTCCATTTTAAAAGGCAGTTACTGTTAATGACACTTCAGGGGAAGAAATGGGCATTAAAGTGAATGTCAGGCTATAACTTTAAGTTGGTCTGGGCTAGATGAGACTTTTAAATTTTAATATCTACAGATGACCCCAAATCAATGGTATATTTCCAAAATGAAGTTAAAGTTTGATGTAGCGCACTATGAAGGCAGTGCATGGAGAACAAGAATTAAGAGTCACAAAGGTAAAGCCTTTTGATATTTATTCATAATTCTTAGTGTGGTGTAGCATTTCCACATACTGTGAAGGGCTGTTTATAGGCAGGACAGCTTGAAGAAATCACTTATTTTCTAAGGAATATATCCTTTCATCAGAAGTCTTGCAGAGTAGGGATGAGCATGGAAGATCTTGGAACGTCTCAGGCCTTCAATAAATGGTAATAGTTGTTATTACTACTGTTATTCTTGTTATGTAGTAGAGTAGAGCTCTTGAGAAACCCATTTAAATAGCAAAGAAGTTCATTGCCTAGGATATTTTAAAAACTAGGGATGTCCAATATTTTCCTGTCCACTCAGTGGTTGTTATATTGGTGGATCAAGAAAAACATCCAAGAAAAGTGAAATTGTAGAAGATATTTGAAAGAGAAAAAGAAATGAGACAAACCTCTTGAAAGAGTAAGCTAAGGTCTGAGGGAAGAACAGTTCCATGAAACAATTAAGGGAGGAGGATTCATGGAGATTTAAATGTGGAGAAAAGCATAGAAAGTATTTACTTAGTCAAAACAAAGCAGCTGAGTCCATGTTGGTTTGGTCACAATAACTAGATGAAAAACAATCCACCCATTGTTTTGGACTAGAGAGGACAAAATAACTGGTTCAACAGATTTCTTTCTCCTGAGGCATTGGCCAAAATTTTGGCATTGCATTGACACAACCCAAATCACAGCGCAGGGGGAAGTACCAAGGAGGATCACTTTGCAGATACTTTAATAGGTTCTTAGCTAACAATAATGGCAGTCACTTGAATTTGTATGATTCCTTCAAAAGTATTTTCATATAAGTGACCTCATTTGGTTGAGACTGACCTTAATTTGTGTTTTTCAGCAATACACTGTTACACAACCTTGAGGAAAAAATGGGAAAAATAATTGATCTTGGAAATTTATAGAATACCAATGGCTGGCCCTTTTTTAGGTCTTTAGGGGGAAATCTTTAATATAAGAATATTTTCTTCTCATCTGTTTTATTTTTCTGAAATTTAATTACTTAAAATCTCATAAGGTTAATTGTATCCACATAGACTAATAGATAAAGAAAACTGGAAACGTTTCATATGTTTTCTCATAACTAGAGAGGCAGTGTAGAGAATCAGACTGCCCAGGTTTGAAACCAGCTTTTATCCCTTTCTAGGCATGTGAATTTGGGCAAGTTACTTAGCTGCCCTGTGCCTTAATGTTCTCATTTTTCAATGATAGGGATTAAAATGAATTCATGGGCTATTCTAGTGGTTCTCAAATGTTTCACTGCCTCAGAGTCCCCTGGAGGTTGAGTTAGTAGGTGGGGAAGGAACAGAGAATTTGCATTTCTAGCAAGTGCTCAGGCTGATGCACTTTGGGAACTTTGGGGGTATTTAGTGAATTAATTATGTAAATAAGTGCTATCAGAAGACAGGGCACTCTACAAGTTTCCAATAATGTTAGCTGTTATTATCCCTGTTGTCTTCCTCCTCATTATTGTCTTCATTATTGCCATCAGGTAGATAATAATGAATGGAGTCCATGGAAAAGCAGCCCCTCAGACTCTCATCCTATATAATAAAGAGCTAATATGCTAATTAGACCAAACAGCAGAATAACCATCCAGACGACCTTCTGGACGAAGCCGGGGCTGCGAGGGCCAGCCGAGGCAGGGAGGGACTGCGAGGCCTGGCTGGGGCTGTGAGCGCCAAGACCCTTGCATGAATTTTGTGCATTGGGCCTCTAGTGGTTAAAATAATAAACTTAACACAAGATGGAGGCATTTTTCAGCATTCCTGAGTAATTACTAGGGAACAAAGTAAAGTGGTAACCATGGTGGCCTCCTTGTGGGCAGCCAGCCTGGTCTACAACACGCTGCAATAAACCAAGACCAACCAAATGAGAAAAGCAAAGGCTATTTATTCTGACCTTCAAACAGCAAGAGAGTCAGACACCATCACTTGTGTTTTGACAGAGAATCAAAGGCAGAGAGTGGGAAAGGATTATGGTGGAAAAACAGAAGGGCCGCAGGTATTCCTTGATTTGAGGCCCTCAGCATAGAGAGGTCTGAGAACTTGGGTTTCCAAGTTCATAGGTGATGCTGATGCTAGTCTGCGGGGCCCACTTTGAAAGCAGTGTTCTAGGAGAGCAAATGGACAAGTATGTATATAATTAGAAATTGTGATAAATTCTGCAAATGACAGAGGATCCTAATTTGATTGGGCAGTCAGGCAAAGCCCTCTTTCTGTAGCCCTTTGAGATCTTATGACTTCTTACTGAAACTGGGCTCTCAGAATATAGTGATGATGCTCTGGCATGTTTAAAACCACTTATGAAAGGCTAACTAACATGGGAACCACGACACTGAGGAATTTAGAAATGAACTCTACATTTCAATGTTTTCAGGACCCATATACCAAATGTTGCCTTTACGTCTATCCTTTTTCATCTCGCTATAGTACTTGGCACTGTTGACTAATCAGCCTTTTTGAAATTCTATCCTCAGAGTCCATGAAGGTGCATTTACCTGGTTGTGTTTGACTTCTTTTATTTTTTCCTGTCTTCTTATGCCATAGTCCCTAAGAGTGGGTATCTACTAGGATCTGCTCTCAGTTCTTAGTTCTAAGTTACATTAACTAAACTTCTTTTTTCATTTGCATGATTTTAAATATTTAAAATTTCAATTAAGGAATTATATGTTTTAAAACATGAATGATATATTTTGAGATCAAAATATGCATATATTCAAGGACAACTCCTTGTTCTTGCCTTGCTTTTCACAATATAGCAAATCAAATATCCTTCTAGACTTCCTAAGATTTTAAGATATAATAGAAGGCTATATTGAATAGAAAACTTAAAGAAAGGCAGACAGTGATTTTTAATTTTTGAAATTATTTTGGTGTGTGGTGTTTGATAATCAAACTATCTACAGAGAAGGTTCATTAGGAAGATTCTTGAAAGGTTCTGTCCTTGGAGAAAATGCAATTTGTGGTTAAGACCGCATTCTGTATGTGTCTATCTATGCCATATCTTCTCCATGCTGAAGTTACAGTGGAATAGACCATCATAAGAATCACAGGCCAATATGTGAAACTTTATAAAACTTAGTTCAAATATCTGGGACTACATGCCACACCCATGATGGGACAGAAGCAGACTACCTGAGCTTCCTCTGAGAGTTTTGTGCATTTTGAGTTTATGACAGCATGCCCTAAACCCGCGGCTTGAGTTTGTGAACTTAGATAGGCACATTGCTACATAAACAGCTGTCATCGCTGCATGTTCTCAGCTGAATAAAGAGAACTTATTTCCTGACAAACAAGCCTGTTCATTTCCTCTCACCTCTGAATGAAACTGTTGTAAAGAAAAAAAGTTCAGGGGCCCTGTATTATTCAGGCAGTCATATAAAAATCAAGATAGGAAATGGTACAATGTGGTTTTACAGATTTGGCTTTTGACTAGGTACTAATGTGAACTATATTTCCTGACTTCCTCCACCTCTGATTTCCTCCATCCCCTTTAACCTCCCAACAGCCCAGTAACTGGGGCAAGGCAAGGCTCACAGAATCAGTGAGGCCTGTGGGGGGGGGGGGGGGGAGGGGAGAGCATGATTATAGGCATACACAATAAGGTAGTCAAAGTGAAAGATCCTTTAATCTTGAAATAACTGTAGATGCATGTCATGTAATAATGGTAGCAATAATAGCTATCATTTCTGAGCCTGTACTTTGTGCCTTATCTATTATAATTTGTAAATAGATATTGCTTTTCTTATTTTAAAGATGTGAAGGTTGAAGTTAGAGAGGTTACATCACATGTTCTAGGTCACACAGCTAGTAGGTGGCCAAGCGGGGATTTGAACCAAGGTGTGTGCTGGCCCGAAACCTCAGCTCTGAATTATATGACCCTTTGTTTTTGGAACTGTCTCCATGAAGCCTGAGTCTTGCTCCTCCTGGAGAATTTGGATTCAGCTGGTCAGGTGATCCTGGTGTTGCCGCTGAACCCCCACAGGCACAGGCAGTGAGCTTAGTTAGCCATTTAACTGGTTAGTATTTTCTCCCTACCAACCACTTGATAGTATGCTCTTCAGTTATGTATTTTTTAAAATAGTAGGTGAAAAAACCATACTGTCATAGTAGAGATCAATATTTAGAGTAACATCTTTCTCTCAAGAACTTGAAAATATTTTTTAACGAAGTAATTTTTTTGGTCATCAATTCTGCAACATGAGTGTATTAGGTAGAATATCAAGTGTTTCTGCTTTTGTTGCGTTGGCAAACATATCTTTAACCAGTTGAAAGACATTTGGTCATTCTGTGACTCATTAATGCTTCAGTTTGACTTGTCGTTCATTCAACAATATTTCCTGGACTTTGCCAGTTTTGTGGAAAACATAGCAAGCAGAATCTCTACTGGATTTTCTTTTCAGTGCAAAAGACATAAATAATCACCAAATAGCTGATGAATTGCAACCCCTCTCAATTGCTTGGTACAGGTGAAGTAATGTACCATCTGTGATTGGGAATCTGTCTTAAAACGAATAACAAATAAAGGGACAACTATGCACCAGTTTTGATAGTACAAAAGCTATTCTTGTGTTGTACCTAGAGGTTACTAGGCATATTGTCATATCAAATTTGAATTGAAATAGATTTAAAATAGTTAAGAGTTATTCATTGAAAAGAACCCCTATTTTTAAAATTTGACCTTAAAAGTGTTTGCAGCTGCCACTGTGAAGACAAGTTTATATACTTGACTTATATAATGTTCAATTTATTTTAACTCATGTTATAAAAGATCTGAGAAATAATTCAAGAATTTTGGGGGGTAAATCATGAGCACCTTAAAATACAAACATTTAAAATATTTGATCCTAAAGGCAAAACATGACTACACTTTCAGCAGAATGTCAAGTGTCTACAGCTATTTAATTACTCATTTTTTATATTTGATGTTGTAAGTTGGGGGATAAAAGAGAATAGGGGAGTTTTCACATGTAGAAGATAAAGAGTATTTTTCAAAGTTTGATACTGAGCCAAACCTAATCTATATGTTGAGAAAGGCATGTGACTATCTTTCTGGATGAGAAGTTATTAAATCTCATGCTGTGCAATGTTCAGATAATTAAGAATCTAATGAGAAAATGTTGAGAATTTTGGTGGAGGAAGGAGGTGTGAGACAAGGAAAGCAATAAGTTTGTTTAATTTAGACAAAGCAGAATTTAAAGACATAACATAAAATTAGGCCTGTTAGAAAAGATGACTCATACTAATGCTTCAGTCACTTTCTAGAAACCATGTGATTATCAGTCACAGAACATGAATTACTGGGAGTAATGATGTATCATTAGAAAATGGGTTGGGTATGTTTCTATGTCACTTTTGCTAGCTCTTGACTCTTTGGAATACGTGATTTTTTTTTTAAACATAGGTAGCAAATTACCCAACTCCCAGGATGCACAGTGGGCATCCTGACCCCAGATTTATGGGTTTGTACCCTGTCTTATTTATATTCCATGAACTGGCAACTTTGAACCCTGTCTTACTTATCCCATATAATAAAAGGGTAATATGAAAATTGATCCTAATGGCAGAACGACCAGAACAACTGCTTGACCAGTCATTATGAGGTGCACTGACCACCTCTCAGTCCCTCCCACTGGCCGGCAGGCTCCCATTGCCCGATAACAAATGGGGAACCCGGGATGGGTGGCGGGGGACACGGGTGGCACCAGGCCAAGGCCCCCGCCCCACCCGTCACCACACATACAGAGGGCAATCCATGGCAGGGGCGGAGCCAACCTCTTGGTCCCTCCCGCCGCTAGCAGGCTCCCATTGCCTGATGGCTAACAGGGACCCGGGGGGGGGGTAGAGCCAGCTGCTGGCAACCAGGGAAGATGGCCCTGATCTCAGGCCAGGCCTAGGAACCATACCCATGCATGAATTTTGTAAACCGGGCCTCTAATATTCCATAAGATGTCAAGTCAGTTCCTCATTACCAACCCACCTCTTCTCAGCATGCATCCTCTCTGCAGCTGCTGGATTAGTCCCAGTTTGAGATGGCCACATAGCCAGGCCTTATGCTCAGTGCATTATATGGATGACTATCCCATTATTTCTTGCCACCATCCTAGGAGGCAAGGCCTGTGACTATCTCTATTTACACTCTAAAAACTGAAGCTCTTAGGACAGTAACTTGCCTAAGAGTGGCTAGTTACTAACTGGTAGAGCTAGGATTTGATATCAGGTCTGTTTGATCTGTTGAGTTCACATTATCAACCATTATTCCAAGGTGGGTATAATTCTCTGAAGTTTTCTAAGTGCCTCATTGACTTCAGATCACCCCTTTCCTGCCTTGGACTCTTCTACCTGAGGGCTTCTAGCTGCTGATCTGTTACCTGATATTTGTTTTCATATGCTTCATTTTCCCCTTCACTACATGTGGGCTTCTGGAAAAATGAACATTTTCTTATTTCTGAATCCATTGCTTTAGTCTCTTCCATTCTTAGGCTGAGCCATTTTATTTTATTGTCCAAATTTACTATAGACCATGTGTCATAAAACTCACATTTTAATTTCCTTTTTAAAAATGTAACAAGATAATAATTGTTTATTTCTGCTCACTTGTAAGCCCATGTTCTGAAATCTAGAGTGTATCTAAAACCAAGTTGTTGAGTTTTAAAAATGTTTACAGAGTTTTGGGAAATTTGAAGGCAATACAGAATAGTAAGAGAGGTTCACAAAAAGGATTACATCAAAGCAATAAAGTTTTATGCCATCTGTTGCAAATTAGATGGTTAACTTGATCATACTGGTTTATATAAAAAGGAAAAATAATCCATTTTGAAATGCATATGTCTCTATCAACCATTTCTCAAATATATCCTATCTAATAATAGACAAACGTTGTAATTGACCGTACCTTTGCTACGCCTCCCATTGGCCAATCAGCGTGATATGCAAATTAACAAAGATGGCGGTTAATTCGCATACGTAGGCTCCAAGTGGTGGAGGGAAGACTGAAGGCGAGCCAGAGCAGCAAAGACGGAAGACAGAAAGCTGCTCTGGCTGGAGCAGTGAAGACGGAAGATGGGAGGCGGCTCCAGCCAGAGCGAAGGCCTGGGTGCCGGGTGCTGGAGGAAAACCTGTGCCAGCAGCCAGGAGAAGGGAAGGCCTATTGCATGAATCTCTTCACGCAACAGGTCTCTAGTAATTGAAATAAAAGGATTTCCTCTTCTCTTTTAAGATTTTCCTTTTGTGGAGTCTGGGAGTCCAGTGGAAGTAACTTTTGGGGACAGATATAGGTATGCATGTCTAGTCTCGATTAAAACCAAGTCATTCCTGTGTTGCACACTATTGTGCCTGATCCAGTCAAGATAGAATTAAATATGTTTTTAGTTGAGTGTATGAATTAAATTAATAGTTATTTTACAAAGGGGTCTTCAGAATTTCCTCTATGACTTAATTAAAATAGTTACTTTGCTAGCAATACATATTTTTAAAAATTCTAAGAATTGTGTCAACTGATCACCATGTAATATTAATAACCAGAGAGAAAAACAGGACTGTCATTTTGATTTGTGATGCTATATTACATTATTGCATTGCAATATCACTTAATTACAATTAGATTAGTTTTTAGAATCTTTCCTCTGGCAAGATTTGAGAGCCTAATGAAATTAGGAAGAAGGGAATTGTATGTAAGAGAGAAATAAGGGGTATACTTTCTCAAATGGGAAAAATGCGATTATCCTGTTGCTTACGAATCAGTATATTTTTATAATTTCCCAGGTTGTTTAAATTAATATATATGAATTATAAATTATATTTCAATATAATAAATTCAAACTAACTAAAGAATCCAGTTATTCAAAATTACTGCCATTGATTACTTTCAGAAGGATTAAAAGAGTTTCAAAATTTAATTATCTTTACACTTCATATATATGCACTTAGTTAAAATGTGTGAAGAACTTTGAGAATAAAAGGCAACATATCTAATCAACTATATGAAAATAGAACCCGTGGATTTTCCCAGACTGTGCTAGCTTTGTGTTAAAATTCTTAATGTTATCACAGCGAATATTATTTAAATGACTGTTAGAAGAATGACACAGTTATACAGAGCACCTGATTTACTATATTAATGTGAAAGAAGTGGGTGGGGTGCAGTTTCATGGCTGTCCAGATGTGGTGGGACTTCTGTTTCCAACTGATTTCCCCCTGATTAGGTGTGGGGGTGGGTCTTTCTTCCATGCTACTGACACCTTCCTATCCAGTGTCTAGAACCCTCTTCCACCTCATGTTCAGGGCCAGTGAATGGAGAGACAAAGGACTTTACAGCATGCTTGTGCTATTTCCTCTTGCCCATGGTTCCATGGGGACCAGGTGTTAGGTCCAGATTGGTACCTATACATGTGGTAGTTTTCATTACAGGAGAGAGACCCTGACCTCAGGGAATCCCAGTTTTTTATAATTGGTAGGAAACATGCCTTCCCTATGGTCTGAAGGGAGATATCTCTAATTTCTAGGACTGATCAGAAGACAAATATCCTTGAAAATGTAGTCTGGAACAAAGGGCAGTCAGTGCTCCTACTCATCAGATGTGCATAAACACGAGCAACCCAAGGAGCATTGGTTCCTAACTGTGGTGTGATGAATATCTGTGTTTAATTATGTTTTGCAAGTTCTGTCAGTTCTCTACTCCTAGTGGGTATATATTGATAACTTAAAAAATTCAATAGTTTATAGTGAGTCAAAGATGTTAATACTCTGAAAAGTATAAGACAGAGAAGGAAAGAGTACTGAGTGGAGTGTTGGGGGAGAATGCATTGCTAGAAAATGTTGGTTAGGCTTTTCTAATAAGGTGACGATTGAACAGAAGACTGAAAGAGGTGAAGGTATAAGCTCTGTGGATATTAAAGGAAAGAGATTTTTAGGCAAACAAAACAATAAATATGAAACCCTGAGGCAGGTCCTAATTGGTGAGTTGGAGCAACAGCAAGGGAGACATATGGTTGGTGTAGAGGGAGTGAGAGGGAGAGACGTATAAAATAATGTGAGAAAGTGGTGTGTGTGTGTGTGTGTGTGTGTGTGTGTGTGTGTGTGTGTGTGTGATGCTGCGTGTTACTGTAGGAACTTTGCTATTTACTCTGGATGAGATAGTAAGTCACTGAAAATAAGATAGTAGGTTGCAAACACCCTGAGGAAGTACAAGAGAAGAAGCAGGGAGACCACCCAGAGGGAAGAAAACAATCAAGGATGATCCTAGGGTTTTGGAGCATGCACCTGGAAGAATGGAGCAGCCTTTTACAGCAATGTGGAAGGCTATGGGAAGAACCATTTTAGGGGGAGGGTAAGATACCAATTTTGGATATGTCTTATTTTGAGAGGCTTATTAAATATTCAAGTGGATATGTCAAGTTAGACACAGGAACATGGAGTTGTAAATATCTAGTTGTTATTTAAAAAGCTGTGAGGACAAAACCACTCGTAACTAGATAAAAAAGGAGGAAGAGGTCTAATGATCCCTGAGGTACTCCAAAGCTTAGGGCTGGGACGAATTCAAATGAGAGAAATGGTATAGACCCATTCTAATTAAGGAGGAGTTGCTAAGGATCTTGACAGATATTATGTGTGATAGCTTGTCAGGTGTGCTCCATGGCATGGAAGCTTCTATGCAGTTCCAGGCACACAGTAAAGTTGAAGAAATCATTTTTGAAGTTATTGTTTTAGTTCTGACCTGTAAAGAGCGTAGAGGTCATCGCTCCCATTCTTACAATAAGAAAAGTTGAACAAACTGGAAATCAGTGACTCTTCTTGACCCTCAGAGAGCTGAGGCTGTGGGGCAGACTACCCCTCTGAGATCTAGAGAGAGTTGAATTCAGACTTTCACAAGTGAACGCAGAGATCTGCCTAACTGGAGCAGAAGCCACTGGAGCCATGACCCGGTGGAAACACTTAAATGATCATGTCGATGACCTGCTGGAGGTTGAGTGTAGACTGGCATGAAAATGAGAAACTCCTGGAAGCTGCAGTCTTCAGTCCTAAGGGACACTTCTGGAGAAGTGATGTGCCTCAGTCTGCGCTTGAAATTGGACACCCCGTAACCTAGTCTGCTGCTCAGAATTTTTAAGGTCAAATCCCTGAGTATTTTTATAAAACTAGAATTATTTTTAAATAACAATAATCTGCTTAGAAATGTGTTTTAATTTGTTTCATAAATTTAGTACATTTATAATTTATAATGTGACCCCATTGCAATTCAAGTCCGAGAAATTGCAGTTTAGGAACACATTAAGTACCATGTGCAAAAAGGAAATCGGTTAGCAGTGACATCACACTTCCTATGAATGTGACTTTAAGTTGTTGTTTTTCAGGGGGAAGGAAAAAGGACCAAATTAAACTAACTCAGGTAAAGATCCCTGTGCAAGAACAGAGTTGGGATGAGGGAGAGGAGGAAGAAGGGAGGAAGAGAGAAATCTCAAAAGCTAGGCACAGCCTCTAGAGAAGAATGGGGACTGTAGTTTGGAAACGGAAAAGATTCAACTCAGATATAAAGGTAGACCTTCATCATGGCCCCTCAGGAGAAGAATCAGAGATCATTGCTCTTCATTTTCCTCTCATATATACTTCTGTAGTCAACTGACTGATTCTCTCCATAGTTGTAAATTTAAATTTCAGAACCAGAGAATCTTATGGTGCCACCAGTCATCATTGGCCACCTTTATGTAGAGCTTTTGTATCAAATTACCTCATGGCTGGTTGGCCAGTCTATGGGTTATCTGTTCTGGTGGGATCCAATCAAGAGGCAGGAGGGTGGGCCTGAGGAGAGGGGAGGACCTTCACTGGTAGAGAAGAGACCCCCTATTCAGGGCCCTTTCGTGAGTCATTACCCCTTCAAAAAGGACAGAATGTAGATGGCCTGTGTTGTGTAATTAGACATCTGGATAAAAAGAAAGTCAGTTTGAAGTGACATTCATGCATTTGCTTCATTTATAGGCACTCAAAATGTCTACATTAATGTTGGTATTAAATCCCAGTTGCATTTTTTTAAAGTGATTTAATTTGTGTTTGCTGTGACACCCCATAATACTGCCAGTGCTGAGAGAGTCTAGCAATTACATCATGTCTACAGCTGACGCACTATAGGAGGAAATATCAAGGTACCAAAAAAAGTTACTGTACTGCCCTCTTGTGGTTTTCTCTTGGATTTACAGTTACTGTACTGCCTGCTATATGTAGAAAGCAATCTTTGACTAATTCTAAGTGAAACTCTCTGCTTCTGTTCCATTTAGAAAATGCACTGAATAATATCATCATATTTATTTCTCTACCATGGGAAAATCACAAATTAGACCCATCAAACTCTGATAAAATGTCCTGAGTTGGAGACTACAGAGGATGAATGTTTGAACCTTAGAAGCTTTTCAATGTTGTTAGAATTATATATAGCATCAGGATTAAAATGAAGGTTAAGGCCATTGAATCCAGTCCAGTCATTTTACAGTTAAGAAAGAAAGCTCCCAGATTGAAATATTTTGGCCAAAGTGTTGCAGATAATTTACAGTAGAACTGAGCCTAGAATCCAAGTTCCCTGTCTCCTGGGCAGAGAATCTTTCTTGCACACAATCGAATATTACAATCATGCACATTCACTTGGGAGAGGGCTCAAGGTTTAGGCTGTTATATAAAAAAATAAGATGTGATATCTTAAGAAAGGAAAATTAGCCGAAACCAGTTTGGCTCAGTGGATTGAGCATTGGCTTGCGGACTGAAAGGTCCCAGGTTCGATTCCGGTCAAGGGCATGTACCAGGGTTGCGGGCACATCCCCAGTAGGAGATGTGCAGGAGGCAGCTGATCGATGTTCCTCTCTCATCGATGTTTCTAACTCTCTCTCTCTCTCTCCCTTCCTTTCTGTAAAAAAATCAATAAAAAAATATAAAACAATAAATAAATAAGCTCAGTGCTGCTTTAAAAAAAAAAAAAGAAAGGAAAATTAATCCAACAGTTGTCTGAAGGAAGGGGAGGATATATGCTTTCTCTCTCCCTCAGGGAAAAATATTCAGTAAGCACAACTTGTACCTGCAGGAAAATTAAGAATTAGGGGTTGAACCTTTTGATAGTGTCAGTGATTTTTAAAAAATGGCACATAGAAGCATACAGATTAAATTCTACTTAAAAAACACACACAAAACGCCAAGAATGAATCCCTTATTTAAATCGATGATCTCCCCCATATGTTCAAAATGGAACAGAAAAGCCAAAACCCATCATTTCTATTAACATTGGTGTTTTTTTAATCAGATTTTTTTCAAATATTGGAAACAAGTGTATGAAGTGCCCTTATCTGCCTAGGCAGGGGTGGGCAAACTTTTTGACTCGAGGGCCACAATGGGTTCTTAAACTGGACCGAAGGGCCGGAACAAAAGCATGGGTGGAGTGTTTGTGTGAACTAATATAAATTCAAAGTAAACATCATTACATAAAAGGGCACAGTCCTTTTTGTTTTGTTTTGTTTTATTCATTTCAAACGGGCCGGATCCAGCCCGCAGGCTGTAGTTTGCCCTCGGCTGGTATATAAGGAGGTAATTAAAATTTTATGAGGTCATAAAATAAGGGTGGGGCCCTCATCAGATAGAACTGTCACCTTATAATAATAGGGAGGGAGGGAGAGAGAGAGAGAGAAAGAGAGAGAGAGAGAGAAGAGAGAGAGAGAGAGAGAGTGAGAGAGAGAGAGAGAATCTTCATCTCTCCACCATGTTAGGGCACAGCAAGTAGGTGCCATCTGCAATCCCAGAAGAATTCTCAACCCAACCATGCTGGCAGCCTGATCTTGGACTTCTAGAACTATGAGAACATAAATTTCTGTTCTTTAAGCCACCAGTCTATTGTATTGCAGCTCTAGCTGAGTAAACAGGACACATAGAGGTTCTCTTCTTTACTCCATCCTTATCCTTTTCAGGATATCACTCTGAGAAATAAGGAAGAATTGTGCAGAGTATAAGAGAAATTGAACATCCCTACTACAGTCTCCAGATAAGTGGTTGCTTTTGTTTTGCCTTGTATTTCTCACATTCTGGAAGCTGTAGAGAGGGTTCACAAGAAAGGGATTCTTCGATGCCACTGTACATGGCCCATTGCCAGGTAAAATACCTACCCTATTCTAGTCACTGTGCCACACACTTGCTATCATTATTTAATTTTAACTTTGCAAATTTTGGAAACTAAGGCTCAGAGGATAACTTACCATCCTTGCAAGTGGTGGAACAACAAATCAAACCAAAGTTTGCATGAATCTGAAGCCCTAGGTCATTCACTCCATGGCACGGTGCTTTGGCCATGTTAGTTCATTTACTAGCTGCCTGTAAGCTGCACCCTCTTGCCCCATATCACCTTTAATGATCCAAAGAAACCAATGGAGATTTATTAAGTGTGGTTTAGTAGTCACAATAATAAAGGACATGCACCATGTGGCTGGTCTTCTTAGTATGAGAGTCTGCTGATTCTACCTTCTTACTGAGTTCTCTGATAGTTTCGCCACTGTGGGCCATCCCCTCTGTGTAAAGCTCTCTTCCCTTAGTTTCTATGATACCAATGTCTATTGGCTGTCTTTCTAACTATCTAACTCTTCCTTCCCTGTCTCCTCAAGGTAACGCTTTCCTCCATAAGAATTGTCTTGGCATTGGTATTCCCCAAATAGCTCTGTCATTGTTCTCACTCTAAATGATTTTTTCTTTGGGCATCTAATGTCCTATGTATTGTTACTGTTGTTGTTGTTATTATTATTTTACTATCACCCATATTCTTAGGCTTTCCAAGTACCTTCTCTTTCTTTCCTTTCTGTCCTAAAGTCTCTCCTGAGCTTCAGATCCTTGTATCAAGTATCTGCTGGATATTTCTCTTTGAATCTCTGGGAGCTATTTCAAACAAACTGTACATCAGAACTTAGAAGTTTTCATTTATTGAATATTTTTACTCAAACTCATCATTCCCAAACTCAGAAATATCAATAACTTTCCAGTCACCCAAGCAAGAATGCTTGGAGTCAGTCTCATTTTTTCTTCTTCTACCTCTTCTCCCTTATCCAGTCAATCATCCATTTCTATCCTTTCTCTCCTTCCCTGTTGCCATTACTCTGGTTCACAATCTCTTCATTGCTTGCCTGCACTGCCCTTCCAACTCTCTCTGCTTCCACTATTGACCCACTTAAATCTTTCATACTGCAGCGAGACTAAATAACCTAAAATACTAATATAATCCATTGCAAAGGAGAAAGTTCAGTCTCTAACACAAGGTGCATACAGTCCCTATCATCCAGTTGCTGCCTTCCTTCTAGCCTCATCTCTAGTCACCTTTATAGCATATATCAGATTCCAGGTTTGCCAAATTTTTATAGTTCCCTGTTCACATAATCCTGTTGTCAGTTCACTATGCTCTTTCCTCTGTTCATTAGCCACTGTTGCTCCAAACCCTCAGCTCACCCTCACTCCACAAGAATAATGCCTATAACTTCTCTTTTTTTTTTCAAGACACATTTTAGGTGTCATCCCCTCCAAGAAGCCTTAGGCTAGGTGAAGTTGCATTAGGCTAGGTGTGCTTTCTTTGTGCTAATATAGAATCCTCTGCTATTGGGCCCATTATTTTGTAGTTAATGTCTGTCTTTCTTTACTCTTCAGAGGCAGTGGGCTGAGCCAAATGCTTAATGGGTCCTAACAAATGTTTGTTAGACAGAGTTTATTTAAGGGCAGGTTGTTTATGTCAGAGCCTCCCATTTCAATACCTTGTGAGCCACCATTAAGTTTTCAGATGTACATTATATTAATTATACTTATCAATTATACTATATAATTAGTTATCTATGTGTATAAGAGCCTAATATGCAAATTGTCCCCTTGGGAGTTCGACCAGGAGACCAGTCGTGCACTGACCACCAGAGGGTGGCGCAGAACGAAGGAAGGCCCTAGCCGGCAGCCGGCAGCCAGGGAAGGGAGGCCCCAGCTGGCAGCCAGAAGGCCCCGATCAGCCCTGATTGCCGGCCAGGCCTAGGGAACCTACCCATGCACAAATTTCATGCACCAGGCCTCTAGTATTAATATATGTACATATAGTCATATAATATGCATATATATATATATAGTTGTAAGCACATTTAGTAACTGCTGTCTTCAAAAGTACAGGAAAACTCTATTATACATATCTGGAGCTATACTGCAGATCATTGGAAGGAAAATTACTTTGTCAAGGTCCAACCCTCTCATGCATATACAGAGTGTAATTTTTCTCTACCTCCCATTGTAAAAGGTTCCACAGCATTATTCTCAATGTTTTCTCTCCTTTCCATTGCTTATCTGATAAAGAACAAGAGAAGGCATTAAAGTAAGTAGGGTAGCACTGCAGGGGCCCAAGGGACTCCCTGCCAAGGGGCTCTGGCCTGGACCACTCCCATCTTTATGTCTGCAACACATGTTTTCAAACAAATGTTCTGATGTAACAACTCATGTCCTGGAAATAGTTTCCACTCACTAGTCCAAGACTTGTATTCTTTGGCTTAATCTTTTTATTCACAATTTTTGTGTGTTCATCTTGGCCAGGAAGAATCATTGTGTTCTGTAGAACTAGTGTTTGAGGGGCTACCATTAGGAGTTCTGGAAGTTTTTCCCTTATAGAAAGGTGCTTTTAAATACATTAGCATTTCATTGCTAAACCCAGGTCATATATTTTTTTAAACTACAACTGTTTATTAGTCCTGGCTTTGTGAGGTAAGTGTCTGTTAATTAGCTACATTTGTGCCAGGGATTAAATGTTTGAATGTTTTAAATATCTGCTCCTCAAATGTGCTTATGGGCCAGCCAAACAGATTTTTGGTGAAAGGAAAAATATATTAATGTATATACTAATATCAATATGCTTACATAGTATATTTAAAATATCCTATAACAGTATTTAAATGGTAAACACATTACTATACTAATGAATACATATATATTCCTTTGTTCTGGACATACCCCTTGGCATTGGACAGTGAATTTTTGCCATATGTCATACTTAATTGTCAGACAAGCTATTAAGGCTTATTATGTATTTGGAAATGGCCTCCAAGTAACTTTTTAAGCATAAAAAGAAAGATGATCCCAATACAAGAACATGTACATTTACATAAAATTATTGGTAAGTAGTAAATATGGGGCACAGTTTTAGCAGTGGGGAATTTATTTCAATTCTGTGGGACTTCCTACTTGTCAGGCATTAGTGTGCCTTTAAGACTGTGGTTCCCAATGTTGGATGGACATTAGCCTCATCTGGGGAGTATTAAAATTCTGATACACTCTCAAGCTCTTCTCCTGGAGATTCTAATGCAGTGAATTAGATGAGAACTTGGGCATTAGTATTTTTAAAAACTCCCCAGTGCATCTTAGTGTGCAGCCAGCATGGAGAATAAAAGGCTGAGCATGGTTAACAAGCAATTGAAGGCCAGATGGAAGCCTGTCCATCTGCCCAGCCCTCTGCCCTTCACCCTGGCCAAGGTAGCTAATCTACAGCATATTATGTCCCAGAGAATAAGAGAAATTAGTGCCACTCTTAAGTATCTGAAGCCAGGCTGCCCCAAAATTTTCTGTAATGACGGACATGTTCTATCTCTACCCTGTCCAATAGAGCATACACTAGCCCAGTGGTCAGCAAACTGCGGCTTGCGAGCCACATGTGGCTCGCAAGCCACACTTTGCTGACCACTGCGTGACTAGCCAAACGTGGCTACTAAGCACTTGACATGAGACTAGTACAACTAAGAAACTAAATTTTAAATTTTTAGTTAAAATTTAAATTTAAATAGAGCCACACGTGGTTAGTGGCTACTGTATTAGACATTACAGATCTAAAGTACAGAAGTGGTAACATCATATTTCCATTTAATCTCCTTTGGAAGACTGCATCTGATATGTCTAGAAGTAATCTTGTTTCTGTCTGTATGTTTCTTATTGCTGCTGTGACAAATCACTCCAGCTTAGTAACTTGAAAGAACACACATTTATTAGCGTAAATTCTGGAGGTCTGGAGTTCTGAAGGTCAAACGTCCAAAATATGTCTTACTAGACTAAAACTAAGGTGCTGGGAGGGCTTTGTTTATCTCTGGGGGCTTTAATAGTGACCCTGTTTCTTTGTCTTTTCCAGCTGCTAAAGGTCACCTGCATTCCTTGGCTTGTGGCTGCCCCCTCCATCTGTAAAGCCAGTAGCATAGCATCTTCACATCTCTTCCTGCCTCCCTCCTTCACTTATCATGACCCTTTTGACCTCACTGGGTCCAGCTGAATGATCCAGATAATCTCTTCATCTCAAATCCCTTAATTTAAATATATCTTCAGAGTGCTTTTTATCTAGTACTATGTAAGATAACATATTCACAGGTTTGGGGGATTAGGATGTGGGCACCTTTGGAGGGCCATTATTCAGCCTATCCCACTATTGTAGTGATTCTGCCTTGCCTTATAGATTTTCCATCCAACTCCTTGAGTGTAAGTGGGTCTTACTGATTTTAATTCCTAGGATAAAGCTGTGTCTTTCACACCATCTGCATTCAAAATACATTTGTTGGAATGAGTTATTTAAAGTAAATTAAAGAAGAGAGAGTATTTGATAGATGCTGACTGAGTGAATGAAGCAGCAAGCTGGGTCCTGATGCAATAAATTAATTTTGAGCATCTTTATGGATTGAACTATTCAGCAATCACTTGATCAGGCACCCCGTTAAACAGATTTTGGAGCAGATTCACAGCTCAAATATAGATTGAATAATTGAGCCC
The DNA here is from genome assembly GCF_000327345.1 of Myotis davidii. Taxonomy (NCBI): domain Eukaryota; kingdom Metazoa; phylum Chordata; class Mammalia; order Chiroptera; family Vespertilionidae; genus Myotis; species Myotis davidii. The sequence goes on along the minus strand of NW_006286275.1, from coordinate 2,169,416 downwards.
TAGTTTGTTTATTTTAGCTAAATATGTATCTTGGGCTGATGCAGGCCTAGCAACATGATTCTCTAGGAATTAGGTCAAGAACTTACGCATTATTTGACGAAGGAAGTTAGTATATGAAAATCTATATGATTACTTTTATTAAGAATTTATGTCTAATGAGTAATTTATTAATTTATAAATTAAGAATTTAATAATAACGTATTCCACAAAATTTAAACATACACGAAAGTAGAAAGAATCGTATAACAGACCCTATGTGCCTATGACCCAGCTTAAACAACTGTCATCCTAAGGCCTGTCTTATTTTAATCTATTCACTTCCCACTCAATCCCCATCTCCACCCCCACCCCCATTATTTTTCAAGCAAATCCTAGAATTACATCATTTTATTTATAAAATTAATCATTTATAAACACATTTGGGCAGATTTGTCATTGAATTTCCTCATAATCATGTGGGCTTCCTGCACATTTTGCCGGCTTCATAATCTTTCTGACATTTACCGTGTTTCTTTGCCTTATGTGGAATTTTGTACTGAAGGACAAACATAACTAAATATAGAAAATGCTAAACGGGCCAGCCTTGTTTAATTTTCCTATTACTTCAATTCATATTTTAGAAAGTAGCTTACAAAGTGGAAATTTATGAGATTACAAGTAGAGTTAAAACAATATTTGCATTTTTTCTTAAGGGGAGAAAGAGGAGCTCTTAACCACAGGGGAAATATGAGTGAAAAATCCAAGCTCTATTTCTTTTTATTTTAGGCACATAATAAATAATCTTAAGGTAAAATATATCTAATTCAGTTTAAGAAGGAACATAGAGGACTTCCAGGATTGGGAATATTCTGAAGGAAAATTTCTTCTAGAAATAGGTGAATTCCAACCTAGAACTGAGAAAGAAAATATTGATGCAAGTGAAAGTCTGATCATAAAATATGAAGCCATACAAAATACAGTTTTATAAAATATGAAAATATGGCCCTGGCTGGTATGGTTCAATTGGTTGACCATTGTTCTGTGCACCAAATGTCATGGGTTCAATTCTCCATCAGGGCACATACCCAGGTTGCAGGCTTGATTGCTGGTTGGGGGATGCTTGCAGCGGATATCCAACTGATGTTTCTCTCTCACATCAATGTTTCTCTCTCTCTCTCCCTCTCCCTCTCCCTCTCCATTCCTCTCATTCTCAAATCAATTAAAAAAACATTAAAAATATGAAATGTTTCTTTTGGGCACTAAAACACTATCTTTTCATACACATCTATATACAGATTTTATGAATTACTTTCTTCAATACTAGAGGCCTGGTGCATGAAATTTGTGCACTGGGTGGGTGTCCCTCAGCCCAGCCTGCCCCCTCTCAGTGTGGGAGCCCTCAGGGAATGTCCTACTGATAGCTTAGGGGAGCGGGCCTAAGCCACAGTCTGGCCACAGCAGCTCGGAAGCGGTCCCTGGGCAGGTCCATGAGTCTTTGGGTCCGCTGGGGGCCTTGGTCCCGGCCCCTGTGCAGCTTATAGCATGCCCCCCTGGATGGGTCCATGGGTCCACTGGGGGCCTTGCTCCCAGGGCAGGCAGCGCAGCATGCCTTCCCACGAACCCATGGCAGGAGTGGCCTTGGAGCTGGGCGGCGCCGCACTCCCGCTGGTGGTCTTGCTCCCAGGGCAGGCAGCGTGGCATGCCTGCCCACGAACCCCCGGCAGGAGTGGCCTTAGAGATGGGTGGTTCTGGGGCTGAGGTGGGCTCTGAGCCACAACACGGCTGCTTGGAGCCCGCCCCCCAATGGTGTGTGTCCCCTGGGGCTGGGGACGTTCTCTGAGCTGGTCATGATGTCCTGGCCTAATTTGCATATTTCTCTCTTATTATATAGGATATCTATATATATATAAAGAGCCAGGGTCTGTACCATCCAAAACAACTGAAGGGACAACCGAACGCCAGACAGTGCGTGCGGTAGGCTCAGGGGGGTGGGGATTGTCGAGCGGGCTGAACTGCTGACCTCTCAGAGAGAGAGAGGCGGGGCTGATCAGCAGCTGCCATGGCTGCTGGCAAGGCCCGGAG
>NW_006286275.1:2166692-2167152 GCF_000327345.1 Myotis davidii | reverse complement strand
CTCTCTCTCTCTCTCTCTCTCTCTCTCTCTCTCTCTCTCTCTCTTTCTCTCTCTCTCTCTCTCTGAGAGGTCAGCAGTTCAGCCCACTTGCCAAGACAAATGAACAAAACTACTTGATTCTGTTAACTCTGATGGTATAGAAATAGGCACTTAAGTAATATGACTTTGAATAAGAGTTGTTTCAAGGAGTTACAGGGTTCTCCCACTATCCAAAAGTAGAGTATTCCTATGAAACATTTCGTAAACTGAAATGGTGTGAAGAAGCGGTTACCATTATTTATTTGAAAAAACTTTGAGTATTTCTAGACCTCCAAATCATACCAAATAACATACAAAACCTAAAATAACACTAATATATAGTAAAAGCAGGGCCACTCTCCCTACTCGGGGTGCACACTGCCTTTTTAATAGCTCACTGCAAAACAAACACTGAATGCTATTTTCACTTTTTGCCTATAAA
>NW_006286275.1:2153568-2166150 GCF_000327345.1 Myotis davidii | reverse complement strand
ACACTCATCAGTCTGCTCAAGCAATAGACTTTCAATTTCATCCATTAGTAAATGCCAACTAAAAGAGAGCAGTTTGCTACCAGTAGAACCAACAGTAACTTAGCCATTTTCAAGGTTCTTTTTCTCTGTATGTAAGCAGTAGGGTTGGTGGGTGCAGGTAAGTTCAAGGTACACACAATGTCTTTATTTCATTCGCCACGATAAAAATGGCATAATTGTGTCCAATTTTAAGCTAAGTGTAATACCTTTATGAACTCTCTTAGGCTTTTCTGATACCTTAGGAAAACACATTTTGCTAATGGGTGTTCAAAATAATCTGGATAAAGTACAGTTCAAATCTCTGGCAGCTTGATGCTGAGATGCTGAATGTAGTTCCCAGGGAAGGAGCTTGGCCAACCTTCTGCTCACAGTGTGTGCTGCCTCTGTAATGAGTGGTTCGCTGCAAAACAAACCTGAACGCTATTTTCAAAACAGCGAAAATCTCCTCTGAGGATTTCTTCCTGTTGGTGAAAATAGGTACTAACGTAGGCCTTTTGTAAAAGTGAAATGGCTAAGTGAACTTTCAAAAATCTAGGGGATATTTGTACATGACTTTTAAGGTCCTTGCAAGCTTTATGATGATGAATTTATAAGGTGAGATACTGGTTTGAATTTTTAAAAATCAAATACTAAGTTTTTACATATTAATGTAATGACACTATGCCAAATATTTCCAGAAGATCACATACAAATAGAGGGAAGAAGAGAGGGTTGGGAGCCTGCTCTGGTTTCTGTCACTGTTGATATTGGCGATGGTATGTTTATAGCTGTGCTGAGCAAAAGACTTCTAATAACAGCAATCTCCTCACACCCTCTACTGTTTCTCTGAAGACATCCTTCACTTCCTTGCTTTCATTGAAACTTTGTCCCACCTTGAATATACTCTCCTAACCCTTTAGACCAGTGGTTCTCAACCTTCCTAATGCCGCAACCCTTTAATACAGTTCCTCATGTGGTGGTGACCCCCAACCATAAAATTATTTTAGTTGCTACTTCATAACTGTAATTTTGCTACTGTTATGAATCGTAATGTAAATATCTGATATGCAGGATGTATTTTCATTGTTACAAATTGAACATTATTAAAGCATAGTGATTAATCACAAAAACAATATGTAATTATATATGTGTTTTCCGATGGTCTTAGGCGACCCCTGTGAAAGGGTCATTCGACCCCCCAAAGAGGTCGCGACCCATAGGTTGAGAACCGCTGCTCTAGACTCAGAGCTGAGAGCAGGATGGTGTCTTTCTCACTCCCCACGACTATTTTCAGATCAGTTCTCTTCCATCCTCAGATCACATATCCAGTTTCCAAATGCGCATGTAGGGTTTTTTGGGGTAATTATTTTGTTTTTAAATTGAATTTATTGGGATGACATTGGTAGGTTTTGTACAGGCACAGCAAACTCAATTGTTCCTAACTCCCATCCCACTGTCTAATCTACTCCATGTCCTGTGCTCACTGTCTCACAGAAATATACCCAGAGTTTGCCATTGCTAAGAAAAAAAACCTGGGAATGATACTTGGCCCTTCTCTACCTGACCTGATTCATTCAAGTCAAATTCTGTTAATTCTACCATAAATATATTTTCAATCTGTTTGCTGCTCTCCAAACCTCTACATATAATATCGGTTCTAGTCAGCAGCATCTTTTTCATGAACTGTGGCCATAGCCTCCCTCACTATTAGACTTGATGCCTCCCAATTTATTTTTCTATATGGTGACAACCATGTGCAAGGTATTTTTTTTCTTGTAGCATCTATATTGCTTAACAGAAACTGAACCTCAGGGAACAAACAAAAAAATCTCATATTAACACATTGCATGTTAGACCCAGATATTCGGACTCCTTATTAGGGTTCCACCCACATCCAGATGCCTTTTCTTCAGGTATAAAGAAGAAACAGTACAGAATTAAGACATAACCACAGGGCAAAATTATAGAAAGTGCTCAACTTTTAGACCTTAGCTGTAACAATGTTCAGCTGTTTGAAGAACAAATTCTGAGTCATAATAATGGCATTTAGATGCCATCAGTCCACAGTGCTGTGACCTTTGAGAACTATAACTTCATTGTGTATAACTTGGTTCTGCTTTCCAACATCTCATTTTATTATCAGCATGCATCATGCTCATTTTTAAAGGACTTTAATTTTCAGATTGCCATAAATGAAGAAAGTAAGCTCAATTCTTTGGGCAGAGTTATAACAATTAGTTGCCCATGAAGCCAAGTAAAAAGAAATTACAATCCATGAAAGAACATAGTAAATATCTTAACTATTCTTGACTACTTTTTTCCCAGCTTGGAACTATTTCACAATACAACAAACATTAAGCAAAACAAAAATATATATGTTGGCCCATATACAGGGACCTGCCCACCTTTGTAAGAGCAGATGGCTACTGATCAAATTTTAAGGTCAGTGAAAAGTAATCTCAAATTTCACTTGATTTAAGCCGAAGAGAATAAACAAAACAATGGAATAAGAAGGAAATTCTGAGATATGCTGGTTTGGGGAGGGCTTTACTGAGATGAATTGGAAGGGCAGAGAATGAAAGAGACTAGTTTTTGCTTGTCCAAGGTTTTATTCATTCCTAGCATAACTCTAGTTCATTGTAACATGAGCTGTATTTAGTCATTGTTCTATCAAAGTGTGTTGTCTGATTAGCCTGTTTTTTTGTTGTTGTTGTTTTTAATATATATATATATAATTTGTATTGATTTCAGAGAGGAAGGGAGAGGGTGAGAGGGAGTAAACATCATTAATGAGAGAGAAGCATCAATCTGCTACCTCCTGCACACCCCACACTGGGGATCGAGCCTGAAACTAAGCCATGTGCCCTGACTGGGAATCAAGCCATGACCTCCTAGTTCATGGGTTGATGCTCATCCACTGAGCCACACCGACCAGGCAGTTTAGGCTGTTTTTAATGCTCCCCTCCCTTTAAAATTTAGGAAATATATGGGGTCCATGTTGGATCTTTATGGGAGATTAACAATCTAATATGGCAGTGGGCTATATTCTAAAGCTATTGCAAGAGTTCTGATGACTGAAAATTCGAGATGTGGGTATAGGGGCCTCAGATGTTTCATGGATGGTAATAGCCCAGGTTGAGCCTTCCTCAGGTTGTTAGACATGTCAATAACCAAGAGCCTATGGATAGAAAATCATTTTGGAAACCCATCCTCATTTTGATAAAATGTGCCATATGTTTCATGTATTTAGTTTCATGTATTTAGTGCCCGAGGTAAAACATTTTTCAGGTATACTGTGGGCAACTATGAATACTTTTCTGAAGATAGAATATAAAACTAGCTTTTTGTTCTTGAGAAACTCTTCTTGGTGGTTAATAATATGGGGATTTTTCATAAAGTTTCCCAATCTGGTCATCCATGTGTTGGTATATTCCTCCCCAAACATTAGTTTACTATCATGGAGATACAATCTAAATACTGTTTGAGGTTGAAGCTTAGCATAACATACAATGTTATCTGTCAACAATTTAGAGCCAAGGAAACCAATTACAAAATTGCCTCTTCATGTTTATTACTCTGGCACCTATGTATGTTTCAAGAGAAAATTAGAGGAAACATAATAATAGCTTTAAAATCCTATATAATAAAAGGCTAATATGCAAATTGACCAAACGGCAGAACGACTGATCGCTATGATGTGCACTGACCTCCAGGGGGCAGATGCTCAATGCAGGAGCTGCCTCCTGGTGGTCAGTGTGCTCCCACAAGGGGAGCACTGCTCAGCCAGAAGCTGGGCTCATAGCTGGTGAGTGCAGCAATGGTGGAGGGAGCTCTCAGGGAGCAGGCCTAAGCTGGCAGTCGGACATCCCCCAAGAGCTCCCAGACTGCAAGAGGGCACAGGCTGGGCTGAGGGACTCCCCCTTCTGAGTGCATGAATTTTGTGCAATGGGCCTCTACTATCATTATTGTGTACAAAAATGTAAAATAATTAGTATATTTAATAGCTTAAAAAAGCAATTTTGACCAGGAGGATTGAAGGGTAATTTTGCTTAAATATAGTTTTCATCAAAGACTGAAAAATGCTATTGATACTTAATTTTGCTCATTAGAAGTTATTTTGATTGATTATCTTCATTTCAAAATATGATATATGTTGGATATACTGTTCCTCTAGAAGTTTTAGGTTAAACAAGAAAAGATGACATGTTACCCATCATGTTTTAAGACAGATTTTATTTATTTTAATGCTGAAACATACTAATATTTACATCAAAATAAATCAAGATCTCAGCAAAATAGGAATGGAAGGAACTTCCTCAGCCTGATAAAGTACATTTACAAAAAAATCTATACTAACATCATACTTAATAGTGCTTTCCCACTATGATCACAAACAATGTAAGGATGTTTCTCTCACTGCTATTCAACATCCTACTAAAAGTCCATCATACTATAGATCTTCACAAAGGAGCAAAGATAATTCAATGAAGAATGGCTAGCCTTTTCAACTAGTGGTGCTGGAACAACTGGACATCCACAAAAGACAAGGAAATCAAAAGTATGCCAACTAGGAAGGAAGAAATAAAACTTTCTTTGTTCATATATGACATGACTGTCTATATAGAAAATCAACAAAATTATTTCTGGAACTAATAAGGAATTATAGCAAGATTGCAGCATCAAGGTTAATATACAAAAGGTAATTACATCCTTATGGACTAGCATCAATAATTGGAATTTGAAATTGAAAACACAATGCTATTTATATTAGCATCAAAAAAGAAAAGAAACATAGGTATACATATATCATAATATATCTAAGATCTGTATTAGAAAACAACAAAACTGTGATGAACAAAATAAAAGATTTAAATAAATGGGGAGATAATCCATGTACATGCATAGGAAGATTCAATATTGTTAAGATGTTTGTTTTCCCAAAGTTGATGTGTAAATTCAGCCCAACCCCAACAAAAATCCCAGCATGTTAGTTTGTGGATATTGACAAACTGGCCCCAATATTTTTTATGAAAAGACCAAAGGCCAAGAATAGCCAATAGAATATGAATGAGAAAAACAAAGTCGGAGGACTGACAAAACGAAACTTTAAGACATACAACAAAACCACAGTAATCAAGACAGTGGGATATTGGTGAACGAATAGACAAATAGGTTAAGTGGAACAGAATAGGAACTCCAGAAATTGACCCATACAAATATAATCAACTGATCCTGACAAAGCAGCAAATATAATTTAATGAAGAAAGGATAGTCTTTTCAACAAGTGATGCTGGAACAACTGGACAGCTACTTAAAGAAAAAGATTCTAGATACAGACTTTCACAAAAATTAATTCAAAATGGATCATAGATTCAACCTATAAAACTCCCAGAAGATAACATAGCAGAACATCTAGACAGCTGTGACTTTGGCAGTGACTTTTTAGATACAATTCCAAGGCACGATTCATGAAAAAACAATTTGAGAAGTTGGACCTTATTAAAATGAAAAACTTCTGCTTTGTGAAGATTTTCAAGAGAATGAAGAAACAAGCCACCAACTCAGAGAAAATCCTTGCAAAGCACATATGTGATAAAGAGATGGTATCCAAAATACAAAGAAGTCTTGAAATTCAACAATGATAAAACAAGCAATCTAATTTAAATTTGAGCAAAAGATCTGAATAGACTTCTCACCAAAGAAATTAAGCAAATGAGATTCTCAACATCACTTGTCATTTAGTAAATTAAAACAGCAATGAGATGCCACTGTACACGTATCAGAAGGACCAACATCTAAAACACTGATAACACCACATATTGGTGAGAATGTGAAGCGATAGGAAATCATTCATTGATGGCGGGGAAAAAGTTTGTTAGTTTCTTGCAAAACTAAACATTTTCTTATCATATGATTCAGCAATTGTTCTCCTTAGTATTTACCCCCCCCAAAAAAAATTAAAATTCATGTCACAAAATCCTGCACATGATATCTATAGCAGCTTTATTTATAATTTGCCAAAGTTGGAAGCAATCAGGAAGTCCTTCAGTAAGAGAGTGAATGAATGAACTGCACATCCAGACAATAGAATATTATTCAGTGATTTAAAAAATAAGCTGTCAAGCCACAAAAAGACATGGGAGGACTTTAAATGCATATTGCTAAGAGAAGTCAATCTAAAAAGACTACATACTGTGTGATTCCAACTATATGACATTCTAGAAAAGAAAAACCTATGGTGACAGTAAAAGAATCAATAATTTCTAGGGGCTCAAGGGAATGGAGGGAGGGAGGGATGAACAGGTGGAGTACAAAGGATTTTTAGGACAGTGAAACTCATCGGTATTGTATGGTAATGGTGGTAGATACATGTCAATCATTATAAATTAGTGAAAACACATAGAATGTACAACCCTGATGAACTCTAATGTAAATTATGGACTTTAGTTAGTAATAAGTTATCAATAGTGCATCAGTTGTAACAAATGCAACACATTAATGTGAAATGTTAATAGAGGAAACTATGTGTGTAGAGGGGGCAGAGAATGGGGTGGATGGAAAAACCTATACTTTTCTTTAAACCTGAAAAGCAAGAGTGTGAAATTAGTCTCCATTTGAAGACGCATTTTATACATATATATGTCCTCTGGTGGTCAGTGCATGTCATAGCAACTGGTCTACCTGTCGACTGTCTGCCCTGTGGTGGTCAGTGCATGTCATTGCGGGTGGTTTTTAGCATATTATGCTTTGAATAGTTGAATGGATGACTGGATGACTGGACACTTAGCATATTAGGCTTTTATTATATAGGATTAGAGGCCCAGTGCACAAAAATTTGTGCACTCGGAAGGGTCCCTCAGCCCAGTCTGTGCCCTCTTGCAATATGTGATCCCTCTGGGAATGACCACCTGCTGGCTTAGGCCCGTTTTCCTGGGGATTGGGCCTAAGCTGGCAGTCAGACATCCCTCTGGCAGCCCGGGAGCCCTCAGGGGATGTCCACTTGCAAGTGGGGAGCAGGTCTAGCTGCAATCGGACATCCTTAGTGCTGCTGAGGAGGCGGGAGAGGCTCCCACCACCACCGCTCTACTGGCAGCCATCAACTCAAGTAGTAGGGCACTTGCAGGAAAAAATAAGAAAACAGAGCTTTCCTGTGTGACTGACTCCAACTTAGCCGTGTGGTTCCTAGTTATTTTTGGAGATAGAGGACAACACGGTCAGCACTGAACCTTTTCCAGTGGAATCTAGCTGCCTTGCTATCTGGGCACCAAGAATACCTCTTAAATCCTTGTTTGTCACGTAGGGAGAAACGCGAAGGTCTCCAGGGATGGTGGAGTTTACTAGGTGGCCTTCTTTGATGGATTTACAAGTACAATCTCAGAAGACTGTTACAGAGAAGACAAAACGGTGTCATTTGCACTAAAGCTGTGATATTGCCTTTTCCGGAGGCCACAGCCAGCCAGAGAAGGCGGGAAGCTTGGCTTCCTCCATCGCTGGGGCAACCAAGGTTCCTGTTTGCTCCACCTCCGTGGCTCCCAGCCACCATCATGGTTGGGTTAATTTGCATTTAGTCGCTCTGATTGGCTGGTGGGCATGGCTTAAGGCGTAGCGAAGGTAGGGTCATTTATCATCTTTGTCTTTTATTAGTGTAAATAATATTATGTATTGTTTCTTTAAAAAATAACTTTATTGATATACCAGGGGCCCAGTACATGAATTCATGCACCTGAAAGGAACTGTGGGCCATAGGTATAGGGGTGGGTCTCGGCCCATCCTCCACACCCCAACCCAGCCCCTCCTGCTGCAGCCTCCTGTCCCCTTGTCTGCCAGCAGCCCTGCTCCCGCTGCTGCCACTCCCACGCACTGAAGGTGCCAGCCCCACTCACACCCGCTGATGGCGTGGAGCAATTGGGGCCAGTGCCAGCAGTAGGTGCGAGTGGCGGCTGCTGCCCCAATTGCCCCTCAGGAGCAGGGGGAGGTGGAGAAGCCTTCAGGGGCAATCAGGGTCAGCAGCCACTGCTTGCTCTCTCTGGTGGCGCTGAGCGATCAGGGCCAGCACCGGGTACCAGCAGCGGGTGTGAGCAGTGGCCCCGGCACCAGCTGTGGGTGTAAGCAGGGCCAGCGTTAGCAGTGGGTGCAAGCGGCGGCTCCAGAGCCGGCAGCAGGTGCAAGCGCTGGGCAGGACCGTAGCACACGGGAGCAAAAAATTTTTAGTAACCACCAGAGGCTTGCCCTGATGACAGCGACCGGCACCCTACCTTGGGCTGGTGCCCTCACTGACCTGCTCTACCATCCCACTGTGGCCGACACCCACCATATTCCGTGCACTCCCCCTGGTGGTCAGCGCACATCATAGTGACCAGTTGTTTGGTTGTTCTGCATATTAGCCTTTTATTATATAGAATAATTGATATACAAAGAACTGCACATATTTAATGTGTGCAATTTGGTGAGTTTAGACCAACAATTTTCAGCTGCTGTGCTGTGGGACACTGGTGTGCTGGAAGAATTTTTAAAACATGCAATACCTGAATATTTAGTCATGGCACTGACCTCTTGTTCCCTTAGATTGTCAAATAAAAAAGTGACAGCAGCCAACACAACAATAGCTGTCTGGTGTGAATGAATCACATTTATAATTATTTTTTCATCAGATTGGCAAAAAATATATTTTTGGGTGGGCTGCAGAATTAGAGTAATCAGTTTATGTGCGCCATGAGATGAAAAAGGTCGAAAATCACTGGTTTAGACATATGCAAACACCGTGATATGATCATCACAATCAAGGTAAATGACATATTCAGCACCTCCCAGAGTTTCCTTGGTTATTCCCTCCCTGCTCCCCACTGTTTCTGTGGCAAGAAAATTTGGCGTGAAATATACCCTCAAGTTTTGAAGGGCACATATTGTGTTGTTAACTATTATAGGCACTTCGTTGTACAGCATATCTTTAGAACTTATTCATATAGTATAACTGAAACTTTATACCCATTGAGCAACTCCCCATTTAATATCCAAAATATATAAGAAATTCCTACAACTCCATAGCAAAAACAAAAACTAGTAACTTTGAAAGGCAACCTATGGAATAGGAAAAAATATTTGCAAAATAAGCCATATACACTGTTTCTCAAACCTTTAAATGTTCTTGCTCTGTGGGATTTATTTATTTTTTAGCTTGGACTGAAAAGGAAAAAAGTTATGTCATCCCACATTGCAGTAAACTCACAAAAGTAGCAGAGAATTGCTACCTAATTCAATCTTGCTTTCCTGTATGATTTACTATCAAGATATAATAGTAATGATATCTTCAGTACTTAATTTAACAAAAGGAAGATAGGAGCTTGGAGTGATTATGATTGGTAGAGTAATGCGACAATTTGGGTCCAGTTCTGGTTCAACTAAATTGCCATTTCAAATCAATTTTGTGGTTTTCTTTTAATTGAGTTTGACTCACCACATGCAGTTTTCACCGTATGTGCTTTGCGATGAACCAGAATAAATTCCAAAAGGAGCCAGCACATCTCAGATGGTATAGTTCAAGTTCAGTTGAAACATAACACAATAGAAACTTTCCCCTTCTCATTCCTAAATGGGTTTTGTATAATTAGCCCACTGTTTTGACATTGTATTGTAACTTTTCCATTATTTTTATGAAGCTAAAAAATCCAAATAATCAGTTTTCATGTGTCTGCCCTACCTTCTTGAAATTTTCTTAATCATTCTTAGGTTTCTCTGGTAATTTTCTTTTTGAAACCAAGAACAGCATTTCTAGAATATGTTTGTTAGCAATTGAGTCAAAGAATTTAAGAAGAGTTTTAATCTAAATATTATGGTTTATTTTATTGATTATCAAAAATTAATAACAAATTTATAACATGGTTTAATACAGAGTTTTCCCCCTTTTAATATAGGACACTTGCTCTAGTCTCTACGTAGTAAATGTATGATTTTTATAAATTATACATTTTTGGTTGTTCTTTGAAGAATGTCCTGTAATATTTTATCAGCATATTTACTCATCAGTTTACGCACACTCAAATGAAAGAATTCCGAGGTGTCATATGTTATGGATAGATTTAAAGAAGGTGAAAAATCTCAGAAATCATGGTTGATATAACTTGTGAGGAGAATCACCCTATACACAAGCAAAATAGTCTTATAGAATCAACTTGTTCAGGCAAGCCTGTTACACAAATGTGAACCTTTGATTCAAAAATCATTGTCACTTTTTAAGTTAACTTAATTTTCTTCATGTAAACGTTGAAAGAATTTATGACATTTGAAATTAAAAACTGAACGTGTTCATGTGGATGGAACTGTGATCGTCCTAGTGTATCTTTAAACTATGAAGAATCTCCCTCATTGGAAAAGAGGCCACTTTTAAAATTCACACTTCCATGTGAGTTGTGCTCTCATGATAAAAGAATACTATAAATTTCCATTCTTATAACATTGAATATGTATGCATATATAGCTTATACTAACCCCCGTGTGTGAATATATTCCGTTTTAAATGAATTTTAAATACATGTTGAAAGGATTGGCAACATTCAGGAACAATTACACTTGAGCTTTGAATAAGTTCAAAATGCTAGACTGTATGACTCAAGTCTAAGCTTAAGTGTTCGGAACATCCACTGGGTGGCAGAAGCGTATCAGAAATGCTCACAAGCAGACCCCCAGCCCTGGGAGAGTGCTGGCTGAGCCAAGGCAACACTACTGAGGAGGACATTTGCTACCCCGCTCTTCTCCTCCGCGGTGCTTTGTGCAAGCCCTGAGCTGCCTTGCTCCCCACCTGATATCCCTTGTGGCTAAAAAGTCACGTTTGCAGGTGCCTGGTGGAGTGAAACACCCCTTCTGACAGGTGAACAGGGTTTTCTCTCAGAGAAGCCCAGTTGCCTGTGTGGGAAAGAAATACTGAGTTCTCAGACATAATAGTCCTGCTGAGTTAAAAGACCCAGAGACAATGGGGGGGGGGGGGGGGCGCTGTTTTATTGGTATTAACTGCACAATTTAGGTCATTGGATCTTACTCAGCCATTTAAGGAAGGACTAAGAAACAAAAGGATGATGATTTGCTTATAATACTTTAAAATAGGAGGGGGAAAAGAGACAAGGAAATATTTAGCTTTTATGAGAACACAGAGGCTGAATTCATTTCTTTCTCTCTTTGAAAATAGCCTTTACAGGTAAGATGATAAACCACAATAGAGTAATGGTTTGTATCCTTGGCATCAGGGAACGGTGTGTGATTGTTTTGAAATGGGGGTTGCTGCCAAGCTTTTGGTTAACTCCAGGCAACTTGTTTACAAGTCAGAGTAGATAAAAGAAGTGGCAGCCTCTGAAGCAGGGCTTCTCACACTCTCTCCGTGTGGGAATCCCCAAGGGTCTTGCTGAAATGCAGATTCTGAATCAGTAGATATGCCCATCTTAAAGCTATTGTTCAACTCCAAACCTGCCCTTCCAAGCTCTGTGTTCCTGGGGCTGGACTCAGCAAACCACCATTATGCTTTGCCAGCTGGCTCTGAACTAGACTTTACCAGTAGGGGGTGGTAGAGGGAGAGCGCAAAGCCCAAGGCGGGAGAAGGCACCAGTCCGCTTGCTGCTCCTGTGGGCATCACCCAGGCAATGTTCCTTCAAACCTATATCAACAGTGCCTTTATGTTGCAGCAATTTCCAGTTTGTAGCTTTGAACACTCTTTGGTGAACTTCATTATACCCGTAGGAGACCCCAGCACTGGAAAGACAACCTCTTTCCTTTATTCCTCTAACTCTACAAGTGGTAGCTACTTTCTGCAGTTGCTATCTTCATAATATATTATAGTTTTATTTTTACTCTTTCAATTACCTAGGTAATAAGTTTATACCAAGTTAACAATTCTTTATGTGAAACTAGAGGCCTGGTGCATGAAATGAAATTCATGAACGGGTGGGGTCCCTAGGCCGGGCTGGCAATCAGGGCTGATCAGGACCTTCCTTCCCCTGGCTGCCAGCTGCTGGCCAGGCCTTCCTTCTTTCCACTTCGCCCCCTGGTGGTCAGTGCACATCAATGCAAGTGGTCGAACTCCTGGTTGGTCAAATTCCCGAGGGGACAATTTGTATATTAGCCTTTTATTATACAGGATTTTCATTTTCCAATAACTGTATGGTTTTTGTCTCTTTCCTGGACTGATGCAGTAGGTCTGGGATGGGGCCTGAGAGTCTGTGTTTCTGACAAGCTTCCAGATGATGCCAACTGCTGGTCCATAGACCACAGTTTCAGTAGCAAATAGCTATAGAAGTGAGTCTCAACATTTGGCAGCACAGTCAAATCACCTGGGAGTGATGAGATGCCACCACAAGTGACTCTGATTTAGTTAGTTTGAGGTGTGGCCTAAGCATTGGCTTTTTAAAAAATATTTTTAAAAATATGTTTTTATTGATTTCAGAGAGAAGGGAGAGGGAGGGAGAGAAAGACATCAATGATGAGTATCATCAATCGGCTGATTCTTGCATGCCCCCTAGTGGGGATCAAGCCCACAACTTGGGCATATGCCCTGACCAGGAATCAAATCATGATCTCCTG
>NW_006286275.1:2146245-2153490 GCF_000327345.1 Myotis davidii | reverse complement strand
TTTGAGAGCTAAGGAAGAAATGTAAGGAAGGGACATAAAAAGATTTGTACTTCGGAATGGTCATTTTGGAATGAGTGGGGCTCATTAATGGGGAGGAAAAAATTTTGAGAGCTAAGGAAGAAATGTAAGGAAGGGAATAATAAGATTTGTACTTCGGAATGGTCATTCTGGAATGAGTGAGGCTCATGAATGGGGAGGGAAAAAACACTATTGACAGGAGGCTATCGCACTAGTCCAGGTGAATAAAGGTACTGGATCTAGGATGGAGATGAAAAGTGATATTTTACGGACATTTCTGAAATAGACTCACAATCTGGTTAACCCCAATGGGGAGGAAAAAAACTATTGACAGGAGGCTATCGCACTAGTCCAGGTGAATAAAGGTACCGGCTCTAGGATGGAGATGAAAAGTCATATTCTACGGACATTTCTGGAATAGACTCACAATCTGGCTAACCAATTGGCTGAGGCCAATGATCTGTTGACTAATGAGTTTGCCAACCACTAGGCTGAGGCCAATTAGAAAAAAAGAGAATCCCAAGATAACACTAAATTTTCCAGATCATGCTTCCAGATATAAAGATAACTTTTTAACATCAACTAAAAAACTGCAGACATTCATCTGCATCCTGGTAAGTACAGTTTTAATATCTATTGATAGAAAAAAATCAAAACAATTGGCAAGCTTGCTCCAGGTAGCCACCTTTGTTCTGTTTACTTTTGATTTCTCTCTCTCTCCAGTTGAGGAGGCGTGTGTGTGTGTGTGTGTGTGTGTGTGTGTGTCCCTGCCTTTCTCAGATTGATCTCTTTTTTATTGAAATTTTTGAGTTATGGTACACTCTCCAGCGAGGTTTATTTAAAATATTGATTTCTCCCACAGATAGCTACTCAGATCTGTGTGTGATTTTCACTCATTTCTTTCTTGAGCAACATAATTTTTATTATTTGTGGTCCTCTTATATGGCCTCTTGATCTGGAGCAGTATCAAGCATCATGCCTTTTTTTTTAAATCACTGGGCACCAATGACAGAAACAATTTGAAGAAAAAAAATAGTACATGTTCATTGTAAATACTTACAACATTACAACATATAGGAAAGTTGAAGAAGAAAATAAGTCTTATTCATAATAGAGTTCTCTCACACTGTTAGAATCTTGGTATATTTCAAGTATGCCTTTGGTTCATGCCTAGACTATTTATAAAGTTAGGAGATGGCTTCCCACTAAATTATTATTCTCCTTAGTTGTTTTTTTCTCTTAACCTTGGATTATGAGAATTTCTCCACATGATTAAACATTTGTTAAAAATTAACATTTAATGACTGTATATTATTCTAATAAATGGATTCATAGTAATTTTTGACTATGCTCTTTTGATGGACCTTTTAAATTTACTCATAAATAATGCTACACTGAGAACCTTGCACATAAATCTTCGTGCAAGTTCTGATTCCCTAGGATAGATTCTTCAAAGGAGATTTATTGGGTTAAAGCGTATTTATCTTTGAAGATCATTCAGATTGTTAAATTACTTTTCAAAAATTTTGAGCATATTTACAGAAAGTTAGAATGTATTGTGATGCTCTTGATGTTTCTTAATTATAATAGGAGTTTCTTCTGACCTACACTGAACATTTTTTTTTAATGTGAAGGATTAATCTAAAAAAATAAATCCATGCTGAGAAAGCCATGGGGGAAAATGTTAACACTAATAGATTAATATGCAGCCTGGTAAGTGGATGCAGCATATTCTTATATTTTTTTATGGTCATGAAGGAGATCATTGATACAGATACTTTTTTATTCAATATATTAAAAATATATTTTTATTGATTTCAGAGAGGGAGAGAGATATTAAAACATCAATGATGAGAGAGAATGCCTCCTGCATGCCCCCCACTGGGGATCAACCTGCAACCTGGGCATGTGCCCTTGACTGAAATTGAAGCCAAGACCCTTCAGTCCACAGTCAGATGCTCTATCCACTGAGCCAAACCAGCTAGGGCTTGATACAAATAATGTTTAAGAAACAGAGTTCATTAGCTCAGTGGTCCTACAATAGGTTTGCAATGTGGTTTTGTGTAGCAAGGAATTTTACTGAGTAAGGAATAATCAGATAGTTAAAATCAACCTATACATTTCTTGGGAAGCCTTTCTATATCAAAACTTGAGTGAGGCTAACAAGGGTCTGGATCTAGTTTATTTAATCCGACACACAGCAATGCATCTGGAAGAAGTCTTCATGCTGTGCCATGTTCTGCACGCCCGTCTGACCACAGAGGCGCTTTCCCATCATAAGCTTGTGCTGGACAAACTTCGAACCATTTATTCATGGATCTGGCATCCAGGGCTCTTCTCTCTGCACATGTTTTGTAATAATAGAACAATAGAAACATGGCACTGATCTTTCTTTGTACCTTTGTTTGTAATTTACTTTTTCCCCCTGGGAACGTTTGCTCCAAAATTATTTTTTCTTATTATGGAAAAACCATGCATGTAAAAGAAGATGAAATCTTATTTTTAAATGAAATTTACCACCCCCCCCAACAGAAACAAGGATCTTGTTTACCCTTTCCCACTTAACGTTTTTCTTTTTTCTTTTTCTTTCTTTAGGATTCCATCACAATTCTCATTGATTCCTACAATTATAGTCAAGTTTTGATGGTAACCAATACTAAGGCTTTCTGGGGTGTTTCTTTAATCTGGGAACACAGACTTTTTGTGTGTGACCCCAATCAACAGTTGCTTATTTGGCATGCCTAGAACTGTAATTTGAAGGCACCAGGGCTTTTAGAAATCCTCCCAAAATACTTACAATGGAAACTTACCACTTAGAAAACAGCAATCCTAAAAACCCACGCCTGACACATCATCTCCCAAAACAGCAGCGAAGTTATGCAGCATTGAAGACATTTTTCTAGGAGGTTCTATAATTCAGTATTTCTCCCTGTTAAACTCTCAGATTATTTTTCTTACCATATCTTATGGCATATTTTTCTTATGGCACCTAACCTTTTCTTTAGGGTACTGGATTTATTTAATTATAATTACAGGCTTTATCTCCCAATTCTAGGCACCATGTGATATATATCTGCACCCAGCCTCCCACATATTATGAACTCAATTAATATAATAATTGGGTACTTAAGTTCTTTCTTAAATTTTCACTTTGAAGTCTGGAGGTAGTCACTCAGCTCACAGGCCCTGTGGAGTGGCCACTTTAGATCAGCAGCATGAAGTTAATTGGCATAAAGAAGGAAATGGATAAATTAATACAGAAATAGTAAAACACTCAGTCCATGGTGAGGAAGAATATCAGCAGAATTGCAGATTTTATTTTTATAAAATTATGGAAGTATTCTTGATGTCTAGCTCTCACATACCATGAATGCTTGCTTGGGTTGAGGATGATGTCATTGGTGGGGGCTCGGCGTGAAGTTTCTTCCTTGCCTTTTCTCATTACCACATTATTTACAAAAGCATAAAATCTTTCTTAGTTCCCTCCCATGGTTTTTACCATGTGTGCATTACTGTGACCCTTCTTTATAAACTGTAACTTTCTGTTATTTGATACTGTTATTGTTTGTGAAAATGTAATTATCTTCCATGACAAAATCTCCCATTTTCTTTCTTTTTGTCAGGCCTAACTTACCAGGCTGAGCTCCTGTTTCCAAGTCTTCTCACCTGGGAACCCCTGGATAGGAGAGCTGCAGGAAATGCAGAGAGCAGAGATGTTAACCCACGAGGATCACAGAAGAGACAGTGTGGTGCCGTGGAAAGAGCACTTCCCTTGTGGTCAGGGAGCCTTCGGTAAGTTATTTCACTTCCCAGGCCTCAGTTTCCTCACCTATACAACAGTGATGATAGAACACCTTTCATGTGCAAGACCTGTAGGTCCCTGACCTGGTCACAGAGCGTCCAAGCCAGGGGTGTTTCCATCCTCCTGCCTTAGGAGTCAAAGCCTTTGAGCTTCTCTGGCGGCACTTCACTCAGCATGTTACCGTCACCTCCTGGGCTGCTGAGTCCTTCAAGGGCAGGGATTGCCTCTTCTTCACTTTTCATCTCTGACCAGTTCAGTTCCGGGCAGAGACTGGAGTCTGTGAGTGGCAGTTACACTGAGCTGCATTCAGTTGTGCAAAGGAATCCACACTAATGTCAGGAATTTGTAGAAGAGTTGAGAAATTTGGAAAGAAGCAGCATAGAGCAAGAAAAGCCTGGTCCTGGTCCACCTAGTCGCCTATCTCTAGGTAGTTCAGGGCTTGGTTAATACCCATTGAATGAATGACAGGAATAAGAACCTTTGTGACTGAGCTGCATAGGAAAGGCATGTGGAATTGGGATTAGGTGACCTAGCTGAGTGCTTGGCAGGTACTGGACATTGGATATATAGTCACTGAATCAACGAAAAGGTGATTCAACAAACAGAAGACACAACAAAGTCACAGATGGTAGTTAAGTAAATCAGATTATTTGCAAGGTAATGTATGTGATGGAAAGTGGTAACCATTTGTATGTCACTGTGTGTGGGTTTGAGAAAGAGAGAGAGAGAGAGAGAAAGAGAGAGAGAGAGAGAGAGAGAGAGAGAGAGAGAGAGAGAGAGAGAGAGAGAAAGAGAAAGAGAAGGAGAAGGAGAAGGAGAAGGAGAAGGAGAAGGAGAAGGAGAAGGAGAAGGAGAAGGAGAAGGAGAAGGAGAAGGAAGTAGTGAGGGCAGGCAAGGAGAGGGAAACGGTGTTCAGATGAACCACTGAGGAACTGAGTGATTTATCAAGCTTAGTGTCCTTGTTGATACCATTGTAATTAGCTAGTTATTAAGAATAGAAAAGGAGCAATGGGAAGGCCAGACATAGACATGTCATTTGGGCACTTTCACCAGGAAGCTGCAGTTTTACACTCCCCAGGGCACCACCGGCCCATTCCCTGCAAAACACTGGGGGAAGGGGTCCAACAAAAGGGAGACAGACACATGTGCAGTAAAGTTGGGGTGACCTAGAGAAGGTGCTCATCGATCAAACCTGAGAACAGAGATCAGTAGCCAGAGTGGGTGTGGCCACTGCAAGCCTGCAAAAATGTGGGAATATATAATGCCCTAAACCAGTGGTTCTCAACCTGTGGGTCGCGACCCCTTTGAGGGTCAAACGACCCTTTCACAGGGGTTGTCTAAAACCATCGGAAAACACATATATAATTACATATTGTTTTTGTGATTAATCACTATGCTTTAATTATGTTCAATTTGTAACAATGAAATTGGGGGTCACCACAACATGAGGAACTGTATTCAAGGGTCGCGGCATTAGGAAGGTTGAGAACCACTGCCCTAAACAAAGGGGTTTGCTCTCTTGCATATGGCCACGGCCATGCAGACCCCACATGCAATGGACTAATAGACGCAGCAGGAAACACAAGCTAAGCGAGCTGATGGAGGACTGGACTGTGCAGACATGGGAGGGACACTAGCTCGGACTGTAGCCCTAGTAAAGCCACACTACGTATCTCCCTTGGCAGGACTGAGGGAAATGGGACTTTGGAAACTCGGAGATATAATTCCACACAGATAAATATCACTGGTTCTCTCAGGCAAGTCTCAGAAAATTCTGTTTCTTGGGCTGTCACAAGAATTCCACTCGCAGGAGCAGCAGGCGGGGATGAGGACCTCTCCCCAGCGGTGACACTGTCATTGCTATTCAGCATTAACTTACATTCCTGAGGGAGGCTGGTGGTCTTGGAGACAAAGGGAAAACTCCCACCTGACACAAGTAGCTGAGATACAAAGCTGTCGGATCCTGGTGCACAGAGGGAGAGATGGCATCTCATTCAGGCTAATACCTCTTTCTAGTTCACCTGCTCACGGACCAGATTGTTTATCAGCATAAACCAAGAAACTTCATTTGCTGTTTTAAGCAATGAAAGGAACACAGCTTTCATTTTGCAGCTGAGGTGTGTGAGTCACCCTTAGGCACTCCCATTATTTCTCAGGCCCAAGCCTGGGGTTATCAAATTCGGCAAATGGAGTGGAGGGATTCTCATTCGCATATCTGGAGGGAAGGGGAAAGAGGAATAGGGGAAAGGAAGCCTCCCAGGCCATTGTCAGGAGTTTGGCTCATTGTGGGAAATGGTGGGGGAGCCTTGTTTATAGGCTTCTCAATAGGCAGCACTAAATGAGGGAGAGAGAAGACAAAGATGGCTTATCAGAATGAGCTGTTTTTTCTCGCCCTCTCCAGCCCCCTGCTGTCAAACCTCCTGCTCCCTTTTGGGAGTGTCATAAGGTCAAGCCTAATTATGCTAAGAGGACTGTGCCCTCTAAGCTGGGACTTGTTTGTGACTTTGCCAGCAGGTCAGTCGGAGGCTTAACCCTATAGCTGCACCCTACAAATGATTATTTGTTAATTTTCACAAGTTTTTATATAATTCTCATCAATATTAAAGGCCTATGAAGTATCTTTTATTTGTTAGAGCATGAAATAATAATATTGTTCAAAGTGACAAATTATGTCCATTTGATACCCTTGTAATAAACTGGTTATTATTAACAGAAAAGGTGTAAAGGGGAGACTAGATAATATATGCATGTCATTTGTACAGCTTTGCCAAAAAGTGGAAGTTAACATTCTCCAAGTCTGTCCTCTGCAGATCACTTGGGAAAGGACTGGACAATGGGCACATCCCCAGTAAGGTCTGGGTGACATAGAAAGATGCTTGTCTGTCAGTCACAAATGGGAGCAAGTCAGTGGCCAGAATAGGCCTGCCCACTGCAAGGACATGAAAAATCAGAGATACTTAACTTGTGAACAAAGGAGGACTCTCTCTCTCTGCTGCTCATGCCTGACTCCTGTGGCATACACCTTTGTATTTTAGGTGATGTGCAGGATAAAACATTTTTTGGTGAATATGTGCCACATTGAGAACCAAGATTAATAATCTAGACCCCTATGTGGGAGAGGTGTTAAGAGGATACTCCTAGTCTGTTCCTTAAAGTCAAGTGTAAGTGTAAGTTAAAAAATCCTCACTTGAGGCTATGTTTCCTATTGATTACTAGAGGCCCAGTGCACGAATTCATGCATGGGTGTGGTCCAGCCGGCCCGCTCCAATCAGGGCCAATTGGGCCCGGTTGGCCGGGGGAAGGGCTGAAGGCGACTGGCTGGCCAGCCCTGCCCCCAATCAGGGTGGGGGGGGGCTGATCGGGGGGGCCATGGGCAGTTGGTGGACCAGCCCTGCCCATTTGGTTGAACTCCCTGTCGAATTCCT
>NW_006286275.1:2115732-2145147 GCF_000327345.1 Myotis davidii | reverse complement strand
GAACGTTGGAGTCCTCCGTCACTGAAGCAAGCAAGCCTCATGTTTGCTTCAAGCTGCCTGGCTGCCGGCCGCCATCTTGGCTGTCAGTTAATTTGCATATTGCCCTGATTAGCCCATGGAAAGGGTAGCAGAGGTACGGCTAATTACCATGTTTCTCTTTTATTTGATAGGATTAGAGAGAGTGGAAGGGGGAGCAAGAGAGAGAAACATCAATGTGAGAGAGAAACATCGGTCGGTTGCCTCCTGTACACATCTTGACTAGGGATCGAACCCACAACCGAAGTAAGTGCCCTGACTGGAAATTGAACCTGCAACCTTTTAGTGTATGGGATGATGCTTCAACCAATTGAGCCATCCAGCCAGGGATTAACTGTATTTTTAAACTATTTACATTCAGGTCTGAGCTATATGCAATGGAAAATGTGTAGAGATGACTAAGTCTATTAATAGTTAACCTTGAAAAGGAAAAGAATGGTGGAATTATTTCCTTTTCCTGAACATAGTTGAGGTAGATAATCTTCATCAAATGCATTCTTTAAAGAATAAAAATGATTCTTAAAATGAGATTTCTAAAGCACTTCCAATGTCCTTTTGTCATTTCCTTTAGATCAAGCATGCCAAACTCATGGCCTGTGGGCCACATGCGGCCCACAATGAATATAGAATATACCCATGTATATTCTACCTATACACGGGTAGAATATCTATCATCTATCTATCTATCCACTTACCCACCTATCATCGTCTAACTGAATCATACCCTAAAAAGGTCCAAGTACTCTGATACTTTTCTTTCAAAGGAGAGCAGTCCTTCTAGCATAACTAGAGAGATTGCACTTCAGGTAAGGCAGCAATTAGCAAATGTTTTCTGTAAAATGCCAAGTAGTAAATATTTTAGGCTTTGCAAGCCACACAGTCTCTGTCACTGCTACTCAGCTGTGCTGTTTCAGTATGAAAGCATCTGTAGACAATATGTAAATGAATCACTAGGACCATGTTGAATAAAGCTTTATTTACAAACACAAGCAGCAGCCCTGGTTTGATCCATGGGCTATAGGTTACTGACTCCTGGTCAGAAATGTTCTGTACTTTCTAAAAAGGTTCCATTTTCTAATTTGATGTTAGATGTTTCTGACATTTACGAAGCTGGTTTGTCTCTAAAGAGTTTGGAGTTTTACTTTCTCCTTGATTTTTGGTGGGAACAATTACCACGACCTCATATAACATTGACTGATTACGTCTTTTGTCATCAGCCCTAATGAAGCTATAAATCTTAGTTGTGTTGGCACATTTAGGTAGATCACAGGCCTGCATTGGTTTCCCAGAGAAAAGCTGCCTCATTAAAAGCACTGGTAGAAAGGCTGCAGTGACGGCTAAAGAGGGTTTGTAAGCCTTTCTTACTAAATCAGCCTTTAATGAAACTGTAGTTGTGTATATTTGCTTAATTTTTCTTCTCATAGGTAGATGGAATTTAATTTTCTTACTTCAAAAGATTCGCATTGTAAGACTCCGGGTAGCATCAATCATTTTATTTAATGTTTTCAAACTACCTAGCAGGGATTGTTTTCTAAAATGCTGTCATCAGCAAGTAGAGTGAAAAATAAGAAGCAACCCTGTGCATCTGGCAGAAGCCCATAAAGAGACCGAATTAAACGATGCAGGTAGAAGCAGGCCTTCCACTGAATTAAGATAGTGTCACTCATGGGAACCGTGGGATATAGAGCCTTCTCTAAGTAAAGGAATTATCTACAGCATTTGTTTATGTGACAGATGTTTTGAACTAGACTTCAGACTCACTTGTTATGGGGGTGGAGAGCATCATAGTCTGCCCTTGAATCATGTCCTTCTGGTCTGTGGGGTGGGGAGGAAGGAGGGAACAGAGGGCAGTGTCTCTTCCTTGGTTGATTCTATTGTAGTCCTTGAGCTGCTGGTCCCTGCTTTTTATTAGGACTAACATTGACTAACCCAGCCGTGGGCAAACGACGGCCCGTTTGAAATGAATGAAACTAAAAAAAAAAAAAAAAAGACCGTACCCTTTTATGTAATGATGTTTACTTTGAATTTATATTAGTTCACACAAACACTCCATCCATGCTTTTGTTCCAGCCCTCCGGTCCAGTTTAAGAACCCATTGTGGCCCTCGAGTCAAAAAGTTTGCCCACCCCTGGACTAACCTGTGGTGAATACTGTGTGGAAAAACATCCAAATTCTAGTTCCACATGAAGAACTTGTATATATTCTATTATACCTTCCAACTCCCCACTTAGCTTCTGCCCTGGGCAGTCCACTCTAGAGTGTCTTGGGCCTGGGGACCCCATCAAGGGTTGCAGGGCATCCACTTGACCCATGGCAAACTCACACATTCTTGATTTTTTTCAAGTAGTTTGTAGATTATTTCACTGCCAGCCAGTTTTAGCCCAGTTGTCTCACTCCGACTGTATTTTCCTCTTGTTCAAATAAGCCTAGTGGGCAAAATCCATAAGACCTCTGTGTAAGCAGATATCCACTATGGAATGAGATGCCAGTCTGCCCTTCAGATAGGCTTCTTGAGTTCTCTGAGTGATTCTTTTATAGTCTCTCCCTCACTGTGTTGTGATAGGTAACGACCCATCCCTGTGGGTAAAGAAGGGAAAATACCTCACCAAGAACTACTGATGACTCCTGGGCAACAAGG
This sequence comes from Myotis davidii, assembly GCF_000327345.1. Lineage (NCBI taxonomy): Eukaryota > Metazoa > Chordata > Mammalia > Chiroptera > Vespertilionidae > Myotis > Myotis davidii. Next base: position 2,142,473 of record NW_006286275.1, on the reverse strand, counting down.
AAGTCCCACTCAGCATCCTGATTCAGTATCTTGGACTAGGTTAATGGTAGTGACAAAGCATAGAAATGGATAGATTTTAGGAGATCACATTTATAGGACGTGGTGAGTAGATTGTTAGATTAGGTATAGGGAGTAAAGGAGAAAGAGAAGAGAGAGAACACCAGAGTAGGATCAGGTTGAATCGTGTACCACAGATTCAGTGTTTGATATGTTGAGTTCTAGATGATGGTGCAGACATCCAGGCAGAAATGTCACATTGGCAATTAGTTACATGTACTCCAGGAGCCAGGTCTTGAAACACATACAGATTTGTGAGTCACGTGAATGCAGTTTTCTAGGGATACAGTCTGGGATGGAAAGATGAGGGTGTCTAGGATGATCTTTGAGGAATTCTAACAGTAAATGGTTGGGTGAGTAGGAATAAGCATTTCAAGGGAGACTGAGAAGCAGCAGCCCTAGAGGTAAAAGGAAAACCAGGAGATGGTTTCCAGGGTGGACAAGATGCGTAAGACAGAATGGTAGGATAAGAACTAAGTGGCAGAAGGGTCATTTGAGATGATTCTGTTTATATCGCTCCTGTCTATAAGGAGGACATTAACTAAATGGAAATGAAAATAGAAGCATAATGAAACTCTCGTGGATCTATTTGAAAGGTTCATGTTGTTCAATAAAAATTTATTTCAGCAATTTGCTTCCCATGTGTGTGATAATCATTTCCAGAGAGGCTTCATTTATCATAAAGACACTGCTCTATGTATCACAAGGAAAACATTATAAACGAGGAGTCATCCCATAAAGGAATATAATTTCATTCTTCATAGATTTTAAAAAGTGTGTGTGTGTGTGTGTGTATGTGAGAGAGAGAGAGAGAAAGAGAGAGAGAGAGAGAGAGAGAGAGAGAGAGAGAGAAATTCATTTTCTAAAGCCAAAGTTATCATTTGTTATTTCTTCTAAGATTTCTTGCACTATTGTTTATGTTGTGTGCTGGGTTAATTAACAAATATCAGGAAAATATTTAAATAACCGCCTGAATTGTATAAAGCTTATTATAAAGAGAATGTTCGGCAGCTGTTTTCTATTTCTCCTGATAAAAACAAGAACACAGCTTCATCTTAAGCCATAGAAACTTGGGTAACAACAAAATAGAGTTGTTTCCTAGAACAGAATGAACAATGGTGGGTTCCTGCAGGACAGAATAAAACGTGGCTTAAATGAATGATGATTTGGGTGTATTCTGGGGCATACTCTTTGCTTCCCTGGCTGTGGGCATTGCTACAAGTGAGACTTGCATTTGGAATGCACACGATTCTTAACTGCTCTCTAACTTAAGCATCTTGTTCACCCTGACGATGGCAAAGCTTCTACAAGTTGATGCCAACGTACTTTGTAAACTTTATCTCCCACCACTCCCCTATTTCAATCCTCTATTTCAGTAAAACCGCAACCTCCAAATATAGCCTTTGTTCCCCTGGTTCAGACTCTTCTCTAAATCTCCAGAATATCTGGCTCAGATGTGACTTCTACTGAGGAACCTTTGAGACCAACCCGATAAAATGTAATCTCGCCTTCTTCCTGATTCTTTTTAACCTTTCTTGAAATATCACTTATTTATAATTTATTCATTCAATAAATATTTATTGGGTGTCTACTATGTCAGATTTTATATTTGTGATAGGTGCTAGGGACAAAGTAGTTCTTAATTTTCTGAGGTTTGCGTTTTTGTGGCATTGTAGTGGTTGAGACCATATATTTGGGGGCCAGTTTTCTTTGGTTTGCATCCTGGCTATGTTCGTTTCTAGCTGTGTCATCTTGTTGAAATTTTTATATTTCTGTGCTTAAGTGTCATCATCTGAAAACTGGAGATAAATCACAACTACCGAAAGAAATAGTGTTGGTTTCAGTGTGTGGGCCACCCCAGAGGCATGTCCTCACCTCGCTTTCTAGCAGGAGCTATCCTTGTAACAGCTCGTCCTCTTTCCCAGGGCCGGGGCCCAGGCTGCTGCCACTACTGCAGACCGGGAGCTTGCAGGGTGGCCGCCCTGGCCTAATTGTAGATGGGATGGACTTTTCAGAGACACAGTAGTTAGTGCCTTTTTTTTTTTCCCTCTCTAAATCCTTTTTGATTTCTTATGAGCACCTAGCTTCTCACAAAACTATGGCCAGGTATATATCCCAGTCCCCAATATATGTTCCACCTTTCCCTGCTTCATTGCCCTCTTCTTACCTTCCTGCCTCCCTGGATCACCCACCTAGGACAGGGCTAGCTTATATGCTTTGGGGTAAAGCTCTGTTTTTTAGGAGACTTGGGCTAAGACACCACTTCATTGGCCTATTGTGAGAATTAAGTGGAAAGTTCTCAGAGAGCACCTGACGTAGAGTAGGTAACAAATGTTGGCTATAATTGTGGGGGAAAGTATATAAGAGAAGGATCTAGGTTGAACTAAGGGGGATTATTTAAAGATTCTCAGAAAAAAATGCTGTCTGAGCCAAGACCTGAGTGCCGAGTAGCCAAGTGTAGGATTTGATAGTGGAGTATATTTGTGAGTATACCAAACAATAGGATCATTACATTTAAAAGCCCGAGGATAAGAAAGAGCATAGATATGAGGAATTGGAGGCATTAATACAGTGGTTCTCAACCTTCTGGCCCTTTAAATACAGTTCCTCATGTTGTGACCCAACCATAAAATTATTTTTGTTGCTACTTCATAACTGTAATGCTGCTACTGTTATGAATTGTAATATAAATATCTGATATGCAGGATGGTCTTAGGTGACCCCTGTGAAAGGGTGTTTTGACCGCCAAAGGAGTAGTGACCCATAGGTTGAGAACCGCTGCATTAATAGTTAAAACTTTTATCTGTTATATTTAGTTGCAGCTACTCGTATATATGCATTTAGCAGAGATAATAAAGTTTATCAAATATTTCACTTTCTTTCCTCTACCTCCCAGTCCTCTTGCAGTTCTGGATATTGAAATCAAGGAAGTGACGTGTCACTGCTGTAAAGTCTCTATTCTTCTTCTACTGCAGTGACTAGAGATTACATGTTTCAGAAGGATGGGATACAACATGGTAGAGCTGCTATCACTCAGTTCCCTAAGTGGAACAGAGGCTCCAGCTAACCTGCCTGTACTGAGAGCAAGAAACAATGCTTTGTTGAGTTAAGCCCAGCAGAATTATAGGACTGCTTTGTTATTGCAGCTTAACTTAGCTCATCCTTACTAATACAATGATTAAGCTTCCCGGCTACAATATTACCTTCTGGGTCAGGGTCTATGGATAAGGCAAGCATGCAGAAGCTAGGGTGCAGGATTGAAGGAGGCACTCATTCTTAGCTTTGTGCAAGTGAATGATATTATGACCAAAGCAGAGTGAATGGGAGAAGAGTGATGGGAAATGAGATCTGAGAGGTTGAGGCTTCAAAGACCATCAGTGATCTTTGGATTTGTAGTAGAATTATAGTTAACTCCTATTTTCTATAAAAATGAAGGCAAGATCATTTCAAGAAAAAAACCAAAACCAGAGGAATTTATTTAGACACAGAAAACTTGCTTTTACTATTTAGAACAAATTTTATTCCAAAAAAGTTCTTCTTTGAGAAGAAAATTGCCTTCTACTTCTACTTTCTCAAAATCCTCCCTGGAGTTTCCACATTGTCCGTAATAATATAACACTGTCTCACAACTTCATGGAAATTTCCTTGTGAGTGAAATTCATGGTTACAGAAGAATCCCTCTATCAGGTTCAGAGTCATTCCTTGAGGGAGGAGAAAAAAGAATTTAGCTTATGCCTGTATTCATGAATAATATTCTCCTGCTAAGCCAGACTCATTATTTGATTCCAACTCTCTATCTTTCTCACTGTTGTTTAATTTGCAACCTGCTGTGTGTGTATGGTGGGACGGTAGTGGTCAGAATACAAATGTTCATATGAGAAAGTATGTCTTTTCCCCTTGGGAATAAGACTTATCTGAAAATGACCAGAACAAATCCAGGATATCATATTGTGGCTTGGAAACTGACAAATGCTGAACTGGCCATGTGTTTCTTTGAGCTTTAGCTATAAGGGGCACATATTTGCAATCTGGAATAATTGGTTTTGTGACAGTAGCAGCAATATTCTAACTATGTACTTTTCAGCCTAGCTATAGAAATTAGCTTTTGGGAGAAGTACAAGTTTTTCTAAGAAGCTATTAATTGAATTAAAGGTCAATGCACAACTCTCCCTGGTGGTTGGATATTTGAAAGATATTGCCAAAATACAAACAATGAGATGCATTCAGAGAAGAGTATATTGGATGTGTTCAATTCTTAGAAAAATAAATTGGGGATCATCTAATCTCACTACAGTTGGATACATATGTTTTTATAGATACGATGTTATTTTAAAAAATGTCAGCTGTGTGTCTCATAATAGTGAAAACATATGATAATTTTTGGCAGCAGCCAAGGGAAGCTATGGTGATTTTAATGTCAATTTAAATACACAATTGCTGAGTGAACATTCAGCAATAATGGCCATATACTAGAGAGTGAAAGCACGTGTGGCAGGGAGTCAGCGAGAATGATAGAAGAAAAAGCAGCAGGTGGAGAAGAAGGAGGTAGAAAGAACTCAGTGGTCTAAGTAGAAATGCAAAGAGAGTAATGAGGGAGCATGGGGAGAATACAGTGCACCCCATGCAGTAGCAACAGGAATACAGTAGCCACAGGAAGGGTGTGATGCAGAGTCTGAGACCATCACAGTTCAATGCAAAATGATTTGAGGAACTCTAGAGCCTATTCTACCCACCCCATTCGAAATCAGCTATTTTGTTGGCCAGGTCAGGGTATTCCCAAGAGCGGTCCTTGGAGACACTGCCGTCTGCTGGATGTTTGAATGTTCCTCTTCAAGCAAAAGGCCGGAGGGGAGGGCGGGGAGGCTGAGAATAAATTTAGAACACAATGACCTGTACAAAGTTAAATTGGTATCTTTACTTTTGGACTTTGCAAAGCCTTTCATGTGCTAATATGAATTTTGAGTCTCAAAATTGTATGCATTTTTGCATACAAATACTATATGCAGCATCTCTCAAAATGATATGAACACAGATCTTGGTTCCCACCACCCCCTCCCCCATGCAATATGTCACAGGACAAGTGTTTGTGAAATATGCTTGGGAAATCCTGGCTTGGAGGCCTGAAATTTATCCATCAGCTAATTTTTCAATGGCGATAAGATATTCAGATTCCAAACTTCCTGTTAAAATAAATATAAAGATATTTCTGAAGGTCTTACAGAGTCGGCCCACTATCCGGTATATAACCACCGGCTGTGAGCCAATAACAGGTGAGCTAGAGATGATGGAATGTGAGCATCTGAGGTTAGATGGGTGCATCTGAGACACTCCGCTGGGTGCAGGTAGGGTGAAAGCGTTGGAGGTGTTCCAATGCCAGCGCGGGGGAGTTGGGGCAGCATGAACTTGCCAAGTAGCTAGGGAGAGGCCGAGGGGTGCACACGCTGGGAGGGAAATGAAAAAAGGAAGGGAGACAGACTCTGACTTTGGGGCTCAGACCTAAGTTATTTAATTTTAAAAATAATATGCTCCTAAAAGTAAGTGAATTGTTATCTTATGTTTAATAAAATGGTGTTGTTTAAAAGTTATTGCTAGAAAACAGTGTGCGCTTTGTCAAGAATTTCAGAAAGGCCAAAGTTTGAGTAATGTCTAAAGAATGAGAAAGAAATGAATCCTTTGAGCCAAAAAAGTTCTCCTTAAAGTATCACTTTGAATCATAAAAAAACATATACCTTCTTGTTGAAAAATCCAAAAGTATAAAAAATAAATAATAAAAAATCCATATCATCTATAATTTCTCAACCTGGAAATAACTACTGTAAGTATTTTGGCTTATTAGCTTCCAGTCTCTCCTCTCCCTCTCCATTCTTCTTTCCTTCCTCTCCCTCAATTGTGTAATTTTGACTCATATTAAATAATGAACATAAAAATTTAATAATGATGTTTGAATTTAAGCCAGGGATTGTTAAATCTGGTCTGCCACCTGTGTGTGTGTTTTTTTTTTTAAAAAAAACCAGGACCTAAGAATGTTTTTTACATTTTAAAATTGTTGAAAAGAATCAGAAGAATAACATTTCACAATATTTGAAAGTTATATGCATTGACATTTCAGTCCCTTAATAAAGTTTTATTGGAACCTAGCCATGTTCACTGACTTACTATTGTTTCTGCTGCTTTCCCACCACAATGACAGAGTAGTAGTTATGTGTAAAGCCTAAAATATTTACTCTTCAAGCCTTTACAGAAAATGTGTGCTGACCTGTGAATTAACCAATATATCATTTGGGGTCTCCTTTGGTTTTTATTCTTTTGCCTATTACATACATGATGTTTCATTGTTACCTTTGCACATACATCTTTGCCTACTTTTCTGGTTATTCTATTTGGGTAGTTTCCTAAAAATAGAATTACTATATCAAAGGGTCTTGGATATTTTAAGGCTCCTGATGTGTAATGTCAAATTTCTTTCCAGAAAGCTCTCAAACTAAATTCTACTCCCAAAGAAAGCATATGGGAGCTACAAAGATTTTCTTTTTTTGGCAATAAAATCTCTAGACCACCCTACCTTAAACTACTTTAAAATTAATAATAAAACAGTGTTAATCAAGTCCTACCTTGCTGGTAATGAGAATTTGCTGGAGGAGTGCCACATGCTTTATAATTTTTCTCTTTCTTTTTAATACAGCCCTGAATCTATGCAGCTTTTGCTCTCCACACATCCTGTTGTGAGACCTCATAGAACTTGCTTACTCCTCAATCATTATAAATAGGAGTGTTTAATAAAGAAAAGTCTTGCTATATGACGGGGATATAAGATTCATCAGAGTCTGCACCTGATTCTGTGTAATTCTGAGAGTGGGGCTCCTTTGCCTGTCTGCATGAATTTACTTGTATTTTGAATGATTGATGTTAGAGTGAACATTACACCTTCTAACTGAACCTGCCCACACTCATTACTCCTCCAGCTGAAGAATGGATTTGCCTCCTGAACAGAGAAGCATTGTTAGCTCCACTCCCACGTGGCACTAACAAGGATAGAGCTGTGCCCATGAAACGGACTGAGTAACACTTGTGTTAATGTTGTTTGGTTGGAGCAGTGGGAGAATTGGAAATTAGGCTTTAAAATCTTGAGTCTAGATTTTACCCCTCCTTAATATGAAATCGATTTATATTGTAGAGGGTATAGTTTGAATCTCTTTCTGTTTGAAGCTTTACTTTTGACACTGCACAAAAGTTATGCTGGGTCCTGATTCTGAATATTTGCTTGTCAGGTTTTCAAAACTCTAATTTGACACCAATTTTCATTTATTTAATTTTTTAAATTAAATTTATTGGGGTGATACTCGTTAATAAAATTATATAGATTTAAAGTGTACAGTTCTGTGATACATCATTTGAATTTTGCATTGTGTGCCCACCACCCAAATCAAATCAACTTCCATTATCATATATTTGATCCCCATTACCATTTACTACCCTCTCACCCCCTTTCCTCTGGTAACCACCCTATAACTGTCTATGTCTATGAGTTTTTATTTATTTTGCTTGTTTGTTCATTTGTTGCTTTCAGTTTTATATTCCACATAAGAGTGAAATCATATGGTTCTTGACTCTTTCTGTCAGACTTATTTCACTTAGCATGATATTCTCAAGGTCTATCCATGTTGTCACAAATGGCACTATTTCATCTTTTCGTATGGCTGTGTAGTATTCCATTGTATGTGTGTACCATGTCTTCTTTATCCAATTATCTACCAAAGGACACTTTGGTTGTTTCCATGTCTTCACCACTGTGAATAATGCTGCAGTGAACATAGAGTGCATATATCTTAGCGAATACATGTTTTCAAAAATTGCCCTAGCCGGGTTTGCTCAGTGGGTAGAGCGTCAACCCAAGGATTGAAGGGTCCCAGGATCGATTCTGGTCAAAGGCACATGCCCAGGTTGCAGACTCAATCCCCAGTAGGGGACGTGCAGGAGGCAGCTGATCAATGATTCTCTCTCATCATGTCTCTTTCTCTCTCTCTCTCTCCCTCCCTCCCTCCTTCTCTGAAATTAATAAAAATATATTTTTTTAAAAAAGAAAAAAAATTTAGGTAGGTACCCAGAAAGGGGTTGCTGGGTCACATGGTAGCTCTATTCTTAGTTTTTGAGGAAACACCATACTGTTTTCCATAGTGGCTGTACCAGTCTACATTCACAGCAGCAGTGAATGAGGATTCCTTTTTCTCCAGAACCTCTCCAACACTTGTTATTACTTGTAAGTTGACACTAATTTAAAACTTTTCAATTTTTTTTCTATTCATATGGAAAACATTTTTAAGTAAAAAAACTTTTTTTTTACAAAAAACAAATAAGTGCAGGAACACATTCTATTAGGGTATGAAGGAAAATACAATGTTGTTTATGAGATGAGTACTTCCCATCTCTGTCCATATCACCGTATCCACCAGAAGTAAGGGGGCTGGATCTGAAGCCCTAGAAGGGCATCCTCAGAGCAAATTTTCCCAACTCCTAAAGAAGAGCAGGATGAAAGTAACTAGGGCTAAACAGTGTAATGAGACTACTAAATTGCCTTTAGTTCTAGCCTGATCTTAGGCTAGCTGTCATTTAGAGAACCTCTTTCCTTTATTTCTTTAAGGGTTAAAGTCTCTGCTAAAAATACTCTGGAGCTCTTTAACTCTGTAGGGGAAAAAAAAAAAATCAGAAATAGCCCGGCCAGCGTAGCTCAGTGGTTGAGTGTTGACCCCTGAACCAGGAGGTCACGGTTTGATTCCTGGTCAGGGCACATGCCTGGGTTGTGGGCTGGATCCCCAGTGGGGGGTGTGCAGGAGGCAGCCAATCAGTGATTCTCTTTGATCACTGATGTTTCTATCTCTCTCCCTCTCTTTTCCTCTTTAAAGTCAATAAAAATATTTTTAAAAATCAGAAATATTCCAAAGGAGACTCTAGAATTATTTTCTTACCTCCACTTTCACATAGGTGACAGCAATGACTAGATGAGAACCTTTGGTGAGGCTCTTTCTTTCAGCTGAGCCAAGCAGCCCTCCTAGGCTTGTCCAGTCCACATTTGGGAGAAACCAGGAGACGATCTGCTGTGTATTCCATGCTTCTCAGAGACCAGGTAGGGTGACAGACCAGGCTGGGGCCCCTTTTAAACCTGTTTTTATCAGGTCCAATGTGGTGTTCGAAGGCATTATCAAACTCAATCTCTCGAAGGGCGGAGAGGAAGCCACATCTCTCTTATACACAGATCCTGGCAGAGGACTCTGGCACAGCAGAGGGATGGCTCTATTTGAATAACTTGGCACCTTGGGAAGTCTGCGCCCAGCCAGCCAAGGCATTTATCCTGCCCGCTGCTGCTCCAGGAGGCTTCCAAAGTAAGCTCTCAGCCAGGCAACAACCTTGGCAGAGTGGGAGGAGGAGATGCCCTCCCTGTTCCCCACAACAGGACGTTATGCAGGCCGGTGGCATCATTTATGAAGGTGTGTTCTGGAGACAGCATCTGATTTAAAAAAAAAAAAAGGTATGTCTATTGTTAAGGAAAGATTAGCTTCACAGGGGTCTGTGCAGTTGGACTATGGAAAAATCCATACAAACACTTAGTATACATACACTCACACTTTTAAGAATAATGATCAATTTAGAAGGTTAGGAAAGAAAGATTTTCCACCCAGAATTGAAAAAGAAAGTGATGAATCCAAAATAGTTTATTAAACTAACTTTGATTTATAGAACTTGGGAACTAGGATAAAAAGGAAGGTTGTAATGTATGATTGTAACTAAGACTTAACCGTCCCCACAGAAGGCCATGCACGTCAGAGCTGGAAAGGGACCACAGACATGATTTCACGCATCATCTGGATTTTTCATATCTATGATGAAATATCTCTCAAATCTGGTCAGAATGACCTTTACAAAAATATATTTGGAATTAAACAGAATTAAAATTTGAGAAAATGAGTGCTGAGTCATTTACCTGGCGGGGAACGTAGATTGGATAATGAAGGACTTATTATGACAGAAAAAAAAAATCTGGTGATTGTTAAAATGAATTGTGAACCCAGTCAGTATAGGATTATTTAAAAAGTAAGCAACATACTTACTGAATGTCTTCTCCAAAAGGTCATCACTGATAATTTCCTGCATGAATTATTATTCTGAGACCGATGCAGAACTTGAAGACATCTCAGAAGAGCACTAAGAAAATGACTGGAGGAAGAAAACAATGACTTTTAAGGCCAGTAAAGAGAACTTAGTTTGTTACAGTTTTTAGAAAAAATATATTAAGTAACTTTAATATCTTCAAACATTTCTCATTTTTGCACACACCTATTGGATCTTGAAATAATTACTTTTTATATATTGATATTTTAACTTCAAAGCTAATGGAATACTCTTTTTTAAAAAATCTATCTCAGCATGTTACTAACCATTTCTATAAAGAATTCAGAGACTTGTAGAGTCCTTGTTGATAGGAAGCTATTTCCATTTTTTTTCTGGAGAAAATAATTCTCACACATATGTGTATGCTATTCATTAAATGCTATCTATTATCATTAAGATACAATCATTGATTTCAGAGTTATATCCGACTAAAAAACCCTATGGACTTTATGCCTAGATACACTAGTTTGGGGACTCCTCTTTGAACAGATCAGAAAACCCACCCACTCTTTCAAATATCTCCCACACATTTATAACAAGACATTTCCAATTTTTAACTGTAACTCAAAGGAAAGCCAGTACTGAATATGTTGTTTCACTTTAGATGCAACATTTCAATAATAAACAAATTCACCAACAAAGACTATATCTTCCTTCTACTTTTGAAGATGACTGCATATGAATGACTTCAACATTGAGGCCAACTACCTCTTGTCTTCCCTCTGCACTGGGCTAACCACAGTGAAGCATCTTTGAAGAGTTTCTGTAGGGAGAGGACTAATAAGAAATCATCTCTCCAACTAATTAGAAAGAAGTAGTTTCTCATTTTTATGCTATGGTTTCACTGTAAGGGAGGTTGAATTTTCCATGCAGCCCTATGACAAAAATAGAAGAAACATGACCCAAAGTCTGGGGAATATTAATTCATTTAATATTCTCTTGGCCAAAAGGACTTGGTATTCTGAAATTGAGGATGAAAGAAACTGTGAAATGGGAGAATTATCTTCAAACTCTCTCTGACTGCACTTTTGGGTATATTTGTATACCTATATATGTTTTTGCATCTTTAACTGACAATTTGGGATGTCACATTTGGGTCTAAGAACCTTCCCTCAGAAAAAAGATCTGAAGATCATCCAACCATATTACTGTATGAGTCAAATCATCTTGGATTTTTGGACTCTAAAGAGGACTTATAAAAATGTTCATTGTTGATGCCAAACTCTGATATTAAGTATTGCTATTTAGCATTTAAGGCTATAAATTTAAGAAGAATTTGAGACAAAAAAAGGATTTTATGTTGACATTTTTAAGAGTCTTTCAGCATTGTAATTGCTCTTGGGTGTTCAAGTTAGAGCTCTTCTCATTGAGAGCAACAGAAACCCATTTCAAATTCGCTTAAACAAAAAAGGATCCATTGGCTCACATAAGGGAAAAATCTAAAAATAGGCTTAGTTTCAGCAATGGCTGGATATATAGGGTGCTCCAAAAAAAATGTATACACACTATGTCTGTAGATTCTATTACCTTTTGAAAATGAAATGTATTTTAATAAACACTGCCTTTATAATTATTCCAAGTGTGTATACATTTTTTGGGACACCTGTAGCTACTCAAAAGATGTCAGTAGATTGTTTTCCCTTCCTGTCGTTCTGCTCTTGTTTGTATTGTCTTCATTCTCAGCCAGGGTCTCTCCTGGGAAAATCTAGGCTTACATAGTCCTTTCAGTTCAAAATCGAAGGAAAAAAACCCAAACCAACAAAGAACCCTCTTTACCTACTTTCCAAGTCCTAGAGAAACCTCTAGCCCATGTGTCATGTGTCATCCCTAAGCCAGTCTATGTGGATGATGTCCTCTAGGCTGTGATGTTTCTAGAAATACTAGCTCAAGATCTTGTAGTGCAGTAGTAAGCTGAGGTGTTTTCCAGTTATTTCTAGTGTATGGCTATTATGTGCCATATCTTCTTGCATAGAATGAAATTATTATACATCAGGCCCTTTGGATTTATCCATCAAACTGGAGGTGTATGTACAATCCAAGAATGTAGGTGTTGGAAGCAGCAGGAGGTGGCTCCTATAATTGGGTCTAAAAATGTCCTAAGGAAATGGCATAGCTTTTTTTTTTTTTTTTTTAAAGGTGGCTATGTTTTGTTTTGCCCACCCAGCACTCATTTCTCCTTTTTATGATACTAGCATCCTGATTTTTTTTGAGAATTCCTATCCCCCCACTGTGGGCAATTTTAGCAGACCAGTACAATTAGATGCTTCCCCTGTTCATTAGCTAGGCCAATGAAACTCACTATCCTTATACACTGAGTAAATTAATATATGAATGGGCGGAGGTAGCTCATTTCTACCACTGGTGATATTCTTTTAAGAATGCTAAGTAATTCCTGCTACCTCTGTAGCTTTACCTGGTTCCTCTTTTCCTAAATGTGGCTTTCTAGCCCTCTGTGAGCTGCTGATATATTTCCAAAGGATTCATTCTATGTGTAAATTAGAAACCACTTCTGTGCTTACAACCAAGGAGCCCTAATTGATAAAGAAATGAGGGCCTGAGGTAGGATGCTTCAAGTCACAGAGCCTAATGTGCAAAATTAGCTAGGCGAGGGAGGCTGGAGGACAGAAAGGACATCTATCTGGGGCTGAGAAGTTGGCCATCATTATGATTCACTAGGGGAAAAGTGTGTTAAGCTCTAGCATGTAGTAATTTGGGGATTCAGATGATTGGAATCTTTCAGAGACACAGAAAAAGAAAGTTACCCTGCCTACAATTCTAGAAAGAGCATTTGAGAACTGCCTGCCTTTGTGAATGGTGCAGTACTTCAGGGTGGTGTGAGCTATTTATGAGGAAGATCAGGGGCTTGTTTGGTTCACAGCTCTGTATGCCCCAAAAGTATAACCTGGTGCCTGGAATGTATCAGTGCATTCAGTATATATTCAGTGACATTATTCTCCCTTCGTCTTGGCACATTAGGTTCATTCATTCACTAATTCATTTAATAAATGTCGATTGTTCCCATCAGAATGTAATGGTGAGCAATACAAATATGGCACTTACTCTCATGGGTGCTGAATTCTGGTTGTAGATGTTCAGCCCAGTTGTGTTAGCTTGATTAAATATGCTTTAGTTGTTGAGAATTTGATACATAAAATGCGATAGTATAGGAATAATGTAGGCTTATTCTCCTGGAGAAGAGAAACAATTATTTCCCTAAGCAGAAAAAGTAAACCCTGAAAAGCCAGAGCAGAAGGCATTGCTAACGGAAAAATATGTCAATTACAGGCAATCTTGTTTAAAAATATGTTTTTATTGATTTTAGAAAAAGAGGAAGGGAGAGGGAGAGAGAGAGAAACATTCATGATGAGAGAGAATCATTGATCAGCTGCCTCCTGCACGTCTCCTATTGGGGATCTAGCCTGCAATCCAGGCATGTGGCCTGACCAGGAATTGAACCATGACCTCTTGGTGCAAGGAACGATGCTCAATCCACTGAGTCACACCAGCTGGGCAGTCACAGACAATCTTTTTGTAACAGCTGCTTCTGTATCAGCTGCATAGGTTTGGATGGTCCTGAAATAAGACAATGGGAACTGTAAAGGAAATGAGTATTCTTTTGGTCTCTCCTGCACTAATATTTGAAGTCTATAACTTAGATCTCTGTTGCTGACGAGGAAGAGGCAATATTGTGGATTTTGGTACAATTATGTTCTAAGACAGAAATTGAGAAATTTTACTTGCCAAGCATATATTTTCTCTAACTTTAAAATTTGAGGGTTTACATTGTAAGTCTTACTTACATAAATAAAATTATATACCGCAGGTCTTTTTTTACCAATTTATATATTTTTATTACATTTATTGGGGTGACATTGATTCATAGACTCATATAGGTTTCAGGTATAGATTTCTATGTTACAAGATCTGTAGATTGCACTGTGTGCCCACCACCAAAAGTCAAATCATCTTCCATCACCTTATATTAGAAGAGCTGGACTTAAGCTTACTGTGCTAATTTTTAATTGTCGTGTAACAAATTACTACACACTCTGCAGTTTAAAACAACATAAATGGATCCTATCACAGTTTCCACAGGAAGGAAATCTGGGCACGAAGGGTCTGTGGCAGCAGAAGGTCGGTATGGATAGTGTTTAGAGGACCAGGCGGTAAGGAGGTGGGGAGGAAGTGGCAGGTCCTGAGGGTGGAGAGATCAGCAAGGTAACAGCTGTGGAGAAAGGTTGAAGAGTTCAGAGCTTATTTTAAGAGTGTTAGAAAATCATGTCAGTGCTTGAATGAGGACAGGGTCAGATTTACTTTAGAGCGGAGACTATGACAAAGTCCTGTCTTTAGCAATTGGATGAATGGTGGGTCCCTGAAAAAGACAGGGAATGTAGAGGGGAGGAACAGGTTGTTTTTTGTTTGTTTGTGTATATTTTGTACTGAGGGGGACAGAAAGATAAACTCAGGTTTGACCATATTTTATTTGAAGTGTGTGTCATTCATACAAGTGAAGATGTCCAGCAAACAGTTGGGATACTGGCTGAAATGTGGGGAAAGAAATCTGGTAGACATGTGAATAGATGAAGGGCTCTTAACCTTTTTGTGGGTGGAATAGCAATAAGAAGGTCATGCTTTGATAAACTAGAACAGTGGTCGACAAACTCATTAGTCAACAGAGCCAAATATCAACAGTACGACGATTGAAATTTCTTTTGAGAGCCAAATTTTTTAAACTTAAACTATATAGGTAGGTATATTGTTATTAACTTAATTAGGGTTCTCCTAAGCTGGCCTTTGCTAAAAACATCCTCAATCAACCATCTCAACATACCTTTCTCAATTCTCGACACTACATCTTCTTTCACTCCACAACGTTCCCTAAAATTAACTTAATAAACTTTACTTAAAGTTTTAAGTCAACTTCGCACTGTACGTGCACACCCGCACATGGTATTTTGTGGAAGAGCCACACTCAAGGGGCCAAAGAGCCGCATGTGGCTTGCAAGCTGTGGTTTGCCGACCACTGATCTCGAAGAATCTGAAAAATCTCTCTCCAGAAAAATTAACTAATATGTATACAGAATACTGGATGAAAATTTTAGGGATTAACCGATTCCCTGATGGCTAACCATGGATCCCATGTTAAGAACCCTAACTATCAATGAAGCTATGGAAATGGGTAACATGGCTGAAATAGAGTTCAATGGGAAAAGAGAAGGCTTATGGCTGAGCACCTAGTGATAGAAGAAGAGGACCCCATAGCAGAGACAGATAGGTAGGTGAAAAGTTAATAAGGACAGGGAAAGAAAATATTTCAAGATGGATAGAGTAGGGACCAACCAGGTCAAAAACTACTGAGAGATTCAGAAAGGAAAGAACTGACAGGTAGTCTGTGCAACAGTCTTAACAAAAACTGTAATAACCTGGGGGGAGCTTCTGCAAACTACAGATCACTAGGCCCCATCATCATCCTTCTGAATCGGAATCTGATAAAGTACCACGGGCCCACTGAATACTGAAGATGGTTAGCAAACTTGAGTGGAGCAGTTTCAGGAAGTGGTAAGAAGACCAGTATCTAATGAGTTGGGATAGGAGAACCTGGAGTACATTCAAATAAGCTATTTAAGAGGAAGAGCTTAAAGATATAAAAGATGATGGAACCACCAATGGGGTGGTTTCTAAGGAGACAGAAAGAGGTGGGACAGAGAAAATGTGGGGGAGCCCTTTTCTATTTTAATAGATGCCAAGCAGAAACAGTTGGGTGTGTAGGTTTGGTTTTGGCAGGCTTCGGTTTCTCTGCAAAGTAGAAGAGGCCATTTGCTGAGAATTTGGAATGTATTCTCTTCATTAATAAAAGAATTGTTTGAAATTGTTATTCATGTCTTCATACTGGAAATTATTTTTATATGTTCATTGATATGACCCATGAGGGAACATATTTGCATAACAATGGGCTATGACACGAATGTATAAATGATAGAAGAAATGTAAGAAATGATTATCATTCCTGTTGTTTATATCTGACCTTGAATTCAGTAGGATTGAGATACTGAAGGAAGCCATTTCTTTGTCAAGAGTCTCTCTTGAGGAGATATTAATCCACTCATTCATTCAGCTGATATTTATTAAACACTCACTGTGTTCCAGGCGTTGCTTTAGATGCAGAGGATAAAGCTGGGTATAAGACCAATTCTCTGTCCTCATAGAGTTACCTTGAGATGGAAGCAAAACAAAAGAGTAACAGAAAAATAATAAAATGTTAAAAGAAGTGGGTTTAGGGGATGGGCATGATTGTAGGGGTTTCCATTTGGATGGGTTGTGCAGGAAGGACTCTCCGGAAGTGACACTTGAGACTTGAATGAGGAGACACTGGCAATCATGATACCGTCTGGAGCTGAGCGTTGGAAACAGAAGAAATAGCAGATGAGAGGAGAACACAGAGTTGTGGATAGGAAAGGCCACGGGCCTTACTGTGGGGAACCAGAGTGAGAAGTGGGGAGAGTGACAGGTGAGAGCCAGCTAGCTGTGGGCCAGAAAGCAGTGGAGTGCTAGGCACAGGGACTTCCCGACTGCTCTGTGAAGAATGGACTAAGAGGGGCAGAGCACAGAGTCCTTTTATTGTCAGAAGGCAGTGCCCTTGTTCCAGGACTCCCTGCACCTCCTGAATCCTCGGAGTTAACTGCCTGCCTGTCTGAGAGGAACTCCTCTCAGGTTTTCCGGCAGCTGTTACCTGAGGTTAAAGGCAGGCACATCAGAGTTTGCTGTTGGGCGGATTAGGGTGGCTCACCCAGGTGCCCCAGGGGCTCTGCGCACAGGCCCAGGGAGGAAGGGCTCCCAGCCCCCTTCTCCCCCACCCCCCGCCTCGCTTAGTGCTTGTCCTTTCAACCTCTGAGTTGCCTTTATCTTCCCTGCTTCCTCCCAGGAGTACATTTTCTGGTCCCAGCAGGATTTGAAGTATGTTTCCATCAGGCTTCCACTAACAGTTCGCACTTGCAGATCCAGATCCAAAACCCACCCTCTGGCCTTCGCCCCGGAAAGGGGGCGGGTGGGGAGCGCGAACCTTATCTCCAGGGCTCCGCCTCCGGGGGCTGAGAGCGAGTTCCCGAGCCGCGCTCTGCACTGGCGCTGCCGGGACGCGGGCTCCGGCGGAGGGCGGCAAACCCGCGGCAGCCCAGCTTTTCTCCGCGCCGGGGCCGGGCACCGCCCGGACACCCTGTCCCCCTGGTGCGGAACGCAGCTGCCTGCGACGGCAACCCCGACCCTGGACGCCGCGCCAGGTAAGGTGATCCCGCTTTCTCCTCTCTCCGGGCCAGAATGACCACTGGGGGGCTTCAGAGCCGGCCCCCCGGACTGCAGGTTGGCATTTTGGGGTTCCGAGGGTGCAGTTTTCTCCCGGCGCTGACATGCTCGGTGAACCGGGAGGTAGACTCCGCGCCCGGCTTGGAGGACGGGATGTCAGAGTTTGTCTTGCAAAGTTACTTGGGTGTTAACGAATGTAGAGGTTCCCGGGGCGCCGATTTCTGCCTCAGTGTTTGGCCTCTGAGAATGAATAACATGCGGGGATTTACTTCCCTAAACTCATCTCTCTCTCTCTCCTCTCTCTCTCTCTCTCTCTCTCTCTCTCCCTTCTCTCTCTCCACCGCTCTCTCTCTCTCTCTCTCTCTCATCTCTCTCTATCGCCTTGGAAGGGGCTGTGGCGTCCGCACGTGGTGCGCCCAGGGAACGGGACGCGGGCGCGCAGGGCTGGGGGCAGCGTGGGGTGGGCCAGCAGTTCTCCGCGCTTGCAGCACAGCAGACTCACCCGGGAACTTAATAAAATCCGGTGCTTGAGCAGCATCCCGGCCCAATGAAATCAGAATATCCAGGAGCGGGACGTTGGGCATCCACATGTAGAAAACTGTTACCAGGTGATTCCCATGTGAAGTAGATGGGGAACCAGTGAGTTGAAGCAGTGGTTCTCAAAGTGCGGTCTCTGGCCCGCAGCTTCAACGTCACCTGGGGAACTCTTAGAAATGCAAAATCTAGGGCGGAGCTGACGCTGGGATGGGGCCCAGCTTTCTGTTTTAGTGAGCCCTCAGGTGCTGCTAGAGTTTGCTGACTTGGAGAGCTTGGGTTGGATCCCAGCTAGGGTAAGGGCAAACACCTGCAAAGCCCCCTCCCAGAGGGATGGGGGAGGAAACAGACCATTTTAGGAAAAGCTAAGGTATAGTGTGGACTTTGGAGGACCCCATAAAGGACAGATGCTTGCCATCATCTCGATCAATTTTTACATCGTAGAATGAGCATACGTGCTTTAGGAGAGATTAGGAATTTTCTTTTTCTTTTTTTCAGAGTTGAAATGAAGCCAAAGGAGAAATGTATATGAGAGTCTTCTAGCTGTAATCACACGAACCTTTGGCCCCCGATGACATGATCCCAGAGCAGTCCTGTCATCAGCGCACATTACAGGACTCATACGCAGGCTCATTTTTTTAAAAAAGCAATTGGAAGTTTCAGGGATTCGTGCCAATTCTCCAGAGTGAGAGGGAATTCAGTATTACAGGTCTCTGGAATGTCTGAAGTGGCGCTCCCTCCAACCCCCCTCTTTTAATAGAGAGAGGAGATTTCAAAATTTTGGCTAAAAAAAAAAAAAATCCAGCTTTTTCACAGTCATTAGTACAGAAGGTAAAATGGCTTTGCAAATAAGCTTAAGTGGATTAGAAAATCTAACATTGGCTACAAAAGCTAGAATAGGCACGACTCCAGTCCCAGCACGTGTGCCGGGCGAACGCAGTGCTAACTGTACCAAGACTTTCTGTACCGACAATGTTTACTTTCCAAGCTGCTGTCTGTGCCAAGTTATGATTGAGGTATATGAACGTGTTAAGGGACAGGCACTAAACTTGTGCTGAGAAAACTAGGGGAGATGGAGATAGTGATTAGGAACAGGGGCCTTGGTCTGAGGCTCCAGCCGCAGGTTCAACACCTGCTGGTCTGCTTCTCATGCTCTTGGATGGTGGCATAAATTCTCCAAGCCTCACTTTCCTCATCTGTAAAATGGGGACTGTAGTCGTATAATGCATACTTCCAAATTGTTGCCCGAGTTAAATGATTCTTCTAAAGTGTCTCGGGGAGTAAATTAAATATTTGTTAGCTTAAAATATGCACATACCACACACAAACTGGAAAGAAAACAAAAAGCTAATCCAAACACCTTGATATAAAAAGTACAGAGACTGATAACACGGTCAGGTTTTGTATTTATTTACATGCCAGCATCACCCTTAGAATTTAAAGTTTTTGCTTTTTACCTGAATGTGAACATATGGACATCCTCAATTTATCTTCAGAATTTTATTGTGTTTTATATAGAACTTTCTAGAAAAAGATTTAAAGTATCCTAGCTTCAAATGAACAGCCTTGTCTTTAGCTACACTCCCTGTCTATGGTGAAGGATTTCAGCATGTGGTGGAGTTTATAATCTATTTACATTCACATTTAAATAGTCTTAAACTCACACTATCCAGGATATCATTCCTTATGAAAGAAAATTCATATACTGGTAGGAAGAGGGCATTATAAGTGGCACACCATGGCCTCCAAGAGAACCAGTTGGGAAGTACTGTCTGGTGTTTCTTAGGTTCTTGAGAGAATAAAATGAAACTTTTACCGGTTACATCAAGATTTGTTCAATATAAGACAAAGCAAAATGAGGACACACAGCAAGGACAGGCCTACATTGGCAAAAAGGGTAGTTGAGGTCATTTAAAGGTCATTTTTCTTCTTAATTGCAGTAATTTCAAAATGCATCAAATCATATATATTAAAAGCAATTTCTTTCACATTATTTGATTGGACCTGATCCAGATGATTCTCTGAGGATCAAATGGTTCTACTGGAAAAAAATTATTATATTAATTCCAGAAAGGATGCCAAATGCTTCTGTACTTTGAAAGTAGACTTAATTCTCCTTTAATTTCAGTGATAAAATGACTATTAGATTTCTAACTTAAGTATCTTTTTATGACTCATCTTGCATCTTTTTTATTAAATTTATTGGGGTGACACTGGTTAATAAAATTATTTAGGTTTCGAGTGTACAATTCTATAACACATCATCTGTATATTGCATTGTGTGTTTAACACCCAAAGTCAAATCTCCTCTGTCACCATATATTTGACCACCTTTACCCTTTGTTACCTCCCCTCACCTTTTCTAATGGTAACCACCGTACTGTTGTCAGTATCTATGAATTTTTGTTTGTCTTGTTTGTTCATTTGTTGTTTTCAGTTTTATATCTTACATATGAGTGAAATCATATGGTCCTTGACTTTTTCCATCTGACTTCTTTCACTTAGCACGATATTCTCAAGCTTCATCCATGTTGTCCTAAATGGCAGTATTTCATCTTATGGCTGAGTAGTATTTCATTGTCTGTATATACCACATCTTTATCTAATGACCAATCAAAGGACACTTCTGTTGTTTCCATGACTTGGCCACCATGAATGATGCTGCAATGATCACAGGGGTACATAAATCTTTTTGTGAATAAAGGCTTTCAAATTTTTCAGGTAGACACCCAGAAAAAGGGTTGCTGGCTTATATGGTAACTTATTCTTAATTTTTTGAGGAACTGCCATACTGTTTTCCATAGTGGCTGTACCGGTTTACATTCCCACCATCAGTGAATGAAGGTTTCTGTTTATCCACAACCTCTCCAACACTTGTTTTTACTTGCCTTATTGATAATAGCCATTCCGACAGGTGTGGGGTGGTATCTCATTGTAGTGTTGATTTGCATTTCAAATGCAAAAGGTTATAAACCCTGCCTATTACCAAACTTGCATGACTTCTAAAAGACTAAACATAATCCAAATTCCAGCATATAAACATCTTAGTGACTCCTCCATTCAGGAAATCAGGTCTTTATTAGGATACTGTTGAAATTACAGTTTAATGTTATTAAATTGAATAGAATTAGAATTTATTGTTATTAAATTAAATGTAATTACAGTTTAATGTAAGTAGGGTTTTTGTTTGGCTCACTGTGTATGAAATGAATAGCTGTAGGGATGAGAAGGGAAGATCAGAGGCACATCTCTTGATGGGAAAAGTGAAGGATTGTGGAAGCAAATTCAGACTCTCAGTACTCAAATTAGTGTTCCGGATAACTTAACTGAAGAGCTAAGAGAGTATGTGATGTTGCAATTTAGTGACAGGATATGGCCAATTAGGAACGATCAATATTGCAGTGCCCCGCAGTAGTTTTATAATTCTCCATAAGGCCTGGAGCAGGGATGATCATAAACAAGCCTGTGTAATTGCACTTGATTTACATAACCTGGCTCACTTAGAAAGGTTTTGATAAGAGTTACCTGGCATTCATTTGGGTTCATTTTGAGGGCCTATTTGTTTTAAAGTGGATTGTTTTACTATTAAATCCAGTCTTGAAAGTCTTGTGAGTAAACACATCACAGAAAATGGGTACATGTTTTAATTTTGTTATTTATTATCTTTAGATTACACTGTTCAGCATGCAATAGTAATTCTTGAGTCTGCAGGCTGACGCTCTATCCACTGAGCCAGACCGGTTAGGGCTAATAGTAATTCTTTAGCTTGATTCATTATCATTCTTGTGAAAACAAAGTTGAAATGCTTATTTCTGGCAGGTGGTTTAATCTCAAAGAGAATTAGCCATGGATGCTGAGTTTCTCAACTTTCTCTACCTCATGATTAAAGACACATTCTTTGCCCTAGTCGTTTTTTAAAAAAATCTTTACTGTTGAAAGTATTACATACGTGCCCCCTCTTTCCCCCACTTTACTCTTCTATCCGGCTCCTGCACCCTAGCCAGTTTGGTTCAGTGAATAGAGTGTTGGCTGTCAGACGGAAGGGTCCTGGCTTAGATTCCAGTCAAGGGCACATACATCAGTTGCAGGCTTGTTCCCTGGCCCTGGTTGGGGCCTGCTCGGGAGGCAACCTATCAACATGTCTCTCTCACATCACTGTTTCTCTCTCTTTGTCTCTCCCCGTCCCTTTCACTCTCTCTAAAAATTGATGGAAAATATCCTTGGGTGAGGATTAACAACAAAAAAGATACACTCTTCAGCCAGACTGCCTAGCCTTGCCCCTGACTCTGGGACTTACTAGTCGTTTGAACTTGGATGAGTTACATAGCTTTTTTTGCTTCTGTTTTCTAATTAGTAAAAATGGGGTCATAGTACCTACCTCAGAAGGATTGTTGTAAGGAGTGAGTTGACACGTAAGAATTTTTTTTAAAATTTTTTAAAAAATATATTTTATTGATTTTTTACAGAGAGGAAGGGAGAAGGATAGAGAGTTAGAAACATCGATCAGCTGCCTCCTGCACACTCCTTACTGGGGATCTATCCTCAACCAAGGCGCATGCCCTTGACCGGAATCGAACCTGGGACCCTTGAGTCTGTAGGCTAACGCTCTATCCACTGAACCAAACCGGTCAGAGCATGAATTTTTTTTTTTTTTAACAGTGTCTGGCTCATAGTAAATACTTAATAAGAATTTGCAATTCTTTTTTTTAATATATATTTCTTTATTGATTTCAGAGAGGAATGGAGAGGGAGAGAGAGAGAAACATCAATGATGAGAGAGAATCATTGATAGGCTGCCTCCTGCATGCCCTCTACTGGGGATCGAGCCCATCACCTGGCCATGTGCCCTTGACCGGGAATCGAACCCTGGACCCTTCAGTTCGAAGGCCGACGCTCTAGCTATTGAGCCAAACTGGCTAGGGCAGAATTTGCAATTCTTTTACTGTGGACATTAATAAATGGTTTAAGGTGAAGCTCTCTTTTCTGTTTTTACCTCGGGAAAACTGGACCCTAAAAAAGAAGTAGCCATTTACATGATCTTCATTTGATGTTTTCTTTTTTTCCCTTCTATTTTAGCTAGTGGGGGAATTTGTTTTCAGAATACATGAAGTACTTCAAGTTTCTCAGAAAATAATACAACATTTTGAACATCTGTAAAAATTCCCAGATACTGACGCTGCTGGCCCGAGACCACACGTTAGGAGTAGCTGCTTTAAGTCAATGGTTCTCAAACTTGACTGCACTTTGGATTCACTTGAGAACAGTTTAGAATGCTTATGCTCAACCTGATTTAAAAAATTTAATTTGTTTGGTTAATTTATTGTGAAAAGGAATAATGTAATTGTGTCCTTTATAAAGAGAGGTCTATTAACTGCATCCATGGGATTCCCATGTACAGTAGGGCCTTGACTTACGAGTGTCCCGACTAACGAGTTTTTTGAGATACGAGCTGCTCTCGGCCGATTAAAATTCGGGTTGCAAGCCAGCTTCAGATACCCCACCACTAGTTGGCACAGCGAATGTCACAGTGAACGCCACAACATCAGCCCAGCATCACATGTCTCACTTGTTCACTTTTTGATTTGACATACGAGTAATTTGAGTTATGAGCTCTGTTACAGAATGAATTAAACTCATAAGTCAAGGCCCCACTGTACTCATAAACTTTTTAGAACAGTTAGAGAGATTAGATTTTTGTGTAATATAAATGAGGAAACAGGCTTGGAGGCATCATTCTTGACTAAGGGCTCAAGGTGGCCCAGGATAGCAGCTCAGGTTTCCTGTCTTCTACTCTGCATTTTTTCATTCACCTACCTTGCCTTCTGAAAAATCAGATTGTGTAACAAGAGGCACATGATCCAGGAGAGTGTTTTTGGAAAACTGTAGGTCTTCTTGTCCTATTTAACCCAGTTTGATTTCAGGGTTATTTATTCTAAAGATTTCCTTAATGAAAAACCACTGAAAACAATATGTGCACAATGACAAGAAATTAATCTGTAGATATCTGTTGTGAAAAGGATCATCTTTTCCACTAGGTTTGTCTTTTCTAAGGATTTAATTTAGTCCTCCCCAACCCCTTTTATTGTTTCTTTGACATTTTGGTTTTCACTAATGAAAAACTCAGAAGATATGGTTGAAAATTTCAGGAAACATTGACAGTTTTCTCAAGTCCAAGTTTGGTGACCTTCTGGGAATGCTGCCAGTGGCTTGTGTGAGAGTCAGTGTTTAGTTTTTGTTTTGACTTGTCTAGTTTTGATCTAGGTCAATTTAGCCATGATTGCAGTGTTTCGTTACCTCTTCACTATTTGTTTTTACAGTGACTGGTGTTAAGAACAAAAGATTAAGGACCAAGAAAATTTCCTTTTTAAAATTTAAAGTAAAAAAACATTTTAAAGAAGTTTGAACTTTATAGAAAGTTTGTT
This sequence comes from Myotis davidii, assembly GCF_000327345.1. NCBI lineage: Eukaryota > Metazoa > Chordata > Mammalia > Chiroptera > Vespertilionidae > Myotis > Myotis davidii. The sequence continues at coordinate 2,117,997 of NW_006286275.1, read as the reverse complement.
CTACTAAAAACATTCTTTGGAAATTTTTTTTAATTTTTTTAAAATTGTGTAACGGGTAAATAAAAACAAACATTCAGAAAATATGTATTATATTTTTATAATGACTTTTCAAATCCATAGGAGGCTCAATGATTGAAATAACTTATTGAAATATATACTTTTAAAAATTCTGAAACTTTTGTACATGAATTTGGCTACTTTATTGGGAAGAGAGAGTTTGATTCTATCTCATGGGGTTTGTGTAGGCACGTGTTTTCCAGTAGTAACCTGAATAGAGCATTAAAGATAAGACAGGGAGAAATATTCTTTGTAAGGGTTCAGCCATTCATCAAGCAGTGATTAAGTGCCTATCAAATGCCTGGCTATCCTCAGAGGATTCAGAGAAGTTGCTAACTTCAGTTTAGTTAGTCTATTAATAGCCAATTGGAAATTTCTTTTAAATGGAAAATTCCCTTCAATTTATTATATAAAATAACATTTTATAAATATCTTTAAGTGAAAAAACGTATAAGACAAAAAGAGTTTTCAATTACATTTAGAAAAATCTATAAGCATAGCATGATGTGTCACTTGGTTTCTTCTCAAATCAGCCATGGGCAAGAATGTGCTGTATTCAAGGAACTGAAGGAGCGCAGAGAGGATGGGAGAGAGGAGGGGGAGAGAGAGGGAGAGGGAAGGAGGGAAGGAGAGAGAGAGAGAGATAGAGATAGAGAGAGAGAGAGAGAGAGAGAGAGAGAATGATGTGAGAAAGATACTTAGACAGGTTGCCTCCCACACATACCCTGACCAGGGGTGGAAACTGAACCCGAAACCATGGTAAGTGCCCTTGGCTGGGAATCAAACCCTGGGCCCTTAGGTGCACAGGACGATGCTCTAACCACTTGGCACACCACCCAGGGCTCAAACCATTTTTTATTTTCACTTGATATAATGTCATGTGTCAATCTGTAGAATGGGTTGGATGTGGTTTGAAGGTATATCTTAGCAAGAAGTGGAGAGGTTATCTCAGAGAGGCACCATTGAGAAGATAAACATCCTCGGTCCTGAGAATATAGAAACTCACCCTTCCCTTTCAGCGGTCTGCCTTCTCATAATTGTACAATGCCTTTACTTTCTCATCCTGATTAAATCGGTAGTCACCTAGCACCTCTGGATTAAGGTTTGAAATGAGAGTGAAATAAAAGCTGTGAGGAGCAGGGATAACATGGTAACTGTCTTAACCAGAATGTTACAGGCAGAACCCTTCTTGGGTCCCTTTGGAATGAGGAGGGCGCAGGGATGAAAACAGCCAGTGGGATTCAGAGTTCTTGATGGCAAGCAGAGGCACATGGAGCCTATTATGAATTCCTGTATATTTAGTGAAAGCAAACATGTGAGTGTGTAGTGAGTGGTACAGTCCAAGTTATATGTCATTTCTCTACCACCATTTAAATAATAGTAATAATACTTATATGCTAACCACTAAATAAATAGATGCTCTCATTATGTCTAAGAAGGATGTGAATCAGGAAATGGAGGACCTGATTTCTCATTCCAGCCTGCCGCCAACTTACTGAAAAGCTGGTAGCTTAGAAAAGCCTACGGTAAAGGAGAGCTGGGCAGGTGTGATTGTAAAGTCTTCTTTCGTTTTGCTGTTTGCATTTTTTTCTTTTTCTTGGTCAGAAGTACCCTTTGAGACCATCATGGACCATGTAAAGAATTGCAGCTTAGAGCATCCATATTGTTTAAGTCACTGTGGAGTAGCATCCTTTGGGAAGTCAAACTACTGAGAAATGGAGAAGGCATTCCTAGAATGCCTGTTTGCCTACTTCTTGACTGTGCACTGAAGATGGATGTTACTCTGCATGGGGAATAATGAAATAACAGATCTTTTTATTTCCAGAAAATTTTAATGATGGCTAAACAAATTTTTCTTTGGCCTCCATGTGGGAATCTAGAATAATAAAAACATAATATGCAAATTAGACCAGACATGCTCCTGGACGTCCTTCCTTCCAGACAAAGCTACAGTGGGCAGGGGCCATGGCAGAGGCCCCGGCCATGGCAGCAGTGGGCAGGGGCCGGGGCCAAGGCCCTTGCATGAATTTCGTGCATTGGGCTTATAGTAAAGGATATAATATATGATATAACTGAACCACCAATAGAAGAGATGGGCAGGGCAAGGAGTGGGGGAGGGGCACAGCACTTCCATGCCCTCCTCAGGCCTGGCACCCTCCCAGCACCAGCTGGGTACATTTACCAGCCCAGAAACTCTGTAACTTAAAG